>NW_027141619.1:0-320421 GCF_036365525.1 Heterodontus francisci | reverse complement strand
CAATTGGGCTACATAACTGGTAAATGGATATGCAGGGTAGAAATTTTTAATTAATCATTATATTGATATCAATATACAGGGGGATAAAGTTAAAATTCGTTCTTACATTGGCCGTGATGACCGATAAGTAGTGGAACAAATTTACAGTTATTGCTAAATTGGTATTGATAACAGGTGACGACAGTTACAGTTAATTCTTTAATTCGGGTTGATAACAAATACACAAAAGAATGCAGTTACAGTTAATTATTAAAACGGTCCTAATAAATTCTGGGGTTCTAAGTTTACAATTAATTGTTTATTGTGTTTGGAAATTAGTGCCACTGCAATGCAGGTATATATGGTTGGCATCCTTCCATCTACAAAAGATGATGGACAATCAGCAAACAATCCATTTAGGTCGTCTGCCTTCGCTTAGTAGACCTTTGCTGATGGCAGTGAAACGCAATCGTTGAGAGGCATGTTCTTCCACAAGTTCTCCACGTGAAACCGACAAATAACGCGGTGAGTTGTTGATTTTGACTTTTCTGGATGTTGCCAATCTAGTGTAACAACTGACCGTCGTGGTACTGCACATCAGTCCACGTGAAGTGTCCCCGTTTCCCTTTTGTGCCAGCTCGTGATTCCCATATTTATGGCATTCATAACAAGCTTCCTTGCACCCGAAGCTTTGGGTGCCTCTCTTGCCATCAGGCCCCAGAGGCCTCACCATACAGAGGTTCCTAGGGTATAGGAACCTATACCCTTCCGTCCTGTGGATGTGTCTAATCCACGGAAGCTCCTTCTGTTGATTATTGACAACGCATTTTTGAGCTCTGCCTTTGAAAGGACTGTCGTATTCGTGATTCTGCCCTGCTAGAATGTGCCCATAATGCACTGCAGATAAGGAAGATGGAAATTATTCAGCCTTCTTCGTATTAGTTGCATGTACCCCATGCTGCACAGCCGTACAGCAAGATGCTGAGAAGAATGGCCGAATAAGCCATCAGCCTGGTCCGAAGTGTGATCTTGGAGTTATCCTATACCCATTTCGCAATCAACCAAAGATGGTATATGAATTCCCTGTCGAGATCGATTGTCTGTCACCGTGGAGCCAAGGTAGCAGAATGTGCTGACCAATTCCAGTGGTGTGTTATTTAGTGTGATCAGGAATAGACATGCAACACCTTGTCCCGTGACAATGGTTTTCTTGGCGTTTGTAGTCATGGGCAACAAGTTACAGGCATGGGAGAGTCCATCATTGTAGCTGAAATTCCTTGTGAACGACTAGCACAGAATCATCATCGTAAACAAGTTCTCTGATCATGTGTTTTTGTGTCACGTTCAGCCTTCATAGATTGCAGAACGACCATCTGACCTGGTGTGCACCTAGATTCATTTCATATCTGCGGGGAAGTTGAATGTCATGAACATAGAGAAGAAGATTCTAAAAAGAATGGGGCCTTTCATCAATCTGAACGTGTCGTAAGTGGAACGAGAAAACTCTACGGTGCAGTGCACGTTGTGATGGAAGGAGCTGGTGCGATTGAGGAGCTTTGGTGGACAGCCAATTTTAACTGAAAACCTGCTCTGCTAAAGGTGTTGTATGTCTTAGTCAGATCTACAAAAGTAAGGGAAAGGCAGCACAGGAGACTGCAACAACTAGAGAAAAATCTTACTCTTAGGGTCTGGGGTATGTCCATCTCTCGGGCCATACTTAAAATACTACATTTAATTGCAGGCTGAGTGCACACGGAAGCACAGTGCCTTTTCTCTGCTGGCAGATCTGCTATGGATATTATTTCCACACGCCAGCTCCAAGAGAAGTGCATACACTTTTACCTTGGTTTCGTAGATCTCACTGAGGCATTCAAGACCATAATCAAGTTATTGTTAATTATTACATTGGGCTTGGCACAGTACACATGAGAATAAGATGCAGTAATTGTTAATCTGAGCTTGATAAACAATACACAGAATACAGTTACAGGCAATTATTTAATTGAAGTTGATCACCACTACCCAAAGAAATAACTTTGCAGTTAGTTATTAAATTGGCCCCTCAAAGGGGAATTACTTGTTTTGTTGGACATGATTGCCATGCACAAGGGAATAAAGTTCATGGAGTCAATTCTAAAATTGGACGTGAACACCTGTACACAAGATATGAAGTTAGATGAATATATACACAGAGGAATAATGTGATACTAAACCTTTAACTTGCTATGATGGCAATATCCAAAGGAATGTTTTTAGAGAAAATTGTTCAACTGGCCTTGCCATAAATACACATGGCAATAATTTTACAGTTAATTATTACATTGGAATTGATAACAGTACCAAGGGGTGTAAGGTTACATGCAAAGGTCAGTTTGCTGTTGATTATGGTGGAGTACAATTCTGCTGCTGCTGATGGCCCACTGCGCCGCATAGATGTCCAGTTTTACTTTCTGAGATATGTTCGAAATCAATACCATTTAGCATGACGAGGGAGGTTATCCTCAATTTGTAGATGGGACTTTGTCTCCTCAAGGACCGTGCATTGATCACTCCTACCAATACTGTCGTGGATAAATGTATCTGCGGCAGGCAGATTGGTGAGGACGAGGTCAAATATATTTTTGTCGCTTATTGGATCCCTCACCACCTGCCACAAAACCAGGTGACCAGCTATATCCTTTAGGATTCAGTCAGCTCGGTCAGCAGTGGTGCGACCGACGCTCTAATGTTGACGGCATTGAAGTCTCCCATCCAGATAAGATACTGCGTCCTTGCCACCCTCAGTGCTTCCTGCAAGTGGCGTTCCACATGGAGGAGTACGGATTGATCAGCTAAGAGGGGCGGGGTGCAGTAGGTGGCAATCAGCAGGCGGTTTTCTTGACCATGTTTGACCAGATTCCATGAGAGTTCATGGGGTCTGGAGTAGATATTGAGGACTTACAGTGCAACTCCCTCCCGACTCAATACCACTGTGCCACAAACTCTGCTGGGTCTGTCATGCTGGTGGGTCTGGACAGACCCGTGGATCGCAATGGCGGTTTCAGGGACATTGTCTGCAAGGTTTGATGTGGTCAGTATTAATATGTCAGGTTGTTGCTTGACGACTGTGTGCGACGGCTCTCCCAACGTTTCCTGAAGCACCCATATGTTAGTCAGCAGCAGGTTGCAAGGTGGTCAGGGCTGGGTTTTCCGTTGTCTTTTCTGGTTCCTTGTTCGATGTCAGGTGATCCATTCGGTTTAGTTCCTTATTGACTTCGTAGCAGTTAGATACAACTGAATGGCTTGCGAGGCAATTTCAGAGGGCATTTAAGAGTCAAGAACATTGCTGTGTGCCCGGAGCGACATGTAGGCAAGACCAGGTAAGGACGGCAGGTTTCCTTCCCTGAAGGACATGAGGGAACAAGTATCCAGTACAGTTAATTGTAAAATTGGACATGATAACTAGTACCCGACCCCCCCCCCACCCTAAAAAAAAACAGGTTCCATTTAATTGCTGAATTGGGCTTAATAACCAACACACAGGGGAATATTTCAATGTTAATTCAATCTTTGGTCATGACAATCAAAATGCAAAGGGATGAAGTTAGATATAGTTGTTATATTTGGTTTGATAACAATATGCATGGGAATATATTTATAGTATTTTGAAATAGAGCTTGAAAACAACACACTGTGTTCCTGTTTAAGTTAAATACTAATTTAAGCTGGACAGCTAACACACAATTGAATAATGTTCCATTTATTGTTAAATTGTGATGCATAACAAATACACGGGAGGATAAAGTTACCGTTACATTTTACACTGGGCCAGGTAAGCAATAGACACATGGAAAATGTTGAATTACTTACTCAGATGAGTAAATGAACTGCACTAGCTAATAACATGTGTTAATTGCAAAATTAATCACAATAATGAACACATGGGTTACAAAAGTAGGAATTAATTTTTAAATTGAATGCAAGTAATAATGTTCTGATGAAAGTTAATATAATTTATTTTTTAAAATTGTCACATCAAGTAATACACTTTGGAATGTTTAGTTTCTAAATTTAATATGCTAGGTAATGCCCAGTGTACAAAATGCATGTTATATTAAATTGTGATGAACGATGCAGAAACTGATAAGTCGTAGAGCCATAAAGGCATCTATGGCATAGAAGGAGGCCATTTGCCCCATGCTGCTATGCATAAATAATTAAGTTCCACAGTCCCACTTGATCCTCATAGACCTGCAAGTTTATTTCATTCAAGTGGCAATCACATTCCATTTTGAAATGTTGAATGTCTCCACTTCCACACCCTCGCGGTCAGTGAGTTCCGGGTTATTATCACTAGCTTCGTTAAATAAAACATTCGTCCTCAAATTTCCCTTTCATCTCTTTCGCAAATCCTAAATTCGACTTTTCCTGGTTCTTGTTTCCATCAACCACAACCTGTAACCTCATAGCCTAGCATATCCACCACTCTACCACTACTGTCAAGCCGGGGGTCCAACCCTGGTTTAATGAAGAGTGCAGGGGGAAATGACAGGAGCAGCACCAGGCATAGCTCAAAGGACTACTCCCGTGCATACAGTGAAAGCAGCATTCGCCAGAAAGAGCTAAGTGATCCCATCACCCACCGATCAGATCAAAGCTCTGCAGTCCTGCCACATCCAGTCGTGAATGGTGGTGGACAATTAAACGACTAAATGGAGGACGTGGCTGCACAATTATCCTCATTATCAATGATCGGGTAGCCCCATCGCATCAGTGCAAAAAGTAAGACTGAAGCCTTAGCAACTATCTTCAGCCGGAACTGATGAGTGGATGATTATTCTTGGCCTCCTCCTGAAGTTACCAGCTTCGCCGATTCCCGTCTTCAGCCAATTCGATTCACTCTGCATGATATCAAGAAATGACTGAAGTCATTGGATACCGAAAATCCAATGGACTTTGAAAATATTCTGGCAATAGTACTGATGTGCAATGCTCCAGAACTTGCCGTGCCCCTAATCCAGCTGTTCCAGTACAGCTATAATACAGGCATTTACACAGCAATGTGGGAAACTTCCCATGTATGTCCTGTCCACAAAAAAGCAGGACAATTCTTACCCCGGCCAATACCACCTCATCAGTCGTCTCCCAATTATCAGTAAAGTGATGGAAGAGGTCATCGAGTGTGCTGTCAAGTGGCACTTGCTCAGCAATAACTTGCTCAGTGACGCTCAATTTGGGTTCCACCACGGCCACTCAGTTCTTCACGTATTCACAGCCTTGGTCCAAACATGGACAATCCAGCTAAACTGCAAAGTTGAGGTGAAAGCGACTGCTCTTGGCATCAATGCAGCATTAGACCGACTATGGCATCACGGAGACCTCGTAAAACTGGATTCGGGGGAAAATTGTTCACTGGTTGGAGTTATGCCCAGCACAGAAGAAGATGGTTGTGGTTGTTGGATGTCAATCCTATTAGTCCCAGGACATCACTGCAGGAGTTACATGGCAGTGTCCTCGGCCCAACCATCTTCAGCTGCTTCATCAATGCGCTTCCCTCGATCATAAGGTCAGAAGTGGGAATGTTTGCTGATGATTACGCGATTCTCAGCACCATTCACGAATCCACAGATACTGAAGTGCACATGAACATACAGAGAAAGACCTGGACAAAACCCAGACTTGGCCTGATAAGCGGCAATTGACATGCGAGGCAAACAAGTGCTAGACAATGACCCATTTCCAACGAGAGGGTATAAATTTCTCCCTTGACGTTCAATTGCATTAGCATTGCTGAATCCCCACTATCAACATTCTAGGAGTTCACCATTGATCGGAAACTGAATGGGACAAGATCACGTAAATGCAATAGTTACAAAAAGAGGTCTGACACTGGAATTCTCTGGTAAGTAACTCACCTCCTGACTCCCCAAATCTTGCCAACCATCGGCGAAGCACAAACCAATACGTTGAAGAAGCAACTAGAGAACAGACCATCCCAGACTGGGGATTGCGTAATGAGAGAGCAATAATTGAAATCTAGTTGTACGAGATCCCTTGGGCATGAACGACCATAATAGAACATATAGAACATAGAATATAGAACAGTACAGCACAGTACAGGCCCTTCGGCCCACGAAGTTGTGCCGAACCTTTAACCTACTCTAAGCTCAAACTAACTACCTAGCATTCATTCTACTATCATCCATGTACCTATCCAAGAGTCGCTTAAAAATCCCTAATGTATCTGCTTCTACTACCACCGCTGAAAGTGCATTCCACGCACGGACCACTCTCTTTGTAAAGCACCTACCTCTGACATCTCCCCAAAACCTTCCTCCAATCACCTTAAAATTATGCCCCCTGGTGATAGACCTTTCCACCCTGGGAAAGAGTCTCTGGCTATCCACTCTATCGATGTCTGTCATCATCTTGTACCCTCTATCACGTCACCTCTCATCCTTCATCGCTCCAATGAGAAAAGCCCTAGCTCCCTCAATCTTTCTTCGTAAGGCATGCCCTCCAGTCCAGGCAGTATCCTGTTAAATCTCCTCTGCACCCTCTCTAAAGCTTCCACATCCTTCCTATAATGAGGCGACCAGAACTGAACACAATATTCCAAGTGTGCTCGAAGCAGGGCCTTATAGAGCTGCAGCATAACCTCATGGCTCTTAAACTCAAACCCCCTGTTAAAGAAAGCCAACACACCATACGCCTTCTTAACAACCCTATCACCTTGGGTGGCAACTTTGAGCGATCTATGGACATGGACCCCAAGATCCCTCTGTTACTCCACACTACCAAGAATCCTGTCTTTAAGCCTGTATCCCGCATTCAAATTCGACCTTCCAAAATGAATCACTTCACACTTTTCCAGGTTGAACTCCATCTGCCAGTTCTGCATCCTGTCAATGTCCCGTTGCAACCTATAACAGCCTTCCACACTATCCACAACTCCAGCAAACTTCGCGCCATCGGCAAACTTGCTAACCCAGCCTTCTACTTCCTCATCCAAGTCATTTATAAAAATCACACAGAGCAGAGGTCCCTGAACAGATCCCTGCGGAACACCACTGGTCACCACGCTCCATGCTAAACATTTTCCATCAACGACCACCCTCTGTCTTCTATGGGCCAGCCAATTTTGTATCCAGACAGCCAACTTTCCCTGTATCCCATGCCTCCTCAATTTGTGAATGAGCCGACCATGGGGAACCTTATCAAACGCCTTTCTAAAATCCTTATACACCACATCCGCTGCTCTTCCTTCATCAATGTGTTTTGTCACATCTTCAAAGAATTCAATAAGGCTTGTGAGGCATGACCTGCCCGTCACAAAGCCATGCTGACTGTCTCTAATCAAACCATGCTTTCCCAAATAAACATAAATCCTGTCTCTCAGAATCCTCTCCAATAATTTGCCCACTACTGACGTAAGACTGACTGGTCTATAATTCCCAGGGTTATCCCTATTCCCTTTCCTGAACAAGGGAATAACATTTGCCACCCTCCAATCATCTGGTAGTACTCCAGTGGACAGTAAGGACGGAAATATCATCGCCAAAGGCACAGCAATCTCTCCCCTCGCTTCCCGTAATATCCTTGGGTATATCCCGTCTGGCCCCGGGGACTTATCTGTCCTCATATCATTCAAAATTTCCAGCACATCCTCCCTCTTAACCTCAACCTGTTCGAGCATATCAGCCTGTTCCACGCTGTCCTCACAAACGACCAGGTCCCTCTCACTAGTCAATACTGAAGCAAAGTAATCATTAAGGACCTCCCCTACCTCCTCCGACTCCATGCACATGTTCCCTCCACTATCCCTGATCGGCCGTACCCTCACTCTGGTCATCCTCTTGTTCCTCACTTAAGTGTAGAACGCCTTGGGATTTTCCTTAATCCTACCCACCAAGACTTTTTCATGTCCCCTTCTAGCTCGCCTAAGTCCATTCTTCAGTTCCTTCCTGGCTACCTTGTAACCCTCGAGAACACTGTCTGATCCTTGCTTCCTCAACCTTCAGTAAGCTTCCTTCTTCCTCTTGCCTCGCTGTTCCACATCTCTTGTCATCCAAGGTTCCTTCACCCTACCATCCCTTCCCTGCCTCATCGGGACAAACCTATCCAGCAGTCGCAGCAAGTGCTCCCAAAACAACCTGCACATTTTTGTCTTGCATTTCCCTGAGAACATCTGTCCCCAATTGATGCTTCCCTGTTCCTGTCTAATAGCATTGTAATTCCCCCTCCCCCAATTAAATATTTTCCCATTCCGTCTGCTAATATGATAGAACTCTTCATAAAGATGGAGAGTGACTTAGTTGATTCTGAGACTAGGGTCTGGAATCTCAATGAAGGAAACAACAAAGCTATGAGGCGCAAGTTGGTTGTGATGGATTGGGAAACGTTACTTAAAGGGATAACGGAGGATAGGCAATGTCAAACATTAAGCAGGAGTTAAAGTTCTCTAAGCCTTTTGGTAGGCTCTCCTGAAAAGAAAAACATGTGGATGAGTTTGATTCTGCTGACTTCCGGTTCAGAATCCCTGCTCTGAACAATGATTTCAGCAGAGAAATAATTCGCCTAATTTTCCTGCTGTGGAATTCTCTGTCGCGGGTGAGCTCTCTGCAGGACCAATGGAAACGAGCATCTAATTCTCATAAATCAATAAATCTTAGTCAGGTATATGCAGGACTGATGGAAGATACACATATGTCATTCAAAAAGACCTTGAGGAAGAAGCTTGAGCTAATTTGACTGCAGTCCTGAATGAAAATTAGGAATAGGTTTTCATAGCACATTTTTTTCACTATTTTAGCATTTTTCACTACTAGATTAGATTAGATTAGAGATACAGCACTGAAACAGGCCCTTCGGCCCACCGAGTCTGTGCCGAACATCAACCACCCATTTATACTAATCCTACACTCATCCCATATTCCCAACAAACATGTCCCTATATTTCCCTACCACCTACCTACACTAGTGACAATTTATAATGGCCAATTTAACTATCAACCTGCAAGTCTTTTTGGCTTGTGGGAGGAAACCGGAGCACCCGGAGAAAACCCACGCAGACACAGGGAGAACTTGCAAACTCCACACAGGCAGTACCTGGAATCGAACCCGGGTCCCTGCAGCTGTGAGGCTGCGGTGCTAACCACTGCGCCACTGTGCCGCCCTGTACTCTGGCATGTTAGCAATATGATTTGAAGGATTCAGAATTGGAGTCCAGGAGAGATGGACACGGATTTGGGAGGCAAGAACACGTGGAAAGAGAGGACAGGGAAGTTGGAGATGCGGTGGACATTTGCAAGGCTGGTGTTTTCTTTTTTATTGTTGTTCAGATGGATGACTGTGGCAGATTTACAGGAGGGAGGGACAGAACCTGGGAGAGAGAGCCGTTAACAATATCAGCTAAAACAGGATACAGGAAGGGATTTGACCTTGAGCAGTCGCCAAGCTGAGGCACCCGATATTTCGGCCCCTGTAGCAAACCCAGAACTGTTCCTTTACTTCTGGTCCCGTCTGCCTGCCTGAGGACATCGGCTGGGCTTGCTCAGACTCAAATCACCCTTGTTCCCAACACCACGCTGGGGCCGGGAGAAAAAGAGTATCGGGGGGGATACATCAGTGGTCGAGTGAGTGGAACGAAACTGTGTCCAGTCGATTTCCAGGATTTTCACAATTTTTTTAGAATTAGAATTAGAATATTACAGCGCAGTACAGGCCCATCGGCCCTCGATGTTGCGCCGATCATCTGACCTACACTATTCCATTTACATCCATATGTCTATCCAATGACCACTTAAATGCCCTTAAAGTTGGCGAGTCCACTACTGTTGCAGGCAGGGCGTTCCACGCCCCTACTACTCTCTGCGTAAAGAAACTACCTCTGACATCTGTCCTATATCTTTCACCCCTCAACTTAAAGCTATGTCCCCTCGTGTTTGCCATCCTCATCCGAGGAAAAAGACTCTCACTATCCACCCTATCTAACCCTCTGATTATCTTGTATGTCTCTATTAAGTCACCTCTCCTCCTCCTTCTCTCTAACGAAAACAACCCCAAGTCCCTCAGCCTTTCCTCGTAAGACCTTCCTTCCATACCAGGCAACATCCTAGTAAATCTCCTCTGCACCCTTTCCAAAGCTTCGACATCCTTCCTATAATGCGGTGACCAGAAATGCACGCAATACTCCAGGTGCGGCCTCACCAGAGTTTTGTACAGCTGCATCATGACCCCGTGGCTCTGAAACTCGATCCCCCTACTAATAAAGGCTAACACACCATATGCCTTCTTAACAGCCCTATTAACCTGGGTAGCAACTTTCAGGGATTTATGTACCTGGATACCAAGATCTCTCTGCTCATCTACACTACCAAGAATCTTCCCATTAGCCCAGTACTCTGCATTGCTGTTACTCCTTCCAAAGTGAATCACCTCACACTTCTCCGCATTAAACTCCATTTGCCATCTCTCAGCCCAGCTCTGCAGCCTATCTATGTCCCTCTGTACCCTACAACACCCTTCGACACTATCCACAACTCCACCGACCTTCGTGTCATCCGCAAATTTACTAACCCACCCTTCTACACCCTCATCCAGGTCGTTTATAAAAATGACAAACAGCAGTGGCCCCAAAACAGAACCTTGCGGTACACCACTAGTAACTAAACTCCAGGATGAACATTTGCCATCAACCACCACCCTCTGTCTTCTTTCAGCTAGCCAATTTCTGATCCAAAGCTCTAAATCACCTTCAACCCCATACTTGCGTATTTTCTGCAATAGCCTACCGTGGGGAACCTTATCAAACGCCTTACTGAAATCCATATACACCACATCCACGGCTTTACCCTCATCCACCTGTTTGGTCACCTTCTCGAAAAACTCAATAAGGTTTGTGAGGCACGACCTACCTTTCACAAAACCGTGCTGACTATCGCAAATGAACTTATTCTTTTCAAGATGATTATAAATCCTGTCTCTTATAACCTTTTCCAACATTTTACCCACAACCGAAGTAAGGCTCACAGGTCTATAATTACCAGGGCTGTCTCTACTCCCCTTCTTGAACAAGGGGACAACATTTGCTATCCTCCAGTCCTCCGGCACTACTCCTGTCGACAATGACGACTTAAAGATCAACAACAACGGCTCTGCAATCTCATCCCTGGCTTCCCAGAGAATCCTAGGATAAATCCCATCTGGCCCAGGGGACTTATCTATTTTCACTCTTTCCAAAATTGCTAACACCTCCTCCTTGTGAATCTCAATCCCATCTAGCCTAGTAGGCTGTATCTCAGTAATCTCCTCGGCAACATTTTCTTTCTCTACTGTAAATACTGACGAAAAATATTCATTTAACGCTTCCCCTATCTCCTCTGATTCCGCACACAACTTCCCACTACTATCCTTGATTGGCCCTGTTCTAACTCTTATCATTCGTTTATTCCTGATATACCTATAGAAAGCCTTAGGGTTTTCTTTGATAGTATCCGCCAATGACTTCTCGTGTCCTCTCCTTGCTCTTCTTAGCCCTCCCTTTAGATCCTTCCTGGCTAGCTTGTAACTCTCAAGCGCCCTAACTGAGCCTTCACGTCTCATCCTAACATAAGCCGCCCTCTTCCTCTTGACAAGCGCTTCAACTTCTTGAGTAAACCACGGCTCCCTTGCTCGACAACTTCCTCCCTGCCTGACAGGTACACACTTATCAAGGACACGCATTAGCTGCTCCTTGAATAAGCTCCACATTTCGTTTGTGCCCATCCCCTGCAGTTTCCTTCCCCATCCTACACATCCTAAATCTTGCCTAATCGCGTCATAATTTCCTTTCCCCCAGCTATAATTCTTGCCCTGCGGTATATACCTGTCCCTGCCCATCGCTAAGGTAAACCTAACCGAATTGTGATCACTATCGCCAAAGTGCTCACCTACATCTAAATCAAACACCTGGCCGGGTTCATTACCCAGTACCAAATCCAATGTGGCATCGCCCCTGGTTGGCCTGTCCACATACTGTGTCAGAAAACCCTCCTGCACACACTGGACAAAAACAGACCCATCTAAAGTACTCGAACTATAGTATTTCCAGTCAATATTTGGAAAGTTAAAGTCCCCCATAACCACTACCCTGTTACTCTCGCTCCTGTCGAGAATCATCTTCGCTATCCTTTCCTCTACATCTCTGGAACTATTCGGAGGTCTATAGAAAACTCCCAACAGGGTGACCTCTCCTCTCCTGTTTCTAATTTTGTCTTTTGTTGAACAAGTTTATTTCTTTCCTCAGCAAATGTGAACAATTGTGGCTGTTTCTTTCCCTCCTGACCACATGGGAGAGCTCTGAGTCTCCTCCTATCCGTTTCCAACTAGTCCTCCAGAAGTCAAATGTTGCGCGCCGCACGGCTGCTCATTGGAATGAGTTACACCCACTCCCCCACCCCACCGCAACAGAGTGTATTCCTGTTCTTCCAGCTGTTAGTCTCCCTTTGCCCGTTCTGGATAATTATTACATTCTTGGACTGAAAATATTCGGATCCTCCTCTTACTGCTTCTAGTTTTTGTTTAGCCACTGAAAAATTGATATAATTGAATATTCACCGCGCTCTTGATCTGCTCTCTGAACTTGGACTGAGTCACTGCATAAATAAATTTGTTTGTGCAGCAACATAAATTCATCAACATCCATCCGACTTGTTCAAATATATATTCAGCATCGGTGTAATTCCCGGGATCTCTTCCTGTAATGTTATAATAGAAGAATTGTATAACATGTACCAGCCACAGAAGGATGATGTAGCCGGATATAGTGAAAAGTAAAATCACATACGTCTTTCTGCTCTCCATCTCTGAGTCAGAGCGACTCTGTCCCTTGCTTTGACCCCTCAGCTCCTCACGGACTCGACTGACCACTAAAATGTGCCTGACAGTCAGAAAGTTGAGCAACAGAATTAAAGCAACGGTGTTAATACTGTATCAAGCCAGCTAAATCCCACCCACCCAGGCTCAAAAAAATAGCTTGGCTTGTCGTAACAGCCCCATGGTAGATTGTTGATTATCTCTCCAGGCTCACATATAAAGTAGAAAGGAATGTTTTCCAAGCAGAGCAGAAAGCAGGTTGTTGCTAAAACCACAGTCACAGTTTTCTCGGTGCAATAATTCGTTTTCGGCTTCTGGCAACAAATGGCCACAGATCGATCAAAGGAGAAAGTGACGGTGAACCAGGCAGAACAATCTCTACTTGCATGATGGAGGACATTGGTAACACTACAGACAGTCGTAATGTTCAGGAAAGATCTCGAGAAATTATTACTGAATAGCCACCATATGACCTCAGTGATAATGAACAGTAGATCGGCCATTGCCATGGCCGCCATGTAATGAGCGGTGCAGGTGGAGAGGCCGCACTTTCTCCGGGAAAGGATCACAATCGCCAGCAAATTTGCTGTAGAGTGAAAGAAGGGAAAAGAGATTGGAATGTATTGATCAAACATTCTCTTTGCCTGACACAGACAAGTGAGGGTTCGACTTTAGCACCAAAGCAAGTAGGTTGCGAGTAGGTCAGACGCTAAAATGAGGAGATCGCTACCCCAATTCCAAACGGCCTCCAACCCACTCCGTACTCCACTTCAGCGTCATACAAAGACCACTGAGATTGGCGATTGGAACCGACCATGCTCTGGGATTGATATCATTCTTTGGGATTGGACCCACCACCAGCTTCTCATTGCAGCCCCTCCGTATAAGAACTCACCTCACCAATATCTCCTGGGATTGAACCCTCATTCCCCAGGATTGGGCCTCACCTCCGATCTAAAACAGCTTCTTCCTGAACTATATCACCCTCCCTCTATCTAATGCTCGGGTTATCAATTCGACCTGCCGTGCTTTAGCTCCACAAAACTCCCCACCTTTGTAATCCTCTGCAGCCCCGCCAACCGTCCCGACATTTGTAAGCTCCTCCAGCCCTACAACCCTCCCTATCTGTAATTTGCTCAATCCTTACAACCTTCCTAATCTCTGTAACGTCTTCAGCACTGCAGCCCTCCCCATCTCTGTATTCGGCTCGGCCCCACCAACCTCCCAACCTTATCACCTTCTCCAGCCCTACAAGCCTCCCAATTGTTGTAACCTCCTCCCACAACTGCAACCCTTCAAATCTCTGTAACTTCCCCAAGCCCGACAAGCATCCCTAACTCTGTAGCCTCTACCAACCCAACAACCCTCCATATGTTTGTACCCTCTCCAGACCTACAAACCTCCTTAATTCTGTCAAATGCTTCAGCCCAAAAACCCTCCCTATCTCTGTAACCTCCTTGGTTCCCCTTGTCCTCACTTTTCACCCCATCAGCCTCCATATCCAAAGGATCATCCTCCGCCATTTCCGCCACCTCCAGCGTGATGCCACTACCAGTCGCATCTTCCCCTCCCTTCCCCTGTCAGCATTCTGAAGGGATCATTCCCTCCGCGACACCCTGGTCCACTCCTCCATTACCCCCAGCACCTCGTCCCCGTCCCATGGCACCTTCCCCTGCAATTGCAGGAGGTGTAATACCTGCCCATTTACCTCCTCTCTCCTCACCATCCCAGGCCCCAAACACTCCTTTCAGGTGAAGCAGCGATTTACTTGTACTTCTTTCAATGTAGTATACTGTATTCGCTGCTCACAGTGTGGTCTCCTCTAAATTGGGGAGACCAAGCGCAGACAGGGTGACCGCTTTGCGGAACATCTCCGCTCAGTCCGCAAGCAGGACCCTGAGCTTCCGGTTGCTTGCCATTTCAACACTCCCCCCTGCTCTCATGCTCACATCGCTGTCCTGGGATTGCTGCAGTGTTCCAGTGAACATCAACACAAGCTCGAGGAACAGCATCTCATCTACCGATTAGGCACACTACAGCCTGCCGGACTGAACATTGAGTTCAATCATTTCAGAACATGACAGCCCTCCATTTTACTTTCATTTTTAGTTATTTCTTCTTCCTTTTTTTTTTACTTTCTTTTTTACATTTTTTACAATCTTTTTTTTTTGCATTTATTTCATTTCATCTTAGTTTGTTCAGTTTGCTTACCCACTGGTTTTTATTCAGGTTTGCACTTGCTGCTGTTCAATATTCAGTGTATTAACAACTAATCTGTACTAATGCTTTGTCTTTCAACACACCATTAACATATTGTTTGCCTTTGCTCCGTGACCTTTTGATTAGCTATGTGGCCTGGTCCAATCTCGACCTCCTTTGTTATCTCTTGCCCCACCCCCATCTCACCTACTTATAACCTGTGACTTTTCTAATATTTGTCAGTTCCGAAGAAGGGTCACTGAGCCGAAACGTTAACTCTGCTTCTCTTTTCACAGATGCTGCCAGACCTGCTGAGTGGTTCCAGCATTTCTTGTTTTTATCTCTGTAACCTCCTCACTCCTTAAAACCCTCCTATCTCAGTAACCTCCATCAACCCTTACAAACTCACTACCTCTCTTACCTCCTCCAGTCCTATCTCTCTCTGTGCACGTTTCAAGTCCTTGCAACCTTCCCTATCTCTGTGACCTTTTCCCACCCCTACAGCCCTCCATACATCCGTTAACCCCCTCCAGCCCCTAAAAACCTCCCTATCTCTGTAACTTCCTCCAAATCTTGCAAACCCCATACTCTGCAACCTGTGCCAGCCCCTACAAACCTTGCTGTCTCTCTACGATCCTCCAGTCCCAACAATTCTCCCTATCACTGTAATTGTAATCTCTTCCAGCCATACAACCAAGCCTATCTCTGTAACCTGCTCAAGTTCTTACAGCCCTCACTATCTCTATAACCCTGTCCTGCCCTTAAAACCCTCTCTATTTCTGTGACATCCTCCAGCCCCTATAACTCTAAGTATCTGTGTAATCTCCTCGATTGCTCACATCACGCCCTATGTCTATACTCTCCACAAACTCCCACAATCCTCCCTCCCTCTGTACCATCCTCCAGCTCCTACAATCATCCCTTTCTCTGTTACCTCTTTCAGCCCCTACAACCCTCCTTATCTCTCTAACTCCCTCTAGCTACTTCAATCGTCTAGCTACTTCCTATCTCAATAAACTCTTCGAATCGCCACAACCCTCCCTTACCTCCGTAACCTACTCCATTTCCTGAAATTATCCTTATCTCTGTGACCTCCTCTAGATCCCCTACAACCCACCCTATCTCTGTTATCTCCTCCAGTCCTTACAATGAAACCTCTTCCACCTCTTACAACCATTCCTCTCTCTGTGACCACCTCTAGCCATACCAATCGCCTCATCTCTGTAACCTCTTCCTCACCCTACAACCCTGCCCCTCTCTGCAACTTCCTCCAGCCCCAACCCTAACCCTATCTAATAAAAAGTTCAAGTTCTTACAACATCCCCTATCTGTGTAACTTCCTCCCGCCCTACAAAGCTCCCCCAATCTGTGAACTTCTCAAGTCCTTACAGCCCTCCCTATCTCTATAAACTCCTCCAGCCCCGACAACCCTCCTTATCTCTGTAACCGCCTCCTGCCCGTACAACACTCTCGAACACCGTACTCTCCTCCAGTCCTTCATATCTTTTTAACCTTCACCAACACCTGCAACCCGCATATCTCTCTAACCTCCTCCAGCCACTACGATAGGATCTAATTAATCTCTTCTAGTCCCGACAAATTTCAATCCCTCTGTAATCTACACCAGTCTTTGAAAATCTCCCCATCTCTGTAACCTCCTGCAGCCTCGCCAACCTTCCCTATCTCTGTAACCACACCCCCTACCCACACCCCCCCCCACCCCATTCCCTACAACCCTCCCTATCTGTGATCTCTTCACTCCTCAAATTCTGGCCTCTGGCTCAACCCCAATTTTAATTACTTTTCAATTGTGAACATGCCTTCAGATCCTGGGCCATCACCTCCGGAATTACTTGCCTAAACATCTCCTCCTCACTCGCTCCTTTTTTAAGTTACTGTATAAAGGGCCCTCTTTGATCTAGCTTTGTGTCACCTGTCGCGAATATCTCTGTACATGTTTCGCTGTCAATTTTTATTTGATCACGCTCCTGTGAAGTGCATTGTTTTGGGGTGTTTTATGTCGTTCAAGTTTTATTTCAACATAGATTATTGTTGCTTTGATGTGCTAGCTATTACTGAGAAGTGGCTACAAGCTGGTCATGATTGGGATTTCTGTAGGAAGAGTGTAGCTAAAGTAAACATTTGTCCCTTAGAGGGTGAGACTTAGAATTAGTAATGGGAAGCCAGGAAATGGCAGAGACTTTAAACAAGTATTTGTTATGGAAAAGACACAACAAAATCCCAACATTAGTAGAAACATAAAGGGTAAAAGGAAGGGATAAACTTTAAAAAAAAAACACGTTCACGATGGAAAAAGCGCTGTGAAGACCCGAGGGCTAAAGACTGACAAATCTCCTGGACCTTATGGTCTGAATCGTGTCGTCTTAAAATAAGTCTGCAGAGATAGTGAATGCATTGATTGAAATCTTCTGAAATTCCCTAGATTCTGTAAAGGTTCCACCGGATGAGGAAACCGCAAATGTGACTCCTCTATTCAAGAAAAGAGGCAGACAAAAATCAGGAAACTATAGGCCAGTTAGTCTAATATCTGTCATCAAGAAAGTGCAGGAATCCATTAAGGGAGCAGTAGCATCATTAAGGGAGGCGTGAAGAGATCACAGATAGGGAGGGTTGCAGGTAATGGGGTGGGGGTGGTGGTGGGGGGGGGCGTGGTTATAGAGATAGGGAAAGGTGGCGAGGCTGGAGGAGGTGACAAAGATAGGCAGACATTCAAAGACTGGTGTGGATTACAGAGGGATTGACATTTGTAGGGACTAGAAGAGCAGTGGCATTAAGGGATCATTATACAATCAAGCAGAGTCAACATGGTTTTATGAGAGGGGAACCGTGTTTCATAAATTTATCTGAGGATGTAACAAGCAGGGTGGATGCAGGGGAACCAGTAGATGTAGTGTATTTGGATTTCAAAAGGCATTCGATAAGGTGCCACCTAAAGGTTCACTTCACAAGATAAGATCTCATGATGACGCAAGTAGTATATTCGTATGGGTGGAGGATTGTACAGCTAACAGAAAATAGATATTCGGAATAAATAGGGCATTTTCTGGTGGGCACACTTTCACCAATGGAGTACCACAAGGATCAGTGCAGGGGGTCTCAGTTATTTACAATCGAATTCAATGATTTGCATGAAGGTAAGAAGGATGAGTGAGTTGTGGTCATGTTTGTTGACAATACAAAGATAGATAGGAAAGCATGTTGTAAAGAGAATACAACGAACCTGCAAAGGGATATACACAGCTTAAGTGAGTGGACAAACTTTGACAGATGGAGTATAATGTGGGAAAGTGTGAGGTTATGCACATTGGTGGCAAGAATAGAAAAACATTATATTATTTAAATGTAGAGAACTGCAGACTGCTTCGGACAAAGGGATCTGGGTGTCCATGTACATGAATCACCAAATGTTACCATGCAGGTACAACAAATAATTAGGAAGGCAAATAGAATATTGGCGTTTATTGCAAGGGGAATGGAGTATAAAACTAGGGAAGTCTTGCTGGAGCTGCACATGGAATTGGCGAGACCCCACTGAGAGAACTGCATGTACAGTTTTGGTCTACTTATAGAAGGAGGATCATACCTGCATTGGAAGCAGTTCAGAAAGGGTTTAATAATTTGATTCCTGGAATGAAAGACTTGTCTATGAGGAAAGGTTGAGCAGGTTAGGCCTATACTCAGTGGAGTTTGGAAGAGTGGGAGGTGATCGTATTGAAACATATAAGATTCTGAGGGGACTGGACATGCTGCATGCTCAAAGGATGCTTCCCCTCGTGCGGGAGTCTAGAACTAGGAGGCACTGTTTCAAAATACGGCCTCTCCCATTGAAGATGGAGATGAGGAGGAAGTTCATCTCTCAGAAGGTCGATAGTCTGTGGGGTTCTCTTCCCCAGAAAGCAGTGGAAGTTGAGTCGTTCAATGTATTCCAAGCTGAGATGGAAAGCTTTGTGTCGAGACAAGGGAATCAAGGGTTATGGGGGCAGAAAGGAAAGTGGAGTTCAGACCATAAGCAGTTCAGCCATGATCTTATTGAATGGCGGAGCAGGCTTGAGGGGCCAAATGGCCCTACTCCTGCGGGTATATGTACACAAATGGTTTAAGGTGACAGGGCAAAGTGAGAATGCTGTTAAAGAACCATACGGGATCCTGGGCTTTACTAATAGAGGAACAGAACACAAAAGCAAGGAATTAATTGCAAACCCGATGTACAACACCAGTTAGGCCCAAGCAGGAGTCCGCGCATCACACTTGCGGAACAATGTAGAAAATGTGAAGGCCTTGGAGATGGTGTGGGAGAAGATTTACAAGAATGGTACCGGGGATGAGGTACTTCAGTTACGTCGAGATACTAGAGAAACTGTCGGCCAAGCAGAATGTAATATGCGGGAAGTCTGTCTGTCTCAGATTTAAAATTAACAACTGTTTTAGCTTCAACTGCTGTTTGTGGGAGAGAGTTCCAAACCTCTACCACCCTTTGCGGGAAGAAGTGCTTCCTTACATATCTCCTGAATGGTCTGGTCCTTATTGTTAGACTATCCTCTATAGTTTTAGAATCTCCAACCAGTGTAAATAGTTTATTTTTACATAATCTGTCTTTTCCTGTTAACATCTTGAAGACTTCGATCAGATCACCACTTCACCTTCTAAATTATAGCGAAAACAGGCCTAATTAGTGTAATTTCTCCTCGTAACTTTACCCCTGTAGTTCAGATATCATTCTTGTAAACCTACGTTGCACTCCCTCCAAGTTCAATACATCCTTCCTGAGGTGTGGTGCCCAGAACTGCTCACAGTACTCCAAGTGGGGTCTAACCAGGGTTTTGTACAGCTGCAGCATAACCTCTGTGTCTTTATAATCCAATCCTCTAGATATAAACTCGAGCATTCCATCAGCCTTTTTGATATTTTCTGCACTTGTTCGTGGCATTTTAAAGATCTATGCACCAGAGCCCCCAAGTCTATTTGACATTCATTGTACTTAAGCTCTTCCCATTTAGAAAGTACCCTGCTCTATCCTTTTTTGGTCCAAAATGGATAATCTCACAATTGTCGCATTGAAATCCATCTGTCACGGTTTTGCCCACTCACCTAGTCTGTCAATTTCTTTGCAATTGTATGTCACCATCGATTGGAGTGGCGCAATGGTTAGCACCGCCGCCTCACAGCTCCAGCGCTCGTGTTCAGTTCTGGGTACTGCTTGTGCGGCGTTTGCAAGTTCTCCGTGTAACTGCATAGGTTTACTCCCACATGCCAAAGGCTTGTGGGTTGATAGGCAAATTGGCCATTGTTTAAAAAAATAACCCTAGTGGTGGTAGGAGAATTGTGGGGATGTGAGAGGGAAAATGGGATTAATGTCGAGTTAGTATAAATGGGTGGTTGATGGCTGGCGTGGACTCGGTGGGACGAAGGCCCAGTTGCAGTGCTGTATCTCTCTATGACTCTGTCTAGCTCTCATTTTCTTTTGTTTGCAGCTCTGTCCAGGGATCCACGTCACAGGATGTATCTGCGCTAGTGAAGTTGAAAGAAAGGGTAGGTGATGGTGCACCCTCTGGGGCAGTATTATCCTCTTCCTACCCAGAGGATGAGATAGGGGCCTCGCACCTTCCAGGTTCTCAAATGCAGGCATCTGCTGTGGACACACAAAAGCACATTAAGCATGAGTTTCACATGTGTTCACACACTTTAATTGGGTGTGCACACATGGCTGCAAGACTGAAGATGACACTTCACCTCTATGCCTTGAAGATTCTGCCTTCCACCTCTCTCGAGTTTGGGTAGCCTCCTCTTCAACTGGTGTAAGGACTCCAATGTTTGGGCCGCCTCCACCTGTCTTGTCGCACTGCCGCTCGCTGTGGGTTCATTTGTCCTTTAGGAGACAATTCAGATTGCATGAGATTTTATAAGATGCATCACAATGATTCTAAACATGCATCGACATCGTTCATTCAGTACTGGCTTTCACAAGACACAACCAAACACATCAACTATACAAATCATCAGTTTTGCACACAATATTTTCATGGATGCGCCAATTGCCAATGTTGCTCACACATTTCGTTGCATGCCTGTTTGCTCTCTACCTAAAAATTATGGAAACAAGGAGGAAAACATGGAACAGCTCCCTGAAACCACTAAACTTAGTGCTCCGACCAGGTGACAAATGTCTCTAGGGTTCTTTTGCTTCCTTTCCCTGTCTTACAGTAACAGGGAATAATTTTAAACGAACTGTTTTTGAGCACCCGTTATTGTGAATCCTTGTTCACAATTTTCCAATTATAAGGCAAAGAAATGAGCACACCAGGTTTTCTCAGGTTTAAAGAACAAAAAATGAAATTTATTAAATCTTAAACTTAAATATTGTTCATGCCTATCGATATACAGCGCACCCATGTTAGCATGCACACGTGATATACATATGCGGACAGGGACAGAAAAGTGAAGAAGAAAAGATAAGATGGAACAATTGTAGGCAATATCTTGCTACAGTGCCTCGAGCTCACTGTTTAGTCCTTTTGTAAGTAGTCTTACTTTCATCGGGGCTCAGTCTTCCTCTAAAACCTTGTTCACGTTGGAGAAATTTCTCTCTTTGACTCTATCACATCAAAGGCGGAAACAAAATCACCCGTGGGATGAAGATAAGCCAACATAGGCACATCAGGTAGTAAGGGCAAGGAAAGACGGAAGGGATGGTGAGAATGAGGCAAACGGAGGCCTGAACAATTCCCAAATTGAACCTCCTACTATCAGGTTCGATAACACTCAATTATTTGTGTATAGTGTGCTTTCATATCAAGATGCAGAACAATTAGGAGACATGACAGGCCTACTCAGAGTATTTAAAGGGAACTGTAGTGACAAACCAGGATGTGAACCTTAGCCATATATGATATGGATGTAGGAGAATGAACTTCTGCAAAACAGCATCTTTGTTGCTTAGGTCCAGGGGAAAGCAGAAATCCAACACATCTTGGAAAACTGTCGAATTGAATCCAGTCGAAGCAGTTAGAATTGCGCAGTCGTTTCATTACAAAAGTCTGATAGTTAAACTCGATGTTGCATAAACTACAGAAAGTTTTATGCAGCACCAAATTCGGACTCCTACCCAATTCCTCGACTGGAAGCATGTATTGTCAGAGTTGTCAGAGCCAAGTTTCCTACCAAAAAATATTTGTTAAAGGGATACTGGCAGGTTACTCTAATATCCCGAGCTAAAGAAATATCGGCCTTTTATCACACAGAACAGTCCTTTACAATGCCGAGTGATGACATTCAGGCTAACATCATCTTTCCAGAGACGAATGAACGAAGTGGTAGCCAGTGCTCATAACTGGGTAGTTTGCCGTGATGATGTGCTGGTATACAGTGACACCTGAAAGGACCACTAGGAACAACTGGAATCTCTGTTTAGAAAATTACATTCGGCTGATTTGGTGTTAAACCCTGCCAAAAGTGATTTGAAAAAGCTTGGGCAAACTACCTAGGGGACATATTAGAGCCAGGACAAGTGTTACCAAGAATAGTAAAAGGTACCCCACCCCTAACACGAAGCGAGAAATCATGAGATTTCTGGAGATGTTTGGTTTCTACCGCAATTATGTACTAAATGTTAGAAATGCAGCTGCTCCACTAGACAAATTTGCTATAAAAGAATGCCAATATGGTGGACGGTGGTGCCACGCATCCTTTGACAGGATGAAAGCAATTTTGATCAATGAACGAAAGTTGACTGCCCCAAATCTCAGTAACCTCTTCATGGTAGCGATTGATGCTGATAACCTGGGGGCAGGTGCAGTCCTGCTACAAGAAGATGAATCGAACATGGGAAAGTCGTGGTGCATCGCTCCATGAAGCTAGATCGCCACTGAAATAAATACTTTACAGAGGAAAAAAGAAGTCTGGGCGTTCTACTAGCTCTTAAACATTTGGAATTATGTGTCCACCACTGCTCCAGGGAGACACTGGAATATTCTGATCGTGATCTTTTGGGGACAAATTCCAAAACAGAATGGTGAACTATTTCGATGGAGTTCACGATTGCAGCCTTATCACTTAAAGATTATCCACATTTCACGGAAAAATAATGTAATTGTCAATGCTTTGTCTAGAGTTTAACTGAGCTTTGAGTTATCAGATTGCAAAGATATTACAGGCCATAACTGTATTAGTTACAGGTAAAGAGTGAATGAGAATGATTCTGTAAATGTACTTTACTACTTTTTTCCATGTTATATTTGTTTTTCCACACTTTATAATGAATCACATTTAAAAATGGCGTTTCATTCCTCCAAGGGCAGAGGTTCTGTGAAAGTATTTTCAATATTCATACTTTTAAGGAGTTATGCTTACAAGACTCAGGAAAATACATGCGGAGATGCCAGACATATTTTAACGAAAAAAGGCTCACTAGAAGGACACTTGGCACTTAATTAAAAATACATAATGGAAGTCACTTGTGTTAAGCTAATTTAACAATGGGAACCTTGTTGACTGTTGAACTGTTTACACTTAGAGAAGTCCTATGTCTGGTTTCATGGCTCAAGTGTTATGGTTTTGTTTTTGGATATTGTTTCGAGTTCAGTTGGGGAATGCCCGCTAAGAGAGAAGCTACTAACTCAGTCTTTCCACCTGTTTTGACAACTTTTTATAAGAATCCAATGTGATGCATGACACCCCTGATGCAGTAGTTTTCTAGGAAAGCCTGCAAGATTATTCCTGAACGTCACTTGAACAGAACTGTTCCAGAAAGATCCCAGTGACAGTCGTCGGCGTGTAGCTGGACGCTGGATGAAAGAGCCATCTGGAACATTCCACATCTTATCCTCTACCTTCAAGACCTAACAACTATTTGACCAAAGAATTATTATTTTTTTTTTGGCAAGTTGATCTCCGCAGAGAAAGCTTCTTTTTTTCTCTTTAAGTGGTATGTGTGTGCGTGTGTTTTGGGTTGTTTGGGAGAGAATATATTTATCTTTTCATATTTCAACCTATGTGTTAATAAGCTGTGCATCGTTATTGAATATTCATGTTTTATAATAAATTACTAAATCTGTTCTTTATCAAAGAAACCTGATTGATGGATTTGTGTTCTGAAACTAAACCAGATAATGTATAGAATTGGTTGTATCAGCAACTGTGTAAATAAAAATAAAATAAAACTGGAGAAGTGGAATTAGAGAAAGGCCTGTTGGTGTAATATTTTAGAATTTCCACATTATAATCCATCTGCCAGGTTTTTGCTCACTCAGGCAACCTATCGATATCCTTTCACAGGCACTTTATATCCTTCTGAACACTTGCTGTGCTATCTATCTTTATGTCATGAGCAAATTTTTGCTTTGATGACTTTGGTCCATTCATCGAAAGCACTAGTAAAAGTTGTAAACATTTGAGGATCCAGCACTTATCACTTGGCAACTGACTCGTTACAGTTTGGCATCATGAAAATGACCTGTTCAACCAGACTCGCTGTTTCTTGTCAGTTAGTCAATTCTCTATCCATGTTAATATATTACCCACAGCAGGATGAGCCCTTATCTTGTGTATTAACCTTTTATGTGGCTCGTTAGCGAATGCCTTTTTGCGATCCAAATTCATGACATCTACTTGTTCCCCTTTATTCACCCTGCTATTACATCCTCAGGTAACTCGAATACATTTGTCAAACAGAATTTCCCTTTCATGAAGCCATGTTAACCTGCCTGATCGTATTCGGATTTTCCAAATGTCCTTATCCGACTTCCTTAATAATGAATTCCAGCATTTTCCTAATGACAGATGTTTCACTAACTGGCCTATAGTTTCCTGCTTTCTGACATCGCTTTCCGTTTTTCAGCAGGGCTTAAATGTCCTGAAGCCTTTTATTAGAGCTACTTTTGTGCAAACATACACCAATTTGGACACTAGCCGATGCTGTTTCCCAAGTGTGTTAGCCATTGTAAAATATAACGGTTATGGCTACAAGGAAGTCTACATACAGAATGATACTCAAAGTTGTCTACAGGAACGGCTCATCTCTTGAGATGTCCCTAGGAACGAGTTGATAACTGCTTATATTTGCTGCAACGTAATGGATTTATATATATAGTATTCACCATTAAATTTTGCGAGATTGCAGTTTAATACTAACATTTGTAGTCTGGAGTTCCATTAAATTATTGTTATTTCTCTTCTTTTAGTATTAAGGAAACCTGGGTAATCTCTGTTTTATTTACAGTGAGAACTATCATTGCCTTCATGTCTTATGAGTTACAGAATCAACTGTGAAAGCACAAATAGCTGGTGCGAAGAGTGCGAACAGTTAAGGTAGCCCTAGACACAGAACTTACCATGCCTATGGTTGGAAAGATACTTATGCAGTTCCTGCTTGTGTGGCTTTTGGTATGCGTGTTTGGGCCATGCTCAGCGTTGGGCAGAGACAAGGCAGCGAGCGTGATTAGGGGTCATTTAGCAATTAGCTAAGCCTTCTTCGCGATGGACAGTAATGAGCAATATAAGTATGAATTGCTCTTTGTAAACTGCTTCTTGGATAGTGTAAAGTATTCATCCATTATTTTATACAGAATCACAGAACTACAGCATCGTTACAGTGCAGAAGGAAGTCACTCGGCCCATCGTCTTCGCAATGGCTCTCCGAATGGGCAATTCCCTACATTCCATTTCCCTGCCTTCTGTCCATAGTCCTACACATTCTTCCTTGTCATCTAACTGCCTTAATCCCTTTGAAATGCTTCAATTGCATCTGCTCCACCACGTCACCAGACTCTAAACAATTGCTACATGAAAAAGATTTTCCTCATGTCACTTTTGCTTGTCTTACCAAATTCTTTAAATCTGTGCCCTCTCGTTCGCGATCCTTTCACAAGTGGGAACAGTTTCTCTCTGTCTAATCTGTTCAAACGCCTTACTATTTTGAATGCCTCGACCAAATCACCTATCAGCCTTCTCTTCTCCAAGGAAAGCAGTCCTAAACTCTCCAATCTATCTTCATAACTGAATTTTCTCATCCCTGGAATCAATCAAGTCTGAGTTGAATGATCAGCCATGATCATAATGAATTGTGGAGCAGGCTAAAAGGGCCAAATTGTTTACTCCTGCTCTTATTTTCTTTGTTTCTATTCTCCTGAAGGTTTTCTGTACTCTCTGCAACGCCCTCACGTCTGTCCTCCTAACGTGTGGCGCCCAGAACTGAGGCTGAACTAGCGTCTTACACAAGTTCAACATAACTTCCTTGCTCTTGTACTCTATGCCTCTATTAATAAAGCCCAGGATACTGCACGCTTTACTAACCACTCTCTCAACCTGTTTCGCCACTTTTAATTAATTATGTACATATACATAAAGGTCCCTCTGCTCCAGCACCTCCTTTAGAATTGTACCCTTTATTCTATATTGTCTCTCCATGCTCTTTCGACCAAAATTAATCACGTCACATTTCTCTGCATTGAACGTTATCTGCCACCTGTTTGCCCATTCCACCAACCTGTCTACGTCATTTTAAAGTTCTAAACTATCCTCCTCACAGCTCATAATGATTCCAAGTTTCGTATCATCTGCAAACTTTGAGATTGTGCCTTGTACACCAATGTCTAGGTAATTAATTTATATGTAGGAAAGCAAGGCTCCCAACACTGATCCCTGGGGAACTCCACTACAAACCTTCTTTCAGCCCAAAAGAATATCCCTGAACCACTACTCTGTGTTCCCTCACACTCAACCAATTATTTATACAAAATAATTCATGACAACGCTACGTCATCGCACACGTCATCAGGATGCGCCGCGGTACGCACATGCGCAGACGGTCTCATGACCCCTGGCAAGCCGGACCGCAGCGCATGCGCTGATGACGCGGCACGCGCATGCGCACACAGTCTTCTCATCTCTGCGCATGCGCTGCGATCCGACCTGCCATGACCGTTGTGCGCATGCGCATGATGACGTCATCGCGTTATTTCTGTCTTCCTCGGGTACGCGCCAGTTTGCCCTCTGCGCATGCGTCAAAGATTCGGCGCGACTTTTAGAAAGTGGAAGGAGGAGAGGTTTCGTCGGGCATTTTCTCGCATTTTATCTGAATTATTTATTCGTTTTGGAGACTTGCTTCATTTTTATTTGACACAGGAGATTGTTCCAAGGTAAGTTGCTCTGCCTTTGTAAGTTGCTCTGAAAACATTTCCATTGTCTGGACCACCGCATGTTCTCCAGCCCCTGTTGTGAGTTGCTCTGAAAACATTTCCATTGTCTGGGCCACCGCATGTTCTCCAGTCCCTGTTGTGAGTTGCTGTGTGCAGGCAGTACATGTGCTGCAACCTACCGTCTTAATGGTCACTTTCGTTTTTGTAACGTTTTAATGGAGTGCATTCTGTATTTCTTATCTCATCTCATGTTTCCCGTGTGGTCCCTTAATAGCCTTCCTGAACCTTAAACTTCGGTCTTGGCAACGTCAGTAGATTCCACAGAGCAGTTCCTTGCCACCTTCACAACCCAGGAGTTCGAGAGTTATGACGACTTCAGCAGTAAACTTGAGATGTTTCAGCATTTAGCATGGTCTGCAGGCACATCCTGTGATGTGCCTTGTTATGTTTCACTATGTTAACAATGCTATTTAAATGTGCTTTACTGTTGTGCTTCCAGGCAACGGGGAGTCTATTTTAGAAAGTGAGCACCCATACGCTGGACGAGATTGTGGGTGTTTTTGTTGATTTCATGGGATCCAGCGCCTGCCGCGTGAGATCAGCCATTGTGGATAAAGACATCAATGAGATCAATGCGATCAGAAAGCATCTGCCAGCTGCAACGGTTCTCCTCTGTCAGTTCCATGTGATGCAGAGCATGAGGAGGAAGATCAGCAGCGACTCACTGAATGGTGAACTGAGGGATAAGTTGTTTATGATCTGCAAGGAAATAGTTCATGCACCTTTGGAGGAGAAGCTCACTAGTTGTGTAGAAAGGATTGGACACCTCTACCCACCCCTGCAGGACTACCTGCTTAGAAACTGGATTCCACAGAAGGAGATGTGGGCAGCATGTTCACGCAGTAAAGTCCTAACTTTTGGGAACAACACCAACAATCGCATTGAGTCAGAGAATGGCAAGATAAAGCACCTGCTCCACTCCTCTTCATCCATGAAGGAATGCATCTCAGCGCTGATCTCCCACAATAGTGTCCTGGATCGGGAGCGTGCCTATTACACATTCCTGCAGGGAGCCTCTTTCAAGCGCATCGCAGAGGCACCAGCAGATCTTCACTCATTTTACACGGGATTCACCGGTCATGCTATGAAGCTGATCCATCAGGATCATAGCCACAATCAGCGAGTACATGTCAAGGAGCAGGATGAAGGCACAGTGACTGTGATTTCTGGCGCCAAACAGTACACACTGCAGATACATGATGGCCAGGCTACCTGCAGCTGCATCTTCTCCATTCAGGCTTTGTTGCCCTGCAAACATGCTGTTGTTGTGCAGAGGCATCTGGGTCTGCCTTTGGACAGGCTCGCCCCCAATTGTCGCTGGCGTGCATCTCAGACACCAACAACGACAGGCATGGCTGCTGCCATTGTGATTACAGAGGAACAGCCAAGGCCCCTCAGCCACAATGAAAAATACCGCTTGCTTTCAGATCAATTGTACCAGCTACAACAGGCCGTTCTGCAGAGTGGAACGGCAGCATTCATGAGGAGACTGGACTGGCTGCGGCAACAGACTCTCCGCTGGCAGCAAGAGATGGAGCCATTTACTATGCCCAACAATTGTCCGGAAGCACCTTCGGATGGAGGTGGCCGCGCGCTGGACATCAGTCACGTGTGACAAACCCTGGATCCTGAGCGTCTTACCCCCTGGCCTAATGATCTGATGGACCATACATATGCCTGCCTGTTCAAATCTCCACTTCCCCTACCTGCGGTACCCTCTCCTTGCTGCCTTGTTACACACCTGCTCCTACACCCATCAGGGCAGTGCACATGGGCACACAGTTACCTGCTCCTACACCCATCAGAGCAGTGTACATGGGCGCACAGTTACCTGCTCCTACACCCATCAGAGCAGTGCACATGGGCGCACAGTTACCTGCTCGTACACCCATCAGAGCAGTGCACAGGGGCACACAGTTACCTGCTCCTACACCCATCAGGGCAGTGCACATGGGCACACAGTTACCTGCTCCTACACCCATCAGAGCAGTGCTCATGAACACACAGTTACCTGCTCCTACACCCATCAGAGCAGTTCACATGGGCACACAGTTACCTGCTCCTACACCCATCAGAGCAGTGCACATGGGCACACAGTTACCTGCTCCTACACCCATCAGGGCAGTGCACATGGACACACAGTTACCTGCTCCTACACCCATCAGGGCAGTGCACATGGACACACAGTTACCTGCTCCTACACCCATCAGGGCAGTGCACATGGGCACACAGTTACCTGCTCCTACACCCATCAGAGCAGTGCTCATGGACACACAGCCACCTGTTTCCCCATCCGACGTTGAAACAACCATGCAGAGACTTGTGAGACTCCGCAATTGCCAGTTGCTGCCTCCCAAGCAGAGAGGGCGTCCACAGGGGTCAATAACTAGGGGAACATTCAGCAAGAAGAGACTGAGCACGAAAAGAAACAAGCATGCCGTGTCCAGTGGTAGCAGAAATGTGAATGCTCTTGCTGTGAACACAACTGGTGATAGTAGTAGGCAGGATTAAATGAGAATGGATGGAAAGACGCACGAGTAACATAACCACCAGCAGGGAACTGCAGGGCTAAATGGCCAGCTTTATGTTCATAGCCCAAAAGAAATGTGCTTCTTTTCCAGCACCCTCACATCATTCATGCTTTCCCTGAGAGCAGCATTTAACCATCACGAGATAGGGGCAGTAACATCATCCTGCCTCCTACAGCTGTGGTGGGTACTAAGTGATTCATTGACGGTGTTATCAGTACATGCCTTTACCGCAGAACACAAAGCATGCTCAACAGTAATTCCATTGGAGGGAGGGAAGCTCTGACACGGATGTTCTTCCCTTATTTTCTTTCATGTAAAACGTGCCCTTGAGAAAACAATCCTTGACACTTGAGGACGGCATTCAAGCAAAGGAGGCAGTGCGGGAGAGGACGCAAGGATGTGCTGATTCCTGCATCTGAGGTGGGTAATAAGTGCTTCATTGGCGACGTTATCAATTGGTGCTTTCACTGCAGAATTAAAATGGTGTGCACAACAGTAAGTTCAGTGGATGGAGGGAGGCAAGCTCTGACTCTGATTTGCTTTATTTCTTTTCATGTAAAACATGCCGTCGACAAAAGAATCCTTGAGACTTAAGGTCAGCATTCAAGCAACGAAGGCAACTGGATCATGCTGCGGAGCTCATCACGATGTGGAAAGGAACATTGCATTTATGGATGAATTGGGAATGCACATTGGGATGCGCTTGGGGAACATTCATCAAGAATAGACTGAGCTCAGACTCTTGTGACTTTGCCTTCTTCACATGGACAATACAGTAGTGGAATAGAGAGCCAAGCGTTCATTCACCACAAGGCTCTCCAGGAACAATCTCTTTAGCTGTGCATAGCAGAGACTCGGCCTGTCTGTCTAACGGGAATGCTGGACACAACACTCATGTATCCATGCACAGCAGTTCCTCGGATACTTAATGAACTTAATAAAACTTTTCAATAATTAAACCCAGAATTGTTGAGGTTTTGTTTTGCATGCTATTTCCCCGACTTTGCAACTGCACTTCAGATATTCAACTATGTTGGAGGGGTAGAGGGAGAGGGGTGGGTGAAGAAGGGGAGGGGTGGGGAGAGCGTGGAGGGGTGGGGAGAGGGAGCATGCAAAATGCAGGGACCAGACAGTTGCAATGCCTGAAATACTGTGGAGAAGTAGAGAAAGCAACTGGTTCGGGGAGAAAGCAACTGGATTGGGCATCCGCAGCTGGAGGGAACGGCTGAATGGAGAGGGCCGGAGGCGAGAGGCCGTAGAAAGCCGCGGGGAGCGAGCGTGCGAAGACCTTGGTGTCACCGGGTCCAGGGACTGGCCAGTAAGTCTTTTGCTGTTGTGTTTATGGCGCATGCACAGAAAAAGGCATTCCTCTTCCGTTCCGCTGCTCCCCCCCACTCTCTCCCCTTCCTCCCTCTCCCCCCAGCTTTCCCCCTCCCCACTTCCTTACCCCTCCCTCGCCCTCTTTCTCCCCCGCCCCCTCTCCCTCTTTCTCCCCCTCCCCCCTTCCTTACCCCTCTCTCTCCCCTCCCTCTTTCTCCCCCCCTCCCTCTTTCTCTTTCTCCACCCCCTCCGCCCCCCGACACCGCTACCGTGGTCTCACCGCGCTGCTGTCCCCGGCCCCCGCGCTGCTGTCCCCGGCCCCCGCGCTGATTTCCCCGGCCCCCGCGCTGCTCTCCCCGGCCATTGTATTCTGCCACGTGTTTGTTAGGTTTCATCTCTGTGATTCTTTGAGCAGCGCCATCTTTAGTCCTGGCAGCTGCTACAGTCGCAAGCTGTGACGTTTTCGTGGCACATGCTGTATTTGCGCATGTGCCAAAACAGCGCCACCTACCGATCGCGTTGTCAACAATTGCGGTCTTATTTATACATGTATCTATTGTCCCTTTTATTCAATGAGCTACAGGTTTGCTCACAGATCTGTTGTGTTCACTGTATAAGATGTTTAAGTACAAATGAAAGAAGTTACCAATATCGTGTCACATATGAACTATTTAACAGACTGTTTTAAATGTCCAGCTTTATGACAGATGCTGAGTTACACAGCATAAAAATCAAAGAAACAAGGCATTCGGCCCAACCTGTCCATGATGGCGATCATGCTCCAGTTAATCCTCCTCCACTCTTTCCTCATCTAAATCCATCATCATAACATTCTATTCTCTTGTCATTCGTTCAGGCATGGTGCCTCTCCTTAAATACATCTGTAATATTCTCATCAACCGTTCCTTGTTGACTCGAGTTGCACCTTCCTTCCATCTCTAGTGCAAGAAGATTCTTCAGAACTCTCTATTTGATTTCTTGGACACGATCTTATATGGATACCCTCGGGATTTGCACTTCCCTACAAGTGGAAACATTCTGGGTTGGAATTTGTTGTCCCACCACTGCAGGAAGTGATGACCACTCTGCACTGGACCCACGCAAATGCACCATTGCAACTCTGCGGAGGGTGGCCAATTGGCATATTCATGACGTGACAAGGCAGCATCAGTGACACAGTCTCCTGTTTCACATGATGCAGGGGTAAGTACTGGTGTCATTTGTAAAGATCTACCAGCCCTGCAGACGGTTAAATAAAATGCAAAGTTGACCCCTTCCCCCTTCCCTATATGAATATTGCAGAGCTGAGTGCTTCCACACACATTAGTGGTGCCAGCCTTCATTGGACGCGAAAAGACTGGCAGTCGAGTACCATATGTTGCGCTGAACTGAAGGTAAGTTCATTGTGCGTAATATCTAAATTCATGCAAAGATCGAATTCGAATATGGAAAGCATGATACCATCATAGATCGGTGGAGGGGCCGCCAGGGCAATTCTGGTGACAGTTTCTGTGGGGGCCGCTGTTGCTCCAATTCTCTGCTGTGCCCTGTCATGGAAACCGATGACTGGCTGGGTACAATATCCTTAAATCTGTCCACATATACTCCAGAAGAATGTTTCACACTTTTAAATATCTCTGTTATGTCAATACTCAACCTTTCGTTTTCAAGGGAAAAGTCCACATCCTGTTCGTTCTCCAGGTATAGGTATGCCCTTACGTTTCTGGAACCGCTTGTGAATATTTTTGTACCCTCTCAATCACTTCTGTATCATTCTATGAATATGCCAAAGTGCATTTCACACGTTACTCCAGGTCTGGTATAACCAGCATAAAGTATTATACATAGCTTTATATCCCTCAAACAACAAAATTCAGACAGTCGTTTGTCGTTTGATGACTTCTTACGCTGTATCGATACATTTAGAGATTTCTGTATGTGTTCTCCCAAATGCTATTCACCTCTACATCATCTAGTTTCTTAGTTCGCAAGTTGAGTTTATTTGTTCTTATGATAGGAGCGTGGCAGTCAAGGTCAGCATTTAGCCACCATTTCTAATTTTGGCCCACCAACAGTGAAGAAACGCTGCGAGAGCTACAGATCAGGTTGGTGCGTGGTTTGGAAGGCAAAATGTAGGGTGTGGTGTTCACATTCATTTGAGGTGTTACATTAGATTTAGCTATTATATTAGTTTAAGATCGTGCATCCGTTTGACGGACTGTGTTTGTTTAAGGTGCTTAACTGGGTTGAGATGCTGTATTTATTAAAGAGACTGCACTGGTTTGAGGGGTAGCATTAGGGCAGCACAGTGGCGCAGTGGTTAGCACTGCTGCCTCACAGCTCCAGCGACCCGGTTTCAGTTCTGGGAACTGTTCCTTTGGAGTTTGCAAGTTTTCCCTGTGACTGCGTGGGTTTCCGGCGGGTGTTCCTGTTTCCTCCCAGATCCAAAGACCTGCTGTTTGACAGGTAAATCGACTTTGGTAAATTGCCCCTAGTATCGGCAGGCGGTAGGAGAATTGTGGGGATATGGGGTTAATGTAGGAATAATATAAATGGGTGGTTGTTGGTTGGCACAGTCTCGGTGGGCGGAAGGGCCTGTTTCATGGAACATAGAACAGTACAGCACAGTACAGGCCCTTCGGCCCACGCTGTTGTGCCGACCATTTAACCTACTCTAAGATCAAACTCCCTACATACACTTCCTTCTACTATCATCCATTTACCTATCCAAGAGTCGCTTAAATGTCCATAATGTATCTGCTTCTACTACCACCGCTGGCAGTGCATTCAACGTACCCACCACTCTCTGTGTAAAGAACCTACAAAGAACAAAGGACAAAGAAAATTACAGCACAGGAACAGCCCCTTCGGCCCTCCAGGCCTGCGCTGATCCAGATCCTCTATCTAAACATGTCACCTATTTTCTACCTCTGACATCTCCCCTAAACCTTCCTCCAATCACCTTAAAATTATGCCCACTGGTGATAGCCCTTTCCCCCCTTGGAAAAAGTATCTGGATATCCACTCTATCTATGCCTCTCATCTTCTTGTACACCTCTATCAAGTCACCTCTTATCCTTCTTCTCTCCAATGAGAAAAGCCCTAGCTCCCTCAACCTTTCTTCATATGACATGCCCTCCAGTCCAGGCAGCATCCTGGTAAATCTCCTCTGCACCCTCACTAAAGCTTCCACATCCTTCCTATAATGAGGCGACCAGAATTGAAAACAATATTCCAAGTGTGGTCTAACCAGGGCTTTATAAAGCTGCAGCATAACCTCGCAGCTCTTAACCTCAATCCCCCTGTTAATGAAAGCCAACACCCCATACGCCTTCTTAACAACCCTATCAACTTGGGTGGCAACTTTGAGGGATCTATGGACCTGGACGGCAAGATCCCTCTGTTCCTCCACACTGCCAAGAATCCTATCTTTAAGCCTGTATTCTGCATTCAAATTCGACCTTCCAAAATGAATCACTTCACACTTTTCCAGGTTAAACTCCATCTGCCACTTCTCAGCCCAGCTCGGCATCCTGTCACTGTCCCGTTGCAACCTGCAACAGCCCTCCACACAATCCACAACTCCAGCAACCTTTGGGTCATCAGCAAACTTGTTAACCCAGCCTTCCACTTCCTCATCCAAGTCATTCATAAAAATCACAAAGAGTAGAGGTCCCAGAACAGATCCCTGCGGAACACCACTGGTCACCGAGCTCCAGGCTGAATACTTTCCATCTACTACCACCCTCTGTGTTCTATGGGCCAGCCAATTCTATCTCCAGACAGCCACATTTCCCTGTATCCCATGCCTCCTTACTTTCTGATTGAGCCTACCATGGGGAACCTTATCAAACGCCTTGCTAAAATCCATGTACACCACATCCACTGCTCTTCCTTCAGCAATGTGTTTTACCACATCCTCAAAGAATTCAATAAGGCTTGTGAGGCATGACCTGCCCCTCACAAAGCCATGCTGACTCTCCCTAATCAAACTATGCTTTTGCCAATAATCATAAATCCTGTCTCTCAGAATCCTCTCCAATAATTTGTCCACCACCGACGTAAGACTGACTGGTCTGTAATTCCCAGGGTTATCCCTATTCCCTTTCTTGAACAAGGGAATAACATTTGCCACCCTCCAATCATCTGTGCTATGACACTCCATGACTATTAGTATGAGACGCTGTCGCTGTTGCAGGTGTTGTACGTGCTTAAGGTCCCGCATTAGTTTGACGTAGTAAATAATTCTGTGGAACGATATTAGTATGAGGTGTTGAATTCTTTTGAGCAACTGTATTAATTTGAGCATCCATAGACAAAATGTTTCTAATTAATTGTCTACGTGTTTTAGCACAGTGTAACGTTCAGAATTCAATTCGTGAATGGACACAGCAGAATGAAGAAAACAGTACAAGATTTTAAGATGGGACTGATGGTGTTTAAAGAATTGTCATCTTTGCTGAGTTAATACAGCTTCCAATTATCATTTGTTATTTGATATGATAAGACTTGTCTGGTCTCTGTGATTTTCAGATTCAATCTCCACGTTAATGATATTCTCTCATAATATGGGATAAACACAAATGTCGTAATTTGGTTGCTAAAAATAACATGCAAAAAAAAAAGAAAAAGGTTGCAACATCAATACCCATTTACAATTCCCGCAGGGTATAAATTAAAGGCTCTGGGAATGCATGGTCTCAGAGTTTCATTCAGCGAGGTTGCTTGCAACACGACATAAAAGGTTGCTCCTCACAGAAAATGCATCTTTCAGTTGAAAATATCCTGAAAATATACTACATAATCCTTGCCTCTATTGGTGTTCCTGGTAAGTGACTGTAACCATTGTAGTGGTTTATATCTGTGCCAGACTTCATCTCTGGTTTTGTATTGTAATTGATAATGCTACCTGTTGAGGTACGGTTGACGGTTAGATATGTAGCCAGTCAGTGACCCCATTTTGCTGATGTCATTCTTCTGAATTACCTCTGTGGTTCCAGTCCATTGCCTCAATTGAAAACAAACCTATTTGTTGCTCATGGGTTCTCTGAAATGTCAAGTCATTCTCTTCTGGATTATTCTGCACATTTGACTCAAATTTCAGTGCAGGCATCTATCTGAAGAAATATATTCCTGGCATTGTCAGATATTGTACAACAGCACTGAGTGTGTTTAACCATCCGTAATTGAAAAGCCGACAACAGTGACCATGTATGCCTGTGACTACCAGTCATTGCAGAATTGTACAGAGTGTGAGTCATGTACCAGACTGCAACACATGATGCCAGTGACCATGTCTTACTGGGAGCATTTATCACTATAGAATTGCACTGAGTGTGCGACACTAAATTGAATGGAATACCCCACCCTAGTGGCCATGTAATACTGTAAGTATGTCACTGTAGAACTGCACTGTGTCTTTCAGGTGTATAAAATATCTGCATGATGAAGCTGCTTTGCTGTTTTATAAATGGCAGAAAAGGGAATCAATTGTTGCTGTTGGTTGAAGTTATTGGGCAGTAAGTTGTAAAGTGAAGTGCATTAATTTTGCTTTGCTTCCTATTGAAAAGAAACAGATGTTAACAGCAGTGCAACATAGTCACCGCATTCAAATCCTGTGTAGAATGACTTATCCTTACCCTAAATAGAGTTACTGGTAACACTTTATAATGCTGATTATTTCCTTCCTCCAGCACGGTCCTGAGAAAAAATTGTGGATCGTTGATGCTGAATTTTACTTCTTGCTGCTACTCAGAATGAATATTGGACCGTGATTATTGCAGTTCTATTAAAATTGTGTATAATTATGATTCGATCTCAACTAGAGTGCTGTGACCCTTTCGAAGCACAGCAGTTTAGGAAAATTGTGAAGTCATTAGAAAGGGTGCAGGAAAGATTTCTGAACATGCTTTCAGCAATGAGGAACGTTAGTTACGTAAATAGATTGGAGCAGTTGCGACTATGTTCCCTGCAGAAGAGAAGGCTAAGCGGAGATTTCATAGAGGTGTTCAAAATCATGAATAGTCTGGGCAAAGCAGAAAGGAAAAGTACTGTTCATATCGGTTGAAGGATCGGAAACAAGAGGACATGTATTTCAGGTAATTGGCAAAAGAAGCAACGGTGACATAAGGATTTTTTTTTCAAACAATGAGTGATTCGCATCTGGAATGCATTACCTGAGAGTGGATTGGAGGCATTTTAAATCGGGGAATTCAAGAGGAATTGGATTGTTATCTGAAAATGATGAATGTTCAGGGTGATGGGGAGAAGCTGGAGAAATTATACTAGGTAAAGTGTTCATCTGGAGAGCCAGCACAGCGACAACAATTCAAATGGCCCCGTCTGTCATTCTGTGACTATGTTCCTGCAGTAACTGGTTAAAGTTTGGCAGATCAGTTCTTACCTATGATACAGAGTCTCGACACAGATAAACCACAACATCTCTGCTTTTAGCTCTGTGAGTAGGGTCTCTGTGATGAAGGCCATTTACAGCTCAGGATCATACATTGCAGACTTTTATAACATAGACATCAGAACCGGATGCAGTCAATAAAATATTTGTAAGCTGCTAATGATAAAATAAATAGATCAATTCTCTGAGTTCTGGTGTTCTGCTCGTTAAGTTAATTGCACCTGTGCGTCAATATCCCTTTCTGTTAAATGGAGACCTGAACTGTATTTTGAACGCTCAGTGCTGTAGAAACAAGGGGCAATATTAATTTAATATCAGTGATTTGCATTTTCCATTCCATGCCTCTGTAAATTAAATGTAAATGATTTGCAAATCTGTGTCTCTGATTCCTTTTGCAAGTCTACCAAATTAATGCGTATCTTCCAAGGAACATTTGGGAGCCTTATTTTTCTGGCTAAAATGCAGCACCGCACACTCAGCTATATTGAAATTAATTTGCCATTGTGCAAGTTTATTTATTTCTTTAAATAATATATTCGGGTAGCTTACTGCACTCTTCTCCTGCATTTAGAATTAGAATTAGAATTAGAATATTACAGCGCAGTACAGGCCCTTCGGCCCTCGATGTTGCGCCGATCATCTGACCTACACTATTCCATTTACATCCATATGTCTATCCAATGACCACTTAAATGCCCTTAAAGTTGGCGAGTCTACTACTGTTGCAGGCAGGGCGTTCCACGCCCCTACTACTCTCTGCGTAAAGAAACTACCTCTGACATCTGTCCTATATCTTTCACCCCTCAACTTAAAGCTATGTCCCCTCGTGTTTGCCATCCTCATCCGAGGAAAAAGACTCTCACTATCCACCCTATCTAACCCTCTGATTATCTTGTATGTCTCTATTAAGTCACCTCTCCTCCTCCTTCTCTCTAACGAAAACAACCCCAAGTCCCTCAGCCTTTCCTCGTAAGACCTTCCTTCCATACCAGGCAACATCCTAGTAAATCTCCTCTGCACCCTTTCCAAAGCTTCGACATCCTTCCTATAATGCGGTGACCAGAACTGCACGCTATCCTCCACTACTCCTGTCGACAATGACGACTTAAAGATCAACAACAACGGCTCTGCAATCTCCTCCCTGGCTTCCCAGAGAATCCTAGGATAAATCCCATCTGGCCCAGGGGACTTATCTATTTTCACTCTTTCCAAAATTGCTAACACCTCCTCCTTGTGAATCTCAATCCCATCTAGCCTAGTAGGCTGTATCTCAGTAATCTCCTCGGCAACATTTTCTTTCTCTACTGTAAATACTGACGAAAAATATTCATTTAACGCTTCCCCTATCTCCTCTGATTCCGCACACAACTTCCCACTACTATCCTTGATTGGCCCTGTTCTAACTCTTATCATTCGTTTATTCCTGATATACCTATAGAAAGCCTTAGGGTTTTCTTTGATCCTATCCGCCAATGACTTCTCGTGTCCTCTCCTTGCTCTTCTTAACCCTCCCTTTAGATCCTTCCTGGCTAGCTTGTAACTCTCAAGCGCCCTAACTGAGCCTTCACGTCTCATCCTAACATAAGCCGCCCTCTTCCTCTTGACAAGCGCTTCAACTTCTTGAGTAAACCACGGCTCCCTTGCTCGACAACTTCCTCCCTGCCTGACAGGTACATACTTATCAAGGACACGCATTAGCTGCTCCTTGAATAAGCTCCACATTTCATTTGTGCCCATCCCCTGCAGTTTCCTTCCCCATCCTACACATCCTAAATCTTGCCTAATCGCGTCATAATTTCCTTTCCCCCAGCTATAATTCTTGCCCTGCGGTATATACCTGTCCCTGCCCATCGCTAAGGTAAACCTAACCGAATTGTGATCACTATCGCCAAAGTGCTCACCTACATCTAAATCGAACACCTGGCCGGGTTCATTACCCAGTACCAAATCCAATGTGGCATCGCCCCTGGTTGGCCTGTCCACATACTGTGTCAGAAAACCCTCCTGCACACACTGGACAAAAACAGACCCATCTAAAGTACTCGAACTATAGTATTTCCAGTCAATATTTGGAAAGTTAAAGTCCCCCATAACCACTACCCTGTTACTCTCGCTCCTGTCGAGAATCATCTTCGCTATCCTTTCCTCTACATCTCTGGAACTATTCGGAGGTCTATAGAAAACTCCCAACAGGGTGACCTCTCCTCTCCTGTTTCTAACCTCGGCCCATACTACCTCAGTAGACGAGTCCTCAAACGTCCTTTCTGCCGCTGTAATACTTTCCTTGATTAACAATGCCACCCCCCCCCCTCTTTTACCCTCTTCTCTGTTCTTTCTGAAACATCTAAATCCCGGAACCTGCAACATCCATTCCTGCCCCTGCTCTACCCATGTCTCCGAAATGGCCACAACATCAGGATCCCAGGTACCAACCCATGCTGCAAGCTCACCCACCTTATTCCGGATGCTCCTGGCGTTGAAGTAGACACACTTTAAACCAAGTTCTTGCTTGCCAGTGCCCTCTTGCGTCCCTGTAACCTTATCCCCTACCTCACTACTCTCAACAGCCTGTACACTGGCACTGCAATTTAGGTTCCCATTCCCCTGCTGATTTAGTTTAAACCCCCCCGAAGAGCACTAACAAATCTCCCCCCCAGGATATTGGTACCCCTCTGGTTCAGGTGAAGACCATCCTGTTTGTAGAGGTCCCACCTACCCCAGAAAGAGCCCCAATTATCCAGGAAACCAAAACCCTCCCTCCTACACCATCCCTGCAGCCACGTGTTCAACTCCTCTCTCTCCCTATTCCTCTCTTCGCTAGCACGTGGCACAGGCAACAACCCAGAGATAACAACTCTGGTTGTTCTCGCTCTAAGCTTCCACCCTAGCTCCCTGAATTTCTGCCTTAAATCCCCATCTCTCTTCCTACCTATGTCGTTTGTGCCTATGTGGACCACGACTTGGGGGTGCTCCCCCTCCCCCTTAAGGATCCCAAAAACACGATCGGAGACATCACGTACCCTGGCACCTGGGAGGCAACACACCAACCGTGAGTCTCTCTCGTTCCCACAGAACCTCCTATCTGTTCCCCTAACTATGGAGTCCCCAATGACTAATGCTCTGCTCCTCTTCCCTTTTCCCTTCTGAGCAACAGGGACAGACTCTGTGCCAGAGACCTGCACCCCATTGCTTACCCCTGGTAAGTCGTCCCCCCAACAGTATCCAAAACGGTATACCTGTTGTTGAGGGAAACGGCCACAGGGGATCCCTGCACTGCCTGCTGGTTCCCTTTCCTTCCCCTGACGGTAACCCATCTACCTACTTCTTTTACCTGAGGTGTGACTGCCTCCCTATAACTCCTGTCAATAATCCCCTCCGCCTCCCGAATGATCCGAAGTTCATCCAGCTCCAGCTCTAGTTCCCGAACGCGGTCTGCGAGGAGCTGGAGTTGGGTGCACTTCCCGCAGATGCAGTCAGCAGGGACACTCTTGGCGACCCCTACCTCCCACATTCTGCAGGAGGAACATACAACTGCCTTTACCTCCATTCCCACTATTCTAGATTCCCAATAAATCTACTGAAAAACCAAACGAAAAAAAAAGTCAAAACTTGTTCGCTTAGCAATCCGACGGACTGAAGTTTTAAATAAAAAGCTTACCTTATCAACACCCTAGAGTCCTTTTTTTTTGGTTAGAGGAGGAGGGTGGGTGGGAGACACTACACGTGTAGTGTCTCGGGTACTGCCACTGCCCAAATAAATAGTTTTCCCCTACCCAGCAGTCCCCGGTCCTCCGAAACAAAAAAGGGATTAACTTGTAACTTACTGAAATTGACCGCTCAGCTGAAAGTCCGCTCCGCACCCCGTTCTATCAAGGCTGCTCCTCGCAAAAGACAAAGATTTTAAAACTGCCCAAATAAATAGTTTTCCCCTACCCAGCAGTCCCCGGTCCTCCGAAACAAAAAAGGGATTAACTTGTAACTTACTGAAATTGACCGCTCAGCTGAAAGTCCACTCCGCACCCCGTTCTATCAAGGCTGCTCCTCGCATTGACAGTAGTCTCATTTTGGATTTGCCTTCAAATATTGAAAGTGTGTTCTTCTCATGAAGTTCAATACACTCACTTAATTTGGCTCTGGAAAAGACTTCCCCAATTAAGGGAACAGTGTAGTTGGATAATAATTGCAGAACGTTCATTGGAAGTAAAATTATGCTGGAAAAGCCTAGGAAGATAAATTTGCAGCTCTCGCAGGAGCACTCCCTGGTAGAATAGTGTTCATTGAACAAATCAAAGGTTCTTTCTCTTTTTTTTGGTCTTCATCCCTCATCACGTGGACAAGGTTTTAGCTGTCAGTCCGTGATTTAACCTGTGAAATCTGCTATTGTTTCGCGCACCAACAGCTTAGAAAACTCCTGTTCGTAACCCTTTTCTAAGCATCACGCCACATGTCAGTCAGCCTAATTAGACTGGCTTTTAATTACTACTTCCATTTGAGATAAGACACCTGGGGAACATGGACCAAGGAGTACTCATGTTGCCCAAGGTCCCAGAAATTGTGTCTTAAGTACTATTTCTTCTGTGCAGAACTTCATTCATTCTCAAGCGAACCAATCTGATAAATTTTGCCTGGTCAGGCTTCCCAGCGTTAAAATAACAAAGGTTTACCTGAATCTAATAATGTCTCATATAGCACAATAACCCAAATGGTCTGGCATGTTGGCCAAAGTAGATATATATATATATATATATATATATATATATATAATCTGATTAATCATACAGTAACTTAATCAATACATGCATAACTTATTGTAGGTTCTGGGATTGATTGTGACTGATGCGATACATCTAAATCAGAATGTTTACCCTTTCCTTGAGCATTTTATCAAATATCTCCACAGAACTAAATAAAATGCCTTCATGCTTTTTTATTGAATGTATTCAATGAGTACATGTCAGTTTAGTTCCTCCCCAGATCTCTCTCTCCTCGACAGCTGCTGAACCTATACCAACTGCTCTAATATGCCCCTACTATCCCAAAACACTCGTGATTTAGCTTCCTTCCTTTGGAGCTTGGAGCTGCCTTCCAGATGCCCATTAACATTCCAAAGCCCAGAAAATCCTAGCAGTCATTAAACTCACAGTGAATGGAATTGCCCTACCCCGCCCACTATGATCTCCAGCACTCTTCCACAGATACAGCTCTGTAATTTTCATGTGGATACTTTATTGTACGTCAGACGCAACACTGAGAGGAAACGTATCAGATCATAAACACCATTCCATTCTCTCAGATGAACTGTACTGCAAATGCCGAAGTTACTGGGAAAGGAAGAGCTGTAAGCTGGTCATTGGGATGGGGATCCTCTCTCAGTTCACGGCCTATTGGTTGCTCCTCACCCCTAAGGGCTATCTACCTTTTTCCACCACATTGTCTAACCACTGGCGTCTTCTTCACTTGGCGTCATTTTCCATGCTTTCCTCCTGCTCTGTTATTCTATTGTAAGCATTTATACCTCCGCTGGAGCCATCCTTTGGACTTGGATTGTTCCCTTATCCATGGACGATGATCCCTTCTGTCAGTGAATCTATCACAGAGCGACGGCGCTGTTTTATTTTGTCCCCTGTACCCCACTTTTCTCTTTTCTACAGTTCTTTTGGGATGGTTAATGTCGAATATCTTCCAGTTCAAATGAAAGATATCGAGCTGAAATGTTAACTCTGTTTCTCCCTCTACAGATGCTGCCGCCTGAGTGTTTTCAGATTTCTGTTGTCATCAGATTTACAGCAGTGTCGGCATGTACCTTTTGTCTCAAAGCTTAGGGCTGGATATTAACAGGCGTGCATGATGGAGGTGGGAGCGTAATTTCAGAGTTTTAACTCTACATACTGTCCCATTTATCCTTGAAAGATTTCCCGTCCTGATGTCAATCTAACTGACAGACTTGGATTCCCGTTGGTCATGGAGGAATCTGGACCAGGGCGGGAGAAAAAAAATGACTCCGGGTTATTGGAGAATTGCCTGATACCGAAGGCATCCAATCCACAACTCCTTGTGATAGACATCTCCGAAATCTGGGATGTCAATCCCCAATTCCATGGAAGGCCCTCATATCCATGAGTGTGGTTCAAGTCCAAGGAAAGGCAGGCAGAGCACAATGGGAGAGCTATCGTGTTTCATTACAAATTCCAGTGATGGGGAATATTGGGCAGGAGGAGAGGTGATTGGAAGAGTGTCCGATTCCCAAACTCAGGGAGGGGGCCTCCCTTCCTGTAGTGTTGCCCGAGAACGGGGAGGGGGAAGGAATTTGAAGGTTTGTGTGAAGGGATAGGATGCAGGATGCAGAGGGAGAAGGGGAGACGGGGGAAGTAGGTGATGGCGTGCCTGATCCGCAATCCTGTGCATGGGTCTCATTACTGCAGAAAGCTCTGAGTCCGGTGAGGGGCAGGTCAGGAGAGGAGGACGGAGAGCGGCAGTGCAATGCGGGAGGTTGTGGGGAGGGTGGAAGAGACAGGAAGATCTACAACCCCAGAAGGAAGGTGTTTCTGCTCCCAATCCTGTGGAGGTGGAGAGTTTGTCAGATCCTGCAAGTTTGCACTCACCATCTACAGGGTTATGCAGATTTCCGGTGTGTCAAATCAGGATAACATAGAGAGGGTTCCGATCCTGGACAGTAGAGCAGTGAGTATCTTATTCTTGACTAGATGGGAGTATCTGATCCCGAGGGCGTCCGATTATCCCCTACACCTCCAAGGCTGGAGCAGGAGTGTTTGATCATGATTTCAAATTGTGGGTGTGTTTGGCAGAAGGCTCAGTCTCGCTTCCTCCAAATCTGAAAGATTCGAGGCGGGTGCGGACGTTATTGGCATTTGTTAACCTCTGACCTCTTTCCAACTGATCCGTTTTTTGTGCTAAAATTCAATCCTCATTGACTGAGCTCTGACACGGAGAACGATTGATCAGTAATTTCCAGTTTCTTACCCTTTGCTCTCACACAGGTAATTTAGTGGCGATTGTGATCCTGTCCAGAGGAAAGTGCGGCCTCTCCAGTTGCACCACTTGCTACCTGGTGGCCATGGCAACGGCGGATTTACTGCTCATTATCACTGACGTCATACTGAGGCAACGTAGTCATTTTTATTTGCCGGGATCTTTCCTGGACATCATCCCTGTCTGTAGTGTTATCATTGCCCTGGTTCGTGCAGCTCGAGACTGTTCTGTCTGGTTCACCATCGCTTTCTCTTTTGATCGATTTGTGGCCATTTGTTGCCAAAACCTGAAAGTTAAATATTGCAGCAAGAAAACTGCAGCTGTGATTTTAGCAATAACTTGCATTCTGCTCTTCTTAAAAAATATTCCGCTCTGTTTTTTATATGAACCAGTGTTGATAGTCTCCAATGTACCGTTATTCTGCTATCCAAAGTCAATACTTTACACTGAGCCCGTATGGGTGGGATTTCAGTGGTTGGATCAGGTTTTAATCCCATTGCTTCCATTCGCTTTAATTCTGCTTCTCAACTCCCTGACAGTCGGACGCATTTTAGTGGCCAGTCGAGTCCGCAGAGGACTGAGGGGTCAGAGCAAGGGGAAGAATCACAGTGACCCAGAGATGGAGAGCAGAAGGAAGTCCGTGATTTTACTCTTCACCATATCTGGCAGCTTCATACTTCTCTGGTTGACATCTGTTATTGAATTCTTTAAATATAGAATTGCAGGAACAACTCCCGATTATTTCAATGATTCTTTATTGGTATTTCGAAATGTTGGAATCATGCTGCAGAATTTAAATAGCTGCACAAATGCATTTATTTATATGGTGACACAGTCCAAGTTCAGAGAGCAGTTCATGGTTGCTGTGAAATATCTGGTTGTATCAATTATTCAAATAAAGTTTGAACAAAAATGCTGAGAGCAGCCCAGTGTTTCCAGTCCATCAATGTAATATTCATCCCCAGAATTGTCAAGGTGACCTTCGGAGGGTGTCAAGTGTTCTGGAGAAGAGTCACAGCTCTGTCTGCTCAGGAGAAGGAAAACGAACCACATTCCCTCCTCGATCACCACTGGTTCCATTTGCAGCTCCTGGCATTTGCTTATAAAGAAATAAACTTGTGTATATGAAAACAAAATGCTGACGATGTTAAGAATCATTTTGTGTGAATTGATAATTAATTTAATGCACTTTGAGTCACATTACTGAGACTGTCTCCGTTCCATTCCCCAGCTGCTCTTGCACTTTCTCTATTTCGCTCGACAAGTCAGATAGTGGATTGAGGTTTGGTTTCCATCTGGACAAACCCAGGTGAGGGGCTTGGGTGAGAAGAAGGAAGCTGATCTGAGGGAGTGGGGCCCAGTTCCCTTCAGCAGCTGACAGATCTGACACGTCAGATCAGCAGTTGCTCAGAAGGCCTTCTGGCTGATCAAAGCTTTCATCGAATTACGTATTGGGAAGACTGAAACCATAGTCATGACTCCTGCTCCAAAGTACGATCTCTAGCCATTGACTTCATCCCTCGCCTGCTGTTTGCCTGCGACTAGATTAGTACACAAATGAGGCGTGAGGTGTGACCCCGAGATGTGCTTCCAAACCCAGCACAAAATCACAGAATCATTAGAGTGCAGAAGCAGGCCGTTCAGCCCATCCTGTCTGCACCAGCTCCCTGAAAGAGAAATTTCCTCAGTTCCATTCCCGCTCCTTCTTCCCATAAGCCTGGGCTTTCTTCCTTTTCATATAACTGTTTAATTATCTTTTTAATGCTTCCATTTAACGTGCCTCCATTACGTTCTCAGGCAGCATATTCCAGAACATAACCACTCGCTGTGTGAAAATGGTTTTCCTCATGTCACTTTTGCTTCCCTTGCCAAATACTTTAAATCTGTGCCCTCTCATTCCCGACGCTTTCATGAGTGAGAACATTTTCTCTCTATCCACCCAGTCTAGAACAAAGAACAAAGAACAAAGATAATTACAGCACAGGAACAGGCCCTTCGGCCCTCCAAGCCTGCGCCGATCCAGATCCTCTCTCTAAACATGTCGCCTATTTTCGAAGGTTCTGTATCTCTTTTCTTCCTGCCCATTCATGTATCTGTCTAGATACATCTTAAAAGACTCCATCGTGCCCGCATCTACCACCTCTGCTGGCAATGCATTCCAGGTGCCCACCACCCTCTGCGTAAAGAACTTTCCACGCATATCCCCCCTAAACTTTTCCCCTTTCACTTTGAACTCGTGTCCTCTAGTAATTGAAACCCCCACTCTGGGAAAAAGCCTCTTGCTATCCACCCTGTCTATACCTCTCATGATTTTGTACACCTCAATCAGGTCCCCCCTCAACCTCCGTCTTTCTAATGAAAATAATCCTAATCTGCTCAACCTCTCTTCATAGCTAGCGCCCTCCATCACAGGCAACATCCTGGTGAACCTCCTCTGCACCCTCTCCAAAGCATCCACATCCTTTTGATAATGTGGCGACCAGAACTGTACGCAGTATTCCAAATGTGGCCGAACCAAAGTCCTATACAACTGTAACATGACCTGCCAACTCTTGTACTCAATGCCCCGTCCGATGAAGGAAAGCATGCCGTATGCCTTCTTGACCACTCTATTTACCTGCGTTGCCACCTTCAGGGAACCGTGGACCTGAACACCCAAATCTCTCTGGACATCAATTTTCCCCAGGACTTTTCCATTTACTGTATAGTTCACTCTTGAATTGGATCCTCCAAAATGCATCACCTCGCATTTGCCCTGATTGAACTCCATCTGCCATTTCTCTGCCCAACTCTTCAATCTATCTATATTCTGCTGTATTCTCTGACAGTCCCCTTCACTATCTGATACTCCACCAATCTTAGTGTCGTCTGCAAATTTGCTAATCAGTCCACCTATACTTTCCTCCAAATCATTAATGTATATCACAAAACAACAGTGGTCCCAGCACGGATCCCTGTGGAACACCACTGGTCACACGTCTCCTCATGACTTTTAATACCTCCATCAAATCACCTGCTTGACTAATCTTCTCAAAGTAAAACAGTCCTAACATGTCCAATGTATCTCCATAACAGAAGTTCCACAACCCTGGCACCATGCCCGTGAATCTTTTCTGTACTCGCTCCAATTCCTTCACATCTTCCTGAAGTGTGGCGCCCAGAACTGGATGCAATACTCCAGCTGAGGCCGAACGAGTGTCTTATAAAAATTCAGCATCAATTCCTTTTTCTTGTACTCTGTTCCCCTATTAATAAAGTCAATGATGCTGCATGATTTGTACTGTATGCCCACCTTCACAAATGTTGCTGCTGAAAACGCCATCCGTTCCTTTAATACCTCTGTACTGGATGAATCCCAACCTCCATAAAGCTGTGGTCATACAAAACGCTGCTGCTACTTCGTGACTCACAGCGAGGCTCTTTCACCTATCACCAGTAGGCTTGCTAACCTACATTGGTGTCCAGACAGCCAACATCTTTATATTAAAGTGTTCCTTCACTTTTTTTCAATTTGTTCCAATGCCTCACCCCTCCCTATGTGTGTAATCTGCACCAGCACAACAAACCGACGAGTTATCTGGACTCATCTAATTATGGCTGCCGAAAATCTCTGATTTTATTGGCTACATATTTGGTGGCCACGCCTTTAGCAGCTTAGGCATGAAGATCTGGAATTCCGTCCTTGTACCTCTACAACTCTCTAAATGTCTTTCCTCCTGTAAGGCATTTCTTAAGCCATACACATTTGAGGAAGCTTGTGGTCATCTGGGCTAATATTTCCTTCAGTGTCTGTGCCATGGTTTGTCTTTTCAATGTTCCCGTGAAGTATCTTGGGAACATAAACTGCATAAAAGGCGCCACATAAACATAAGTGACTGTTATTTTTTATATGGGTAGTTACAGCACAAGTGAGTTCAGTGATATATCTGGTTGGTGAGATGCAGTAAAAGTAAGGTCAGTAAAATATATGAAGGGATAGTTGCAATGAAGGTGAGGGCATATATATAACTGGGAAGGTATTTCAAGTCAATGATGGATAGGGATGGATAGCTTCAGACTACAAATGATTTCCGTGATACATGTAGAGGGTAGTCGTGTGGCAAATTATTTCGGTGATGTATCTGGATGCGTAGATACACCGTAAAAGGGTTATTTTATGTACCTGGTTGTTTAGTTGAAGTACAAGTGAAATTATTGCTACATCTGGATTGTCATCAGTCGTACCAATGAAGTACGTATTCTATCTTTGAGCGTGGTTAAGTTCAAGTTAGGACATTGATTATGTGTTCTTTATAGTTCGAGTGCAAGTGATACGTCTGGATGGGTAGCTACAGTGAAATGAGTTCAGTGATGCATCTGGATGGGTAGTTATAGTCCAACTAAGGTCAGTGATAGATCCGGATTGTTGCAGACAGTTAAGGTGATTTCAGGCATATATATGGATGCGTAGCTGCAGGTGATGTTAATGAAATATCTGCATGGGCAGTTACAGCAGAATTGAGGTCAGTTACATATCTGATGGGTAGTTATGCTGCTAAGTAGTTCAGCAATGTACCTGGAGGCGTGCATATAGAACGATTGTATTCATTTATGTATCTGGATGGGTAATTGCAGTAAAGGTGACATCAGTGATATGCCTGGATGTGCAGTTAGAGTACAAGTGAAATCATTGGTGTATCTTGAAGGGTAGCTGCAGTGCAAATGGTGTTGGTGTTATATTTGAGTGCGTGGATATGTGACAAGATCACAGAATGACAGAATTATCACTGTGCAGAAGTCGGCCATTCGGCCCATCGTGTCTGGACTGGCTCTCTGGAAGAGAAATTCGGTCAGTACCATTCCTCTGCCTTCCCCCCATAACCCTGCACATTCTTCCTTTACAGAGAACTGTCTAGTTCCCCGTTGAATGCTTCAATTCAATCAATCTCCACCACACTCTCCAGTAGCACATCCCAGACATTAACCACTCATGTTTTTCTTCATGTCACTTTTGCGTCGATTGCCAAATAGTTTACATGTGTGCCGTCTCGTTCTCGATCCTTTCATGATTGGGAACAGTTTCTCTCTATCTACTCTTTCCGACCCCTCATGATTTGGAACACCTCTATCAAATTACCTCTTCCCCTTCTCTTTTCCAAGGAAAACAGTCCATACTTCTCCAATCTATCTTCATAACTGAAATTCCTCATCCCTGGAACCATTCTCGTGAACCTCTTCTGTACTCTCTCCAATGCTGTCACGTCTTTCCTCATGCTTGGCGCCCAGAATTGGACGCAATACTTCAACTGAGACTGAACTAATGTCTAAAACACCTTCAACATAACCTCCTGGTTCTTGTACTCAATGCTCCTATTAATGAAGGCCAGGATACTGTCTGCTTTATAAATTGCTCTCTCAACCTGCCTGCCACATTTAATGACGTATGCACATATACACCGAGGTCCCTGTGCTCCTGCACCCACTCTAAAATTGTGCCCTTTATTGTATATTGTCTCTGCATGTTCTTCCTACCAAAATGAATCAATTCACATTTCACTGCACTGAACTCCATTTGCCATCTATCTGCCAACCCACCAACTTGTCCATGTCCTTTTGAAGTTCTACACTATCCTGCTCACAGTTCACAAGCTTGCACGTTTTGTATTGTCTACAAACTTTGAAATTGAGCCCTGTACACCAAGGTCTAGATCATTAATATATATATATTAGGAAAAGCACGGGTCCCAACACTCATCCTGGGAAGCTCCACTACAAACCTTCCTCCAGCCCCAAACACATCTATTAACCACTACTCTTTGTTTGCTGTCAATCAGCCAATTTCCTATCCATGTTGCTACCATTTATTGTATTCCATGAGCTGCAAGTTTTCTCACAAGTCCGTTGTGTGGCAATGAATCAAGTGCCTTTTGAAAGCCCATGTGCACCACATCAATAGCATTGTCCTTATCAACCATGTCTGTTAACCTCCTCAAAAAACCAGCAAGTTGGTTAAATATGACTTTCCTATAAGAAATCCATGTTGGCTTTGCTTAATTAACTCACATTTGTCCATGTGACCATTGATTTTGTCCCGAATTATATTTTCCAGAAGTTTTTCCTACACCGATGTTAAACTGACTGACAAATATTTGCTGGGCTTATCATTACACCCATTTTTGAACAAGGGTGTAACGTCTGTAATTCTCCAGTCCTCTGGCACCACTCCTGAGTCGAAGGAAGACTGAAAAATTGTGGACACTGCCTCTGCAATTTCCACCCTCACGTCCATCAGTATCCTTGGTTGCATCACATCCAGCTCTGGTGCTTTATCCACTTACAGTTCAAAAAATCTGTCTAATAATTCCTGTTTACCAATTTTAACCCCCTCTAGTGTTTGGCTTACCTTTTGTTTTCAGTCTCTCGGTTGCATCTTCTTCATTGGTAAATACAGATGCAAAGTATCAATTGACTATCTCAGATAAGATAGGGCAGCGATTAACTGCATTGTTAATTCCAGAACAGTTGAGGGCAGTGACACACCTTGTGTGACGACCAGTTGAGAAAGAGGTCTAGTGTTTCCTTTCAGCCTTCTCTTGGTCTTACTGTAACAGGTTATAATGTTAAACACCGTGTTTTAGCTCTGCCTTGGTGAATCCTTGTTCACCGCTTCCCAATTCTAGGGCAGAGAACAGGCAACAACAGGTTTTCTTAATTTTAACGAAGAAAAGTGAAATGTTATTTAACTTAACTTGAACTCTAATTTGGTTAATGCCTACAGATACATTACGCACACATGCTAGCATTCACATGTGACAGACACAAGTAGATGGCGACAGAAAAGAGCAGTACAGTTTCCCTGTAGCCCTACAGTTGTTGCTTCTCTTCAGCTCCTTATCCAATTCTGTGTTAAAGCAATGATTGAATCTGCTTCCACCGCACTCTCAGGCAGTGCAGTCTATATCTCAGTCACTCGCTGCATTGAAAACATTTTCTTCATGTCCTTATAGATTCTTCTACCAACCGCTTTCTATCAGTGTTCTCTAGTTTTTGAACCCTTCCGCCAATGGGAGCAGGTTCTCCAATACCCTAGTTGAGGCCGAACCTGTGTTTTATAAAGCTTCATCGTAACATTTTTGTTTTTGTACTCTATGCCACCTTTTATGAAGTGCATGATCCCCGTATGCCTCATTAGAGACTTTCTCAACCTGCCCTGTCATCTTCAACAGTTTGTACACATAAAACTCCAGGTCACACGCACCTGCACCCCCTGTAGAATCATGTCCTTCATTTCATATTGCCTCTCCCTTTTCTTCCTACCAGGAGGTCTCACTTCACAATTTCTCCATTAAGTTACATCTACCACGTGCCTACCCATCCCACTGGCTTATGTTCTCTTGACGTTTATCACGATTCTCCTCACAGTTCAAAATACATCCAAGTTTTGTGTCAGCTGCAAATTTTTAAATTGTGCCCTGTAGACCCAAGTCTAGGTCATTAATATAGATTAAGAAATACACGGGTCCTAATTCCCAGAGAAAGTTGTAACCCAGGGATTGTAAGTACAGGTTTCCCTGGGGCCCTTTCAATTTTAATTTTCAGTGCCTAAATTCACACTGAGGCCATAACACGGTTACAGCAACAAGAACCATGCACTTCACAAACTACTTACAAAGACTGTATCCAGACTTTTTTCCATATCGAATCTCAGCCCCACGAATATATACGGAGATTTCACATTTCGTGCATTCACGGTTTGTATTTCTAAGATATGGCAAGGGATGTAAAATGAACAGTTTGGGGTTTTATCCAATAATTCATACTGTGGAAATTTAATTTACGCCTGGTGCCAGTCAGTAAAATATAAAAACAATCTCAACCTGGGTGAATTCCAACTCACAACCTGTGGAATTCTAACCCAAAGACCAGAACCATTCAGCTACAGACCCCACTTGTAATTGATTTTGATTTGTCCTTTACAACACACGTCAGCGAATCGAGAAAAGGGAAGAGAGCCAGGGAGAAAGATAAAGTGAGAGGCGAGGGGAAGGGCGAGAAAGTGAGAGATGAAGTAAGAGAGAGAAAGTCAGAGCGGCAGAGAGATAGAGAGGAAGTGGATCGGGCTATCAGAGAGAGAAAATCAGAGGGGCGTTGGAGAGAAAGTAAGACTGGCAGGTAGATAGAGCAAGCCAGAGGTCCAGGGAGAAAGTGTAACTGGGATGTGCAGGGAGAGGATAAGTGAGAGAGCGGGGGAGAGAGGAAGTGAGAGGGCAGGAATAGAGTGAAAACTGAGAGGGGCGTGGAGAGAGAAAAAAGTGAGACGAGCAGAGAGAAAGAGCAAGTGAGAAAGGCAGCTGGAGAGAAAAATTGAGAGGACGAGAGAGAGAGTGAGAGGGGAGAGTAAGAGAGAAAGCAAAAGGGGCAGGAAAAGAGAAAAAGTGATTGGGGCAGGGGCAGAGAGAATATGAGAGGGGTAGAGACAAAGAAAGTGAGGGGGCTTAGAGAAAGACTGTGAGACGGCATTGAAATTGAAAATGAGATGGACAAGAAAACAGAGAAAGTGGGATGGGTAGGGAGATTAAGAAAATGAGAGGGCAAGAAGAGAGAGAGAGAGTGGGAGAGCCAGAGAGAGTGAGGATGTGAGAGGAAAGGGGAGAGAGAAAAAGTGAGATGGGCAGTGAGAGGGTTTTGTGAGAGGTGAAGAGAGAGTGAAAGTGAGAGGGGCAGAGAGTGAAAGATTGTGGGGCATGGCAGAGCGATAATATGTGATGGAAAGGGAGAGGGGAAAAGTGAGAGGAGCAAGGGAGAGAGAGAGAGAAAGTAAGGGGGCAGAGGAGAGAAGAAAGTGAGAGGGGCATGGGAGAGAAAATAACATGTGCAGAAGTAGAGAGAAAGTGAGGGACAGGGATGGAGAGAAAGTGAGGCGGATCTGGGGAGAGAGAATGTGACGGGGCAGGTGGAAAGAGACGGGATGAGGGACATGAAGAGAGAAAGTGAAGGTAGAGAGATAGAAAGTGGAAGATGCGGAGAGAGAGAATGTGACTGTAGCAGGGAGGGAGAAAATGTGAGAGGGCGGGATGTAAGAGAAAATGAGGGGGAAGTGAGCGAGAGAGTGAGAGCGGTAGGAAGAGAGAATTTGTGAGGGGCATGGAGAGCGATGAATTGAGAATGTCAGGGTGAGATAGAAGGTGAGAGGGGTAGGGAGAGAGGCCACAAGAAAGAAAAACTGAGGGGTGAAAGAAAAGTGAAAGTGATAGGGACTTGGAACTAGAGAATGTGAGATGGGCAGGGTGAGAGAGAATGCGGGAAGGGTTGGAAAGAGAGAGAAAGTGAGATGTGAAGGGAGTGAGAAAGTAAGAGGGGCAAGGAGGGAGATTGTGAGAGGGGCAGGAAAGACAGACAGAGGGGGCAGGGAGAGGGAGTACATGAGAGGGCAGATGGAGTGAATGTGAGAGGACAGTATGAGAGAGAAAAAGCGAGAGGGGACGAGGGAGTAGAGAGAGAGAAATTGGAAAGTGATGGAATAGTTAGAAGGTGAGGGGGAAGGGAGAGAGAAAGTCAGAGTGGCAGGGACAGAGAAAGAAATTGGGAGGGACATAGTGAGGAAAGTAAAGGAGCAGACATAAAGAGAGGAAGTGGGAGGGGCAGGGAGAGATAGAAGGTGAGAGGGGCAGGGAGAGAGAAAGTAAGGGATCAGAGATAGAGAAAGGAAGTGGGAGGAGAATGGGGAGGGATAGTAAATGGAGCAGGGGGACGGAGAACGTCGAGGTTATGGACTGATAGAGTGAGAGGGGCAGGTAGAGAGATAAATTGAGAATGGCAGATAGAAAACGAGCGGACAAGGAGAGAGAGAATGTATGAGAGGCAAGGAAAGAGAGAAATTGCGAGAGACAGAGAGAGAGAATGTTAGCTGTTCAAGGAGAGAGAAAATCCGAGAGTGGTCATACTTGTTTGAGTGTCGGCATTAGCTTTAAGGTCTGTATCAGTTTGAAGGAATAATTTAGTTTGAGTTTTGTATCAGTTTGATGGGGTGAATAATTGGCGGTATTATTTTGACGATCGGAATAGCTTGAGGGGAGTATTAGTTTGAAAGAATCTATTACTTTGAGGGGATGTATTAGTTTGAGGGTGTGTATTGGTTTGTGGAGCTTGGTTAGTTTGAGGTGATGTATTGCTTTAAGGGAATGTACTATTTTCAGGGTTTGTATTAGTTTCTATCAATAAAGGAAATTTACTCGACCGCCATAATCCCGTTTGTTCAAAATTTTGGAAAAACTGTTTGAACAATGTTGCAACCTCAATTTCCCCATAGAGATCCCACAGTGTATACATTAGTGGCCCTGGGAATGTATCGCCTCGGAGTTTTATACAGAGAGACTGCCTGCAGCACAGAGAGATAGTTCATTTCACACAGAAAATGGAAAGTTCAAGACTAATGCCCGAGAAAATGTTTTACCCGATCGTCGCTGTTATTGGTGTTCCGAGAAAGTGACTCTAACTATTGAAGTTGTCTGAGCAGGTCGCTGGTTTTACACTTTGACTTATAATGTTACATGCTGATCTAGGGGGTGAGAGTTATACAGACACCCGATCAGTGCAGTCATTTCATTGAGACAATCGCCTCAAGTATTTCTGTGGTATTATTCCACTGTCTGAACTGAAAATGTCTCTGTTGCAGCTCACAGCTCGCTGAATAGTCAGATTATTGTCATTCATTGAATATTGTGCACTGTTTACTCAGATTACAATGCCGAAAAATATGTTGGGGAAATTAATTAGTGGGAAGATCGTCACTGTAGAATTGTACTGAGTGTGGATCACTGACCAGAGTGGAGCATCGGATCCCAGTGACCATGTATTACTGGGAGTATCAGTCAATGTGGAATTGTACTGAGTGAGGGTCACTGACCGGAGTGGAGCATCGGATCCCAGTGACGATGTATTACTGGGAGTATCAGTCACAGTAGAATTGTACTGAGTGAAGCTCACTGACCGGAGTGGAACACCGGATCCCAGTGACCATGTGTTACTGGGAGTATCAGTCACTGTAGAATTGTACTGAGTGAAGCTCACTGACCGGAGTGGAACACCGGATCCAAGTGACCATGTATTACTGGGAGTATCAGTCACTGTAGAATTGCACAGAGTGAGGGTCACTGACCGGAGTGGAACACCGGATCCAAGTGACCATGTATTACTGGGAGTATCAGTCACTGTAGAATTGCACAGAGTGAGGGTCACTGACCGGAGTGGAACACCGGATCCAAGTGACCATGTATTACTGGGAGTATCAGTCACTGTAGAATTGCACAGAGTGAGGGTCACTGACCGGAGTGGAACACCGGATCCAAGTGACCATGTATTACTGGGAGTATCAGTCACTGTAGAACTGTACTGAGTGAAGATCACTGCACGGAGTGGAACACCGGATCCCCGTGACCATGTATTACTGTCAGTATCTGTCACTGTAGAATTGCAGAGAGTGTGGGTCACTGACCGGAGTGGAACACCGGATCCAAGTGACCATGTATTACTGGGAGTATGAGTCACTGTGGAATTGTACTGAGTGTCAATCACTGCCCGGAGTGGAACACCGCATCCCCGTGACCATGTATTACTCTCAGTATCTGTCGCTGTAGAATTGTAGTGAGTGTTGATCATTGACCGGAGTGGAGCATCGGATCCCAGTGACCATGTATTACTGGGAGTATCAGTCATGGTAGAATTGTACTGAGTGAAGATCACTGACCGGAGTGGAACACCTGATCCCAGTGACCATGTATTACTGTGAGTATCAGTCACTGTAGAATTGTACTGAGTGAAGATCACTGACCGGAGTGGAAGACCTGATCCCAGTGACCATGTATTACTGTGAGTATCTGTCACTGTAGAATTGTACTGAGTGAAGATCACTGACCGGAGTGTAAAACCTGATCCCAGTGACCATGTATTACTGTGAGTATCTGTCACTGCAGAATTGTACTGAGTGTTGATCACTGACTGTAGTGGAACACCTGATCCCAGTGACCATGTATTACTGGGAGTATCAGTCTCTGTGGAATTGTACTGAGTGTTGATCATTGACCGGAGTGGAACATCGGATCCCAGTGACCATGTATTACTGGGAGGATCAGTCACTGTAGAATTGTACTGAGTGAAGATCACTGACCGGAGTGGAACACCGGATCCCAGTGACCATGTATTACTGGGAGTAACAGTCACTGTGAAATTGTACTGAGTATTGATCACTGACCGGAGTACAATACCGGATCCCCGTGACCATGTATTACTGGGAGTATCAGTCGCTGTAGAATTGTACGAAGTGAAGTTCACTCCCCGGAGTGGAACAGCCTGCAAGAGTGTTCGATCAGGGTTGGGGAACTGGGTATTGCCTGATGTCGGGATGGGGCTTGTTTGATCCCCAGATGATGGTCTGATCGGGTGGGGGGCGGTGATGTGTATTCCCGGGATGTAGGTGTTCCAATACTGGGGAGCTATCTGATCCCAAGATGTGTTGTTCCGATCCCGGGTGAGGGTCTCATACTGGGTCTGGGGTTTTTTGCATGCTATTGGCTGATATTTTGATGGATGCAAAATTTGGGCAGCCAGCGGGATGCACTCCTGTTCTTCCTGGCCCACTCGGTGTTCTGTAAAGTTTATTCTCTTCTCTCTGAAGCTGTCCTCATCTCCCTCAACTGCCGCTCTCCAGAGGTTTGGGAAATATGACGGGCCGCAGTAAAACCTGTAAACCAGGGTAAATCAGAGACTCATCCTCATTAATATGTTTAAATTAGCAACATGTCTCCTGGGAGCAGTTGTTTGTCAGCACCCTGTCCTGACTCCTTTGAACATAGATACACCTTTCACACTGACACGTTTCTAATGCTGAAATCCTACCCTTATTGTCTGGGTCGGACACGGAGAATGTTTGATCAAAAATTTCCAGTCTCTTTTTCCTTCTCTCTCTTACAGTTAATATCCTGGCGATTGTGATTCTGTCCCGGGGAAAGTGTGGACTCTCCACCTGCACCACTCTCTACCTGGTGGCCATGTCAGCAGCGTATCTACTGCTCGTTTTCACTAATTTCATACTATGTCGGATCAATGTGCATTATTTCCCACCATCTTTCCTGAGAATCACTCCTGTGTGCAGTGCTATGGTGACCCTGAGTCACTCAGCCATGGACTGTTCTGTCTGGTTCACTGTCACTTTCTCCTTTGATCGATTTGTGGTCATTTGTTGCCAGAAGCTGAAAACTAAGTATTGCACCATGAAAACTGCAGCTGTGGTTCTAGGAACAACAAGTATTCTGTTCTGTTTAAAAAACATCCATTACTACTTTATATTTCAACCTGTCATGATAATCAACAATGTTCCATGGTCCTGTTATCCAAAGTCAAGCTATTACACTGAGCCCGGGTGGGTGGGATATGACTGGTTTAAAACAGTTTCAACCCCATTGCTGCCATTTGTTTTAATTCTGTTGATCAACGTTCTGACAGTCAGACACATTTTGGTGGCCAGTCGAGTCCATAAGAGACTCAGTGATCGGATCAAGGGAGAGAATCACCGTGACCGAGAGATGGAGAGCAGAAGGAAGTCTGTGATTTTACTCTTCAGCATATCCGCCAACTTCATTCTGCCATGGTTGTCAACTGTCATATGTTTCTTCTATTACACCATTGCTGGAATAAATCCCAATGACAATTATTCTTCAAATATCTTTGTGCAAGTCGGATTTATGCTGAGGAATTTAAGTTGCTGCACAAACACGTTTATTTACGGAGTTACTCAGTCCAAGTTCAGAGAGCAGGTTAAGAGTGCGGTGAAATATCCAGTTATATCAATTATTCAATTAATGAATAAACAAAACAACTGAGAGCAGCCCAGAGGCGTGTCCCAGAGATTTCATTCAATGAATGTCATATTTATGCAGAGACATTCATCAACTGAATAAAACCAGGACTTACTCGGGATCTGAAAATACTCCCAGTGTTGTGGACGGGAACAGACACTCAGTTTAGGACAAGGCACTCATTCCGATTGACAGGGGAATACTTACATGACAAAGATCCAGCAGTTAAGGAACAAGAGGTGACGGGTTGAGGAGCGGAAGGAAAAGGCCTGGATGAGTAATAAAAAACGCTAAAGAGCTGGGAACAACAGCCGAGAGGTGCTAGACTACTGGCGGACAGGATGTATATTGGCAGTGTATGTCTCACACACCATGGAGCAGGAGACCAAGGGCAATAAGTGATATTTGGAGGAACAGACATAAAGGCGAGGAGCTGGGGGAGACTCAGAGTGCTCCTGCAGGACGGGAGGGGAGACAAGATCCACAATCTCTCCTCCACATGAACTTATTCGATTCTCCGCTCCTCATATCTGCTCAGAAGGAAAGAAAAATCTGTTCTTCCAAAGGAAAAATGTGACAGATGCTGGAAGTTGCTGTTGCATCATTTCACTGCCTGTTTATTCTATTTTTGAAAACACTTTACGGTGTCCATCTCCTTCGATTGCACCTCGCAACCCCTATCATCCAGGTCGAGTCGCTGTCAGTCTATCACTCTCTCTGCTGAAGTCAGAGGGTGGGGAAATGAGAGCGGTGGGCTCCAGTCTGGACAAGCCCAGCAAAGGGGCTTGAGAAGGGAAACCTGGGTCGAGGTAGCAGTGCCGTGATCAGCACAGGAGCTGACACTCCTGGTGTCACAGCTTGGTGTCTTCTCGAATGGACCGGCTGAGTCCCTTCTTGGTTACCATGTTAACTGTCCTCTCGCCTTTGTTACTGTCCCTCTCTCCTTAAAATCTGCTGCTCATCACCCATCACAGCAACAAACGGCTATTATCAGCTCTGCCCTTGCAAATTACCATCCCTTGTCAAACCTCCCTTTCCTCTCCAACGTCACTGAGCCTGTTTTCGCCTCCCAAATCTGTGCCTATATTTCGCATAACTCAATGGCTGAATCGCTCCAATCAGGTTCCCCCTCTGCCACAGGACAGGAACAATTCTTATCAAAGTCACAAATGACATCCTATGTGACTGTGACAAAGGCAACCTTTCCCATCTCGTCCTTCTCGACCTGCCCGCAGCCATTGACACAGTTGGCCACACCATCCTCCTCCAGCTCCTCTCCACTGTCGTCCAGCTAGGTGGGACTGCTCTCACCTCGTTCCATTCTTATCTGTATAATCGCAGCCAGAGAACCACTTGCAATGGCTTCACTTCCTGTCCCCACACCCTTACCTCTGGCATCCCCCAGGATCGATCCATAGCTCCCTCCTATTTCTCATCTACATACTGCCCCTCAGCCACATCATCCACAAACACAGCGTTAGGTTCGACAAGTATACTGATGACACCCAGTCTAACTCAACTCCATGTGAATTTATCAGTCTGCTTGTCTAACATCCAGTATTGGATGAGCAGAACTTTCCTTCAGTTGTCTATTTGGAAAATTAAAGCCATTGACTTTGGTTGCAACAGAAAATCTGTTCCCTCGCCAACTCCATTCCTCTCCTGTTCATAATCTTGGCTGCCTCTATGACCCCGAGATGAGCTTCTAACAACACATCTGCACTATCACGAACACCAGCCATTTCCACCTCCAAAACATCACTCGACTCTGTCCCTGTTTCAGCTCATCTGCTGCTGAACCACTCGTTCCTGTTTTTGTTCGCTCCAGATTTGACTGGCCTAACACACCACATTCCACCCTCCATAAACTTGAGGACATCCAACATTCTGCTTCCATGTGTCCTTACCCACAGAAAATCCCGTTTATCTGTAACCACTGTGCTCGCTGACCTACATTGGCTCCCATTCCAGCAATCTATGAATTTTAAAATTCTCATCCTCGCTTTCAAAATCCTCATGACCCCATCCATCCCGACTTCTGCAATCTCCTCCAGGCACTACAACCCTCCCTATCCCTTTAATCTCATCCAGCCCCTAAAATCCTCCCTATCTCTGTAACCTCCTCCGATCCATGCAACACTCCTTTTCTCTGTAACCTTCTCCAGCCCCTACAACCCACCCTATCTCTGCAACCACCTCCAACCCCTACAATGCTTCGTATCTCTGCAAACTCCTCCAGCTACTACAACCCTCTCTATCTCTAGAACCTCCTCCAGTCCCTACATCCCTCTCTCTTTTTAACTTCTTCCAGCCCCTACAAACCTCCCAATCTCTAGAATCACCTCTAGCCCCATCAACTCACCCTACCTCTGTAACTTCCTCCAACCTCCAATCCGTACAGCAATCTAATCTTTCTAACCTCTTACAGCGCTACAACCTTTTAGTATCACTGGAACCTTCTCCAGCGCTACAACCCTCCTTATCTCTTTACCCTCCTCAAGCCCCTACAACAATCCCTATCTCTAAAACCTCCTCCAGCCCCTACAACCCCCCTATCTGTGCATCATCCTCAAGCCCCTGCAACACCTCCTATCTCTCTAACCTCCTCTAACTCTCACAAATTCCCAAGCTCTAAAGCCTCCTTCAGCACCCACAATGCTCCCTATGTCTGTAAGCTCACCAGCCCCTATAAGCCACCCTGCATCGACCCTCCAGTATCACACCTCTCCCTATTTCTGTTACCTCTCCCAGCTCCTGAAACGTTACTTATCTCTGTAACTCCTCCTTCAGCCCCTACAAGGCTCCGTTTCACTACAACCACCTCCAGTCCCAGTTACACTCCCTACCTTGGTAATCACTTCCTGTCTCAGCAACCCCCTCTATCTCTGAAACCTCTTCCAGCAGCTATAATCTTCCCTATCTCGGTTTCCTCCTCCAGTCCTTAAAACTCTCCCTCGCCCTGTAACCTCCTCCAGCCCCTGAAACTCGCCCTGTCTCGGCAAATACCTCCAGTCCCTACAATATTCCCTATCTCATTAACATCCTCCAGCCCCTACAGCAATCCCTATCTCTAAAACCTCCTCCATCCCCTGCAACCCCCCATATCTCTGCATCATCCTCAAGCCCCTGCATTTCTTCCTATCTCTCTACCCTCCTCCAACGCTCACAAATTCCCTATGTCTGAAGTCTACTTCAGCACCTGCAATGTTCCCCATGTCTGTAAGCTCCACCAGCCCCGGAAAACCACCCTGTATCGATCCTCCAGTGTTACACCTCTTCCTATTTTTGTTACCTCTCCCAGCTCCTACAACGTTCCTTATCTCTGTAACCTTCTCCTTCAGCCCCTACAAGGCTCCCTGTCATGACAACCACTTCCAGTCCCTGATACCCTCCCTACCTTGGTAATCTCTTCCTGTCTCAGCAACCGTCTCTATCTCTGAAACCTCTTCCAGCAGCTCTAATCTTCCTTATCTCTGTTTCCGCCTCCAGTACCTAAAACTTTCCCTAGAGCCATAAACTTCTCCAGTAATTGCCAATTTCCATATATCTGTAACCTCCTCCAGTCCTTACAACCCTCCCTATCTCTGTTACCTCCTCATGCCCCCTATAACCCTAAATAACTCTGTAACATCCTCCAAGCCTACAACACACTCTGTCTTTGTAATCTTCTGTAGCACTACCACCTTTCCTATCTGTAACCTCGTGTAACCCAACAACCCTCCCCCATCCTGTAACCTCCTCTGTCCCTACAACCGTCCCTATCCCTGTAATGTCTTCCATTCCCTAAATCTCTCCATACCCCGGTAACCTTGTCCACCTCCTACAACCCTCAATTATCCCTTCACTCCTCCAATTCTGGAATCTGGTTCAGTGTAAATAATTCACAATTGTGGTGGTACCTTCAGCTTTCGGATCCTCAAACTCTGTAACACCTTCCCTAAACTTCGCTACCTTATTCTTTCCTCCTTTAAGACGCTTCTTAAACCTCCCTCTTTGAACTTTCTCACCTGTTTCTCATATCTGCTGATGTGGTTCACTGTCAAATTGGATTTGATAACACTCCTGTGAAGAGCCTTGGGCAGTTTCTCTACATTAAAGATTTATACAAATGTTTGATATTGCTGCTGAACTAGTTCTCTGATATGCTGGTGATTCCTAAGCCGTAGCTACAAGTTGGTCATGATTGGGATTTCAGAAGGAAATGAGTAGCTAAAGTAAACATTCAGTGGATGAGACTGGAGAATTAATAATTGGAAACAAGGAAATGGCAGAGACAGTGAACAAGTATTTTTTATCTGTTTTAAGGCAAAAGACACAAAACAAAAACAAGACTAGTAGAAAATTAAGGATAAAAAAAGGAAGGGAGGAACCCAAAATGATCACTATCGCTGGAGAAAATGTACAAAGGAAACTCATGATCTAAAGGCTGACATGTTCCCTAGACCTCCTGGCCTGCATCCTAGAGTCTTATAAGAAATGGCTGAAGAGATAGTGAATGCATTGGTTGTAATCTTATAAAATTGCCTTGATTCTGGTCAGGTCCCAGCGTATTTGAAAACTACAAATATGACACCTCTGTTCAAGAATGGAGGGGGACTAAAAGCAGGAAACTATAGGCCAGATCACATAAGATCTGTCGTTGATAAAACGGTGGATATCATCATTAAGGGAGTAGTAGCAGGACATTCATAAATTCATAATACAATCAAGAAGAGTCAACATGGTTTTACGAAAGGCAAATGGTGTTTCATAAATTTATTTGAGGATGTAACAAACAGGCTGGATGAAGTGGAGCCAGTAGATGGAGTGTCAAAAAGACATTCGATAAGGTGCTAAGTAAAAGTTTACTACATACGATTAGAGCTCACGATGTTGGGAGTAATATATTAGTATGGTTAGAGGATCGGCTAGCTAACAGGAAATAGACAGTCGGGATAAATGGGGCATTTTCAGTTTGGCAAACTGTAACCAGTGGAGTGCCACAAGGATCGGAGCTGGAGTCTCAGATATTTACAATATAAATCAATGACTTGGAATAAGGGACAGAGGGTATTTTAGCCAAATGTTCTGACAACACAAAGAGAGATAGGAAAGCAAGTTGTGAGGAGAATGTAAAGAGCCAGCAAAAGGAATATAGATCGATCAAGTGAGTGGACAAATGTGACAGATGGTGCGCAATGTGGGCAAATGTGAGGTTGTTCACTTTCGTGGGAAGATTAGAAAAGCAAAATGTCATTACAATGGAGAGAGTGGGATATAGGTGTCCATGTACATGAATCATAACATGTTATTATGCAGGTACAACATATAATTAGGAAGGCAAACAGAATATTGGCCTTTATTGAAAGTGGAATGGTATATAAATCTAGGGATGCCTTGCCACAGCTTCACAGCGAATTGGTGTGACTGCACCTAGTGTACTGCATACAGTTTAGGTCTCCATATCTAAGGAGGGAATATTTTCATTGGAATAAGTTCAGAGATTTTCAGTCGGTTGATTCCTGGGATGAGGGATTTCTCTTCAAGGAATTGTTGAGCAGGTTAGGCCTATATTCATTGGAGTTTAGGATAATAAGTGTTGATCATATTGAACATATAATAATCTGAGGGAGCTCGACATGGCAGAAGCTGAGAGGATAATGCCCCTCCTGAGGGAAGCTAGAAAGAGGGGGCACAGTTTCAAAATAAGGGGCCTCTCATTTAAGACGGAGATGAGGAGGATTTTCCCCTCTCAGAGGGTCAGTAATACTTGGAATTCCCTTCCCCAGAAATTCTTGAAGGCTGGGTCATTGAATAAATACAAGGCTGTGTTTTTGATCTGCAAGAGAGTCAAAGGATATCGGGGGCGCAGAAGGACAGTGGAGTTAAGGTCACAATGAGTTCAACCATGATATTATTGAAAGGTGGAGCAAGCTCGAAGGGCCAAATGGCCTATTTCTGCTCCTATTTATTTTGTTCTAGAACGGATTGGTAAACACGGTAATGTAGCAAGCAGTGAGGAGAATTGAAACAGATGTCAGGAGGAGATTTAATCGAGGTTTTCAATATCATGAACTGTTTTTCCTCGAGTAAACAAGAATAAACGGTTTCACCTGGCAGTAGTGTTGGTAACAAGAGGTCTCAGATTTAAGTTGAAATACACTTGGGAATGGAGAGAGATAGGCGACAGTGATGAGGCTAGGATGCTGGGGGTTGCAAGGCTGTATAGAATGAGACAGACACCATAGAGCTTTTCCAAAAATTAAAGGAGGCAGCGAACTGACACAATAGGATGTCCAGCATCTGCTGCATTCTGCATTTGGGAGAAATTGCGTTTTTCTTTCTGAGCAGATATGAGGATCTGGGAATCGAATCAGTTCATATGGGGCAGTAACTGCAGAGAGACAGGGACACCAGCAGATGGAGATGGTGAGAGGGGACAGTAACTGCAGTGAGACAGGAACACCAGCAGATGGAGATGGTGAGAGGAGGACAGTAACTGCAGTGAGACATGAACACCAGCAGATGGCGATGGTGAGAGGAGGACAGTGACTGCAGTGAGACAGGAACACCAGCAGATGGAGATGGTGAAAGGGGGAAGTAACTGCAGTGCGACAGGGACATCAGCAGATGGTGATATGAGAGGGGGTGGTAACTGCAGTGAGACACGAACACCAGCAGATGGAGATGGTGAGAGGGGGACTGTAACTGCAGTGAGACAGGGACACCAGCAAATGGTGATGGTGAGAGGGGGTGGTAACTGCAGTGAGACAGGGACACCAGCAGATGGAGATGGTGAAAGGGGGCTCCAACTGCAGTGAGACAGGGACATCAGCAGATGGTGATATGAGAGGGGGCGGTAACTGCAGTGAGACAGGGACACAAGCATATGGAGATGGTGAGAGGGGCAGTAACTGCAGTGAGACAGGGACACCAGCAGATGGAGATACTGAGCCTTTGCTGATGGGAGATTTTGTGTTACTGAGAGTTTGAGAGTTTCCAAAAGTTACATGAGTTAACTTTCTGTAAACCTGAGATGCTTCATAAAATAATTTCAATACAATTTGTGTTAAATGGCTATTTCCCTACTATGTAAACACTTGTAACATTAAATTCGTTGCTGTTTCGAAAATTATTTTGAGTGATTAAAGGTAATGTATAAATAAACAACTGCATCAAATAAAACTGAAACAATCATTTACAAATAAAAACTCTCAATAAGTTGTGTTGAGTTCTTCATTACTAACGTTATGACACCTCTCTATCAATCACTTCTCTCTCTCTGTGCTGGTATCTTCTCTACTATAACTCAGAGTAATTGAAGTTTTGATCCTATTGTCTTTTGAAAGTTAATACTGAATCTGCTTTCAGAAACCTGTCAGAGAGTGAATTCCAGAACAGAACAACTGCCTGACTATTTGTTTCTCCCCTCTGCTAGTGTAAACAGTCTCTCCTCATGTCTGTAAAATGAGGGAAAGATTTTGAATACAATTAATTTCTCCAGGACAGCAGCTCCAGAGGAGCTGGAACCTCCTGAATGTGGACAAGCAATGAACAAAAATCCCTCTGAATCCCACATGAGAGCAAAGGAAAGAAACAGTCTGGAAGCAAATGGAAACAAGTGACACTTTATTACAGCAGTAAAAACTCTGTGTGAGAATGTGGAGGTCTTTATTGCTGAACTTTATATAAACTGGAGGTGAAAAGTGGAAGATCTTTAATACAATTTGTGCTAAATGGCCGTTTCCCAGCTTTGTAAACCCTCAGAACATCAAACTGGTCAATGTTTAGAAAGTTTTTTTTTCGATTGATTACAGGCTAATACATCAATACAGCAGCATCAAATACAGTACAAAGAATCACTGACAAATATAACTGTAAATTTGGGTAAGAATTGTTGTGTCAAATGTCACTGGTTATAAAAGTTCTCTTGGCTGCATCAGTAAATTGGCTCTAGTTTCAGTCTTAGTCACACAGTGGAATTGAAAAACCGAATAAAAACTGCCTGTTTAGACAGCAGTCAAACCGGCCTCTCCAGCAAAATCTCTTTGTCACAATTTCAAGGTAATTGCACTAATTTCTCAATCTCTCTCTCTCTCTGTTTTTCTCCCTCTCTGTGTTCCTCCATCTCTCTCTCTATCCCTCACTTTGTGTTTCTCTTTCTCTCTGAGTGATTGAGCGTCTTTCTGTCTCAATGGCTTTCTCTGCCCTCTCTCTCAATCTCTCTGTGATTCTCTGTGTCTTTCTCAATGGCTTTCTGTCTGTCCCTTTGGTGCCTGAAATTTCTTTGTGTCTCTGTTCTTTCCCTCCACTTTTTCTCTCTTTCTTTCCTTTCTCTATTTCTGTCTCTCTGTCTTTCCTCTATGTCTGTCTCTCTCTGTCTTTTCTCTATTTCTCTGACTTTCTCTCTCTTTTCTATCTTCTCTCTTTCTATTTCTATCTTCTCTCTTTTACTCTCTTTTTCTCTATCTTTCTGGTCTCTTTCTATCTTTTCTCTCTTTCTTCCCCCCCCACTCCGCCATTAATACCGCCCCCCGCCATTTGTACACTCCCCCGCCATTTATACCCCCCCGCCATTTATACCACCCCCCGCCATTTATACACCCCCCCCTCGCCATTTATACCCCCCCAGCAATTTATATTCCCCCCCGGGAACAGACCCCCTCCATCCAAATAACCCCCCCATGTTAGCTGACCCCAATCTAATTCTCCCCCCTGCCACCACTGTAAACACACCCCCCCTTTCTAAATACGCTCCGTGTCCTGTAAAAGTCCCCCCATACTAATTACCACCCTCTATCATCTCCCCCGTGAACAGCCGTTCCCACCCCCCTGTGTAACTTCCATCTCAGTCACCAGCCCCCTCTCCCGCTCACCGTGTAACTCCCATCTCAGTCACCAGCCCCCTCTCCCACTCCCCTGTTTAACTCCCATCTCAGTCAACCGCCCCCTCTCCCTCTCCCCTGTGTAACGTCCGTCTCAGTCACCAGCCCCCTCTCCCCCTCCCCGTGTAACTCCCATCTCTGACACCAACCCCCTCTCCCCCTCCCCTGTGTAACTCCCGTGTCAGTCACCAGCCCCCTCTCTCCCTCCCCTGTGTAACTCCCGTCTCAGTCACCAGCCCCCTCTCCCCCTCCCCTGTGTAACTCCCGTCTCAGTCACCAGTCCCCTCACCCCCTCCCCTGTGTAACTCCCGTCTCAGTCACCAGCCCCCTCTCCCCCTCCCCTGTGTAACGTCCGTCTCAGTCACCAGCCCCCTCTCCCCTCCCCTGTGTAACTCCCATCTCAGTCACAAACCCCGCTCTCCCCCTCCCCTGTGTAACTCTCGTCTCAGTCACCAGCCCCCTCTCCCCCTCCCCTGTGTAACTCCCGTCTCAGTCACCAGCCCCCTCTCCCCCTCCCCTGGGTAACTCTCGTCTCAGTCACCAGCCCCCTCTTCCCCTCCCCTGTGTATCTCCCACCTCCATCACTTTCCTGGGTTTGGCTCCGTCTCCTGACAGTCTTTAATTCACTTTAATTCCTGGTCTGGATAAGCCACTGGAATTCCATCAACTGGATCCCAGACCCCCGGCACCTTTAACTCATGTCCGGCCAGACATAGGGCCGGGTGTTGAGCAAGGGCCCCCAGAGGCTAACTGGCATTCTGAGCTTTTAACGCACAGGAAGATCCCAGGCCCAGACACGTCCCTCTCTGCAGAGGGAGACACACACAAACACACACACACTGACTGGCACAGGGACGGGGCAATTCAGCCCTTTGATCCTGTCCCACCGCATGTTAGTTCGTGGTAGATCTGTCCCTTCCCCCATCGGGCCACAATGAGACAGGCAGAGACAGTCGGGGAGCAGATACAGAGAGGCAAAGGAACACTGGGCTGGACTCGGGCTTGGTACCAATGGTGAAAATCAGAGTGCAGGGGAGGAGGGTGGTTGTGAAACGGCTGCCCGTTCAGCATCTCTCCCCTGTTTTTACATCAATGGGAGCAAAACCGGGCAGAGATGGAATGCAGGATCCCATTTCACAATCACCCTGTACAACACCAAGGCAGCGAGTTCAAATCCACCCCCAGCCTGAGGTCCAGAGACACAGAAAACAGATCCTGGGATTAGGACAGAACAGAGAGAGAGAGAGAATTAAATGGAAAGGGAGATGTACAATGACATGCAGAGAGTCCGAAACCAGTGAGAGAAACTGAGAACAGAGGGTCAGAAATACTGAGAGGGACAGAGAGAAATGGAGACATAAACAGAGAGAGAGAGAGAGCTGGAGGTGTAGAGAGAGATGTCGATATTGAGAAAGATCCCAAGAGACAGAAAGAAGTGGAGGGGCAGAGATACAAAGTAAGATGTGTTTACAGAATAGAAAGGGGTGTCCTGGGACAAGGGGGAGAGAAATGCAGGGATAATCTTGCAGGAAAGGAGTAACAGAGATGGAAAGATTCAGGGATTTGGAAGTGAGTGAGAAGAAATGGACTGAGAGAGAGACAGATAAAGATGCAGAGAGTTGCAGAAACAGAGTGACAATGGAAACTTGTGAGACTCTAGAGAGAGGCAGAGATAGAAAGGATGTTGAGAGATACAGAGATAGGGATTTAAAGATGTGAAGAAACAGAACTGGGAACAAGGAGGAAGGTGCAGGGAACATGTTGCAGCAAGAGATGGAGAGAAGGAAATCTACGGGATTACATTGACTGTTCTGAAGCAGCGCTTCCCAAACTATTCCCTTGGGAGCGCCCTCCAGCCCCCTCCCTTGTGGTAAAAAAATCCACAGACCCCCGAAAACACAAAATCAAAATACTGCGGATGCTGGAAATCTGGAATAAAAACCGTGCTGGAAATACTGAGCATTTCCAGCACTTTGATTTTCGATCAGCCCTGAAAACACACAGTTGGCTTTTCTGTATCTAGAAATGAATTTGACAATGACAAATATATATTTATTATTATTTTCCCTCTCTGGTTAATGCTCTTGTCTGAGAATTCCACGTGGCCAAAAGATTCTCCCTCTGCATCATCACAGCTGCAGCTTCCGAAAAGATTCTCCTTGGGAGTAAGAGAAATAAAATTGATTCAAACAAAGCAAAGCATTTTTGAACAGAAATAAAACACAGCAAGAGCCCAGGGCTCTTTCTCTCACTCACTGGTATAAAACAATCTCAGTGACTGGTCTCAGCCTCTCAGTCTCAGCCCTGGGCTCTTGCTGTGTTTTATTTCTGTTCAAAAATGCTTTGCTTTGTTTGAATCAATTTTATTTCTCTTACTCCCAAGGAGAATCTTTTCGGAAGCTGCAGCTGTGATGATGCAGAGGGAGAATCTTTTGGCCACGTGGAATTCTCAGACAAGAGCATTAACCAGAGAGGGAAAATAATAATAAATATATATTTGTCATTGTCAAATTCATTTCTAGATACAGAAAAGCCGACTGTGTGTTTTCAGGGCTGATAGAAAATGAAAGTGCTGGAAATGCTCAGTATTTCCAGCACGGTTTTTATTTCAGATTTCCAGCATCCGCAGTATTTTGATTTTGTGTTTTCGGGGGTCTGTGGATTTTTTTTACCACAAGGGAGGGGGCTGGAGGGCGCTCCCAAGGGAATAGTTTGGGAAGCGCTGCTTCAGAACAGTCAATGTAATCAGTTTGTAAGACGAGGAGTCTTACAAACACAGCCCCCGACACAGAGCCAGAGACTGGGAAGTGTGGATGTGTTTACCCTGTCATTTTCTGCTGTCTCTCTCTCTCTCTATTTCTCTGTGTGTCTCTCTACATCTGTTTCTGCCTCATTGTAAAAAGACACAAACACTGGAGTCCCCCATCCCCTCTCCTGTAGAAGGATAGAGAGAGAAATTCACATCCCTGAAAATCTGAATACAAATGGCCCCCAGGTGTTTCAGTTCACTGTCAAATTCAGCCCACAGCCTAAAACTGCAGCATTATTCGGGAATTAGAACAAGCCTTTCCAAACCTTCACATTTCACCCATTTCATTGCTGATTCACAGAAGTATTTGACACTCAATGAATGAATTTTAAAAGTGGTCGTCACTGTTGCAACGTTGGAAATGCTGCAGGCCATTGGTGCACAGCAAGACCCCAGAAGCAGCAGTCTGATAACAGTCGGCTACCCCTTCTCTCCCCCTCTGATTCCCTCCATGTTTCCCTCACTGTCCTGCGTGTCTCTCCCTCCTGTCACTCTCATTCAGACAGACAGATGGAGAGAGACAGAGATCTTCACGGCACTGCCCAAAACACCAGCATTATTCAGGAATTATATGGGCTTCAAGCTCCCGATTTAATTCCGGGCCTTCAGGAGAGCTTTACACACAAACAATTCACTTCTAAAATGCTGTCACTGTTACAATGCAGGGAATTCTGCAGGCAAGCTGTGCACAGCAAGATCCCAGCAATGGTGACACTTCAACATTCAGTTTACCAAGGTTTTGAGTGTGGATTTCTCTCTCTGGCTTTCTCCATCTTTCTCTGCCTTCCCTCCCTCACCCACACTCTGCCTGTCTCTCTCTCTCTCTGCGTTTAACCTGCCACCTCTAGCTGTTTCTCTCTCTCCCTCTTTTTCTCTCCATCTCTTTCTGCCTCAGTGTTGTAATGTAAGAATTGATGCAGGGAATGTGTGCACAGCAGGATCCCACAATGTCATCATAGCCAGATATCCCATCACAGTCCTGTGAAAATGCTAAACTCCTTCTTTAAACTTATAACAAGTCTTTAAACAGCTTCACGTTCAGCTCTTGTAATTGTTGTCAAATTCTTGTAAAAACACAGAGAAATCCACACTCAGACCCTCAGGAAGCTGAATTTTAAAGTGTCCTCATTGTTGTCATGTAGGAAATGCTGCAGGGCACTAGATGCACAGCAAGATCCCACAAGCAGTCAGGTGATAATAGCTGGCTACCCCTGTGATTCCCTCTATGTCTCCCTCCTGTTCTCATTCAGTGAGACAGATGGAGATATAGAGAGAGAAATTCACTCTCAGACACTCACTCTCAGTTCAAATGGCTGCTGCACATTTCATTTCACCCTCACATTCACGGCACTGACCAAAAGACCAGCATTATTCGCGAATTATACGAGCTTCAAGCTCAGGACTTTAATTCCAGGCCTTCAGGAGAGCTTTACACACAATGAATTCACTTCTAAAATGCAGTCACTGTTAGAATGCAGGGAATTCTGCAGGCAAGCTGTGCACAGCAAGATCCCAGAAATACTTACACGTCAACATTCAGTTTACCAAGGTTTGAGCGTGGATTTCTCTCTCTCTCTGCTTTTCTCCATCTTTCTCTGCCTTCCCTCCCTCACCCACCCTCCGCCTTTCTCTCTCTCTCTCTCTCTCTCTGCTTTTCTCCATCTTTCTCTGCCTTCCCTCCCTCACCCACACTCTGCCTTTCTCTTTCACTCTCTCTCTCTCTGTTTAACCTGCCAACTCCAGCACAGCAAGAGCCCAGGAATTGCCCTCGGTGGCATAGACACTCTCTCTGCAACACCCACATACCGACAAATCACAGTTAATAAACCGAAGGATAAAAGGGTTCAGACAGCAACCTCCACCTCTGTGTGTGTGTCCGTCTCTGTATCTCTTTCTCCCTGTCTCTGTATCTCTCTCTCCCCTATCTCTGTACCTCTCTCTCCCCTGTCTCCGTATCTCTCTCTCCCCCTGTCTCTGTATCTCGCTCTCCCCTGTCTCTGTATCTCTCTCTCCCCTGTCTCTGTATCTCTCCCTCCCCTGTCTCTGTATCTCTCTCCCTCTTGCTGTATCTCTATCTGTCCACACCTCATTTATCCCCTGACTCTCCCTCTCTCTGTCCATATCTGTTACAGTTTCTCCTCTATATCATCTGTAATGTTGACTGAAAATAGCTCTGAAATATTTGTCTAACCAGTTAAAACAGCAACAAATCACATTGCTGTGTGTGTTTTTAACAATTAAAGGTTTAAATAAAGAGGCAAGAAAGCTGGAGAGAGAGAGAGAGAGAGAAATCGAAACTCAGAACTTCAGTAAAATGAATTGAAATGAATCGGGAGCATTTGACACTCTGACTTTCAAAGTGGTCGTCATTGTTGCAATGTTGGAAAAGCTACAGGCTATTGGTGCACAGCAAGATCCCACAAGCAACAGTGTGATAACAGCAGGCTACCCCTCCTCTACCCCCTCTGATTCCCTCCATGTTTCCCTCACTCTCCTGCGTCTCTCTCCCTCCTGCTCCTGTCTTTCAGAGAGACAGATGGAGAGAGAATCACAGAATAATACAGTGCAGAAGAGGCCCTTCGGCCCTTCGGCCCATCCAGTCTGCACCGATGCATTAAAGACACCGGACCTGTCTAGCTAATCCCTTATGCAAGCACTTGGCTCATAGCCTTGAATGTTATGACGTACCAAGTGCTCATCCAGGTACTTTTTAAAGGATGTGAGGCAACCTGCCTCTATCACCCTCTCAGGCAGGGCATTCTGGACCGTCACCACCCTGTGGGTAAACAATTTCTTCCTCAAATCCCCCTTAAACCTCCCGCCCCTCACTTTAAACTTGTGTCCCCGAGTAACTGACCCTTCAACTAAGGGGAACAGCTGATCCCTATCCACCCTTTCCATGCCCCTCATAATCTTGTACACCTCGATCAGGTCACCCCTCAGACTTCTTTGCTCCAGTGAAAACAACCCAAGCCTATCCAATCTCTCTTCATAGCTTAAATGTTCCATCCCAGGCACCATCCTGGTGAATCGCCTCTGAACCCCCTCCAATGCAATCAGTTCCTTCCTATAATGTGGCGACCAGAATTGCACACAGTACTCCAGCTGTGGCCTTACCAAAGTTCTGTACAACTCCAACATGACCTCCCTGCTTTCGTAATCTATGCCTCGATTGATAAAGGCAAGTGTCCCATATGCCTTTTTCACCACCCTATTAACCTGCCCTTCTGCCTTCAGAGATCTATGGACAAACATGCCAAGGTCCCTTTGCACCTCGGAACTTCCCAATGTCAGGCAATTCATTGAATACCTCCGTGTCATATTACTCCTTCCAAAGTGTATCAGCTCACACTTCTTAGGGTTAAATTCCATCTCCAACTTTTCTGCCCATTTGACCATCCCGTCTATATCTTCCTGTAACCGAAGACACTCCACCTCGCTGTTAACCACTCGACCAATATTTGTGTCATCCATGAACGTACTGATCCTACCCCCCACATAGTCATCTATGTCGTTTCTATAAATGACAAACAATAGGGGACCCAGCACAGATCCCTGTGGTACGCCACTGGACACTGGCTTCCAGTCAGTAAAACAGCCGTCTGTCATCCCTCTCTGTCTCCGACAGCTAAGACAATTTTGAATCCACCTTATCAAGTTACCTTGTATCCCGTGTGCATTTGCTTTCTTGATAAGTCTCCCATGTGGGACCTTGTCAAAGGCTTTGCTGAAATCCATGTAAACTACATCAACTGCACGACCCTCATCTACACACCTGGTCACATGCTCAAAAAATTCAATCAAATGTGTTTGGCATGACCTCCCTCTGACAAAGCCATGCTGACTAATCCTAATCAAATTTTGCCTCTCCACGTGGAGATAGATTCTCTCCTTTAGAATTCTCTCCAATAGTTTCCCTGCCACTGACGTGAGACTCACTGGTCTGTAGTTCCCTGGCTTATCTCTACAACCTTTCTTAAATAGTGGAACCACATTAGATGTTCTCCAGTCCTCTGGCACCTCCCCCGTGGCCTGAGAGGAATTAAAATGGGCGGCACAGTGGCGCAGTGGTTAGCAGCGCAGCCTCACAGCTCCAGCGCCCCTCGTTCAATTCTGGGTAGTGCCTGTGTCGAGTTTGCAAGTTCTCCCTGTATCTGCGTGGGTTTTATTCCGGTGCTCCGGTTTCCTCCCACAGCCAAAAAAGACTTGCAGGTTGGTAGGTAAATTGGCCATTATAAATTGTCCCTAGTATACGTAGGTGGTAGGGAAATATAGGGACAGGTGGGGATGTTGTAGGAATATGGGATTAATGTCGGATGAGTATAAATGGGTGGATGATGGTCGGCACAGACTCGGTGGGCCGGAGGACCTGTTTTTTTTATTCTAAAAATATAAATAAATAAAATAAATAAAAATTTGGGTCAGAGCCCCTGCAATCTCCACCCTCACCTCGAACAGCATCCTGGGACACAAATGGTCCGGACCTGGAAATGTGTCCACTTTTAAGCCCTCCAATACCTTGTCACTCCCTATGACAATTTGCTCACAAACCTCAGTCAGATCCCAGCAATGGTGACACTTCAAAATTCAGTTTAAGAGGGCTAAAAGGGGTCATGAAATATCTTTAGCAAACAGGGTTAAGGAAAATCCCAAAGCCTTTTATTCATATATAAGGAGCAAGAGGGTAACTGGAGAAAGGATTGGCCCACTCAAGGACAAAGGAGAAAAGTTATGCCTGGAGTCAGAGAAAATGGGTGAGATTCTAAATGAGTACTTTGCATCGGTATTCACCGAGGAGAGGGACATGACGGATGTTGAGGTTAGGGACAGATGTTTGATTACTCTAGGTCAAGTCGGCATAAGGAGGGAGGAAGTGTTGGGTATTCTAAAAGACATTAAGGTGGACAAGTCCCCAGGTCCGGATGGGATCTATCCCAGGTTACTGAGGGAAGCGAGAGAGGAAATAGCTGGGGCCTGAACAGATATCTTTGCAGCATCCTTAAACACGGGTGAGGTCCCGGAGGACTGGAGAATTGCTCCTGTTGTCCCCTTGTTTAAGAAGGGTAGCAGGGAAAATCCACGGAATTATAGACCGGTGAGCCTGACGTCAGTGGTAGGGAAGATGATGCAGAAGATACTGAGGGATAGGATCTATTCCAATTTGGAAGAAAATGGGCTTATCAGTGATAGGCAACATGGTTTTGTGCAGGGAAGGTCATGTCTTACCAACTTAATAGAATTCTTTGAGGAAGTGACAAAGTTGATTGATGAGGAAAGGGCTGTAGATGTCATATACATGGACTTCAGTAAGGCGTTTGATAAGGTTGCCCATAGTAGGCTGATGGTTTAAGTGAAGTCGAATGGGGTCCAGGGTGTACTAGCTAGATGGATAAAGAACTGGCTGGGCAACAGGAGACAGAGAGTAGCAGTGGAAGGGAGTTTCTCAAAATGGAGACGTGTGACCAGTGGTGTTCCACAGGGATCCGTGCTGGGACCACTGTTGTTTGTGATATACATAAATGATTTGGAGGAAAGTATAAGTGGTCTGATTAGCAAGTTTGCAGACGACACGAAGATTGGTGGAGTAGCAGATAGTGAAGGGGACTGTCAGAGAATACAGCAGAATATAAATAGATTGGAGAGTTGGGCAGAGAAATGGCAGATGGAGTTCAATCAGGGCAAATGCGAGGTGATGCATTTTGGAAGATCCAATTCAAGAGTGAATTATACAGTAAATGGAAAAGCCCTGGGGAAAATTGATGTCCAGAGAGATTGGGTGTTCAGGTCCATTGTTCCCTGAAGGTGGCAACGCAGGTCAATAGAGTGGTCAAGAAGGCATACGGCATGCTTTCCTTCATCGGATGGGGTATTGAGTACAGGGTTGGCAGGTCATGTTACAGTTGTATAAGCCTTTGGTTCGGCCACATTTGGAATACTGCGTGCAGTTCTGGTCGCCACATTACCAAAAGGATGCAGATGCTTTGGTGAGGGTGCAGAGGAGGTTCACCAGGATGTTGCCTGGAATGGAGGGCGCTAGCTATGAAGAGAGGTTGAACAGATTAGGATTATTTTCATTAGAAAGACGGAGGTTGAGGGGGGACCTGATTGAGGTGTACAAAATCATGAGAGGTATAGACAGGGTGGATAGCAAGAAGCATTTAACCAGAGTGGGGGGTTCAATTACTAGGGGTCACGATTTCAAAGTGAGCGGGGAAAAGTTTAGGGGGGATATGCGTGGAAAGTTCTTTACGCAGAGGGTGGTGGGTGCCTGGAATGCGTTGCCAGCGGAGTTGGTAGTCGCGGGCACGATAGCATCTTTTAAGATGTATCTAGACAGATACATGAATGGGCAGGAAGCAAAGAGATACAGACCCTTAGAAAATAGGTGACATGTTTGGATAGAGGATCTGGATCGGTGCAGGCTTGGAGGGCCGAAGGGCCTGTTCCTGTGCTGTAATTTTCTTTGTTCTTTATTCTTTTGTTCTTTGTTTTGAGTGTGGATTTCTCTCTCTGTCTGTCTCTACCTCTCTCTGCCTTTCTCCATCTTTCTCTGCCTTCCCTCACTCATAGACACTCCGCCTGTCTCTCACTCTCTCTGTGTTTAACCTGCCACCTCCAGCTGTTTCTCACTCTCCCTCTTTTTCACTCCATCTGTTTCTGCCTCAGTGTTGTAATGTAGGAATGGATGCAAGGAATGTACACACAGCAGGATCCCACAACGTGATCATAGCCAGATATCCCATCACAGTCCTCAGAAAATACTAAACTCCATCTTTAAACTTATAACAAGCCTTTTTCCAGCTTCACGTTCAGCTCTTGTAATTAATGTAAAATTCATGTAAAAACACAGAGAAATCCACACTCAGACCCTCAGGAAGTTGAATTTTAAAGTGTCCGCATTGTTGTCATGTAGGAAATGCAGATTCTGTCACACTAGATGCACAGCAAGATCCCACAAGCAGCAATGTGATAATAGCCAGATTTCAGTCCACAGAAAAGGTGAAACTCCCTCTTTAAACTGGGAACAAGCTGCTGATTCTGTCTCACCTTTTCAAATAACGACAAATCACATTGCTGTGTGTGGCAAGTTTTTCATTTATTAAAGGTTTAAATGGAGAAGGCGAGTGTGAAACAGAGACAGAGAAGAGAAAGCATGGGGGGTGGGTGGTGATAGAGACACAGGGAAAGAATGTGGAGACGGAGAGAAATCTAACCTCATAACTAAAGTAAAAGGAATTAAAATGGGCACCGTGCATCTTATTGCACTCAGTTCATGAAGCATTGCCCAAAACACCAGAAAACCTCTCAGACTGAGGGCTGGATGGAGCAAGTGGCAAATGGGACTCCCTCCTGCAGCTGCTCCTTGAACCCCAGGCTTTCAATATGTTTAAAACTCCAGGAGCCCCAATCCAACATGAAATGGTTAACCCAGGGCCCCAGAGAGGAAATTAAACCTGGGGCTTATAAACAGACACAACTCACGTGGGCCCTTTGGGTGCAGCCTGTGGACAAGGCCTCAGTCCATCCCCTCTGGAGGAAGCTCCTGTCCAAGGATTCTTCGTCCCAAACGTTCCCTCTTTTCATCTTCACATTGCAGTTTTCAGAATGAAAATTCCTGAAGGCAAGAGGGAAAGGGAGAAAATTCATTAAAAGGCATTGGTAGACAAAATAGCTCCGCACATCTTATTTAACAGTAAAGATTCTGAACATTGCGCAAAGGATATAGATTACTCGAGAATTATAACAAGCCTTTAGAAACTATCACATTTGTGACTTAATTCCAAGCTTTTGACCCTCAATGAGTTCATTTTTAATATGGTCGTCACTGTTGAAATGTTGGAAAAGCTGCAGGCCGTTGGTGCACAGCAAGATCCCACAAAAAGCATTTTGATAACAGCCAGCTACCCCTCCTCTCCCCCTGATTCCCTCCATGTTTCCCTCACTCTCCTGCTACTCTCATTCAGAGAGACAGATGGAGAGAGAGAGTGAGAGTCTTGCGAGGTGGGCCCCAGAGAGGAAATTGAACCTCGGGCTAATAAACAGACACAACTCACGTGGGCCCTTTGGGTGCAGCTTGTAGACAAGGCCTCAGTCCATCCCCTACATAGAACATAGAACATTACAGCGCAGTACAGGCCCTTCAGCCCTCGATGTTGCGCCGACCATCTGACCTACACTATTCCATTTTCATCCATATGTCTATCCAATGACCACTTAAATGCCCTGAAAGTTGGCGAGTCTACTACTGTTGCAGGCAGGGCGTTCCACGCCCCTACTACTCTCTGTGTAAAGAAACTACCTCTGACATCTGTCCTATATATATCACCCCTCAACTTAAAGCTATGTCCCCTCGTGTTTGCCATCACCATCCGAGGAAAAAGGCTATCACTATCCACCCTGTCCAGCCCTCTGATTATCTTATATGTCTCTATTAAGTCACCTCTTCTCCTCCTTCTCTCTAACGAAAACAACCTCAAGTCCCTCAGCCTTTATGTACCTGGACACCAAGATCTCTCTGCTCATCTACACTACCAAGAATCTTCCCATTAGCCCAGTATTCTGGAATCCTGTCACTCCTTCCGAAGTGAATCACCTCACACTTTTCCGCATTAAACTCCATTTGCCATCTCTCAGCCCAGCTCTGCAGCCTATCTATGTCCCTCTGTAACCTACAACATCCTTCGGCACTATCCACAACTCCACCGACCTTCGTGTCATCCGCAAATTTACTAACCCACCCTTCCACACCCTCATACAGGTCATTTATAAAAATGACAAACAGCAGTGGCCCCAAAACATATCCTTGCGGTGCACCACTAGTAACTAAACTCCAGGATGAACATTTACCATCAACCACCACCCTCTGTCTTCTTTCAGCTAGCCCATTTCTGATCCAAAGCACTAATTCACCTTCAATCCCATACTTCTGTATTTTCTGCAATAGCCTACCGTGGGGAACTTTAATCAAACGCCTTACTGAAATCCATATAGACCACATCCACGGCTTTACCCTCATCCACCTGTTTGGTCACCTTGTCAAAAAACTCAATAAGGTTTGTGAGGCACGACCTACCCTTCACAAAACCGTGCTGACTATCTCTAATGAACTTATTCTTTTCAAGATGATTATAAATCCCTCTGGAGGAAATTCCTGTCCAAGGATTCCTCGTCCCAAACTTTCCCTCTTTGCACCTTCACGGTGCAGTTTTCAAAATGAAAATTCCTCAGGGGAAAGAAGGAGAAAAAAATAGGATTAAAATACAATGCGAGGACATTTTTCAACAAAATAGCACAGCAAGAGCCCAGGGTTTCCCCTGTCAGTTACACAGACAATCAGCAATATTCAAATACAATCAAATCACAGTTATAAACCAGATTGAGACAGAGAGAGCACACACACACACTGAACCAGACTGGGGAATGTGTCCACACTTTCTGGAGAGAGTGAAAGGTGGGTTTTGTGATTGGAACTGGGAGCTTCCCACCCAGCTATATCCTGAGTGAGCTCTTTGCAAACTCCACCCCTTGAGCCTCTGACATGTTGGGCTGTCTCACAATGCCTCGGGGGCCTGTCTATTGATTTGTTAATCCCAGGACAGGACATTCCTGACTCTTCCAGTCCATTGATATGTTAATCCCAGGACAGGACCTTGCTGATTTTTCCAGTCCATTGCTATGTTAATCCCAGGACAGGACCTTTCTGACTTTTCCAGACCATTGATATGTTAATCCCAGCGCAGCAATGCTTTCAGCCATTCCTTAGTTAACTTTAAACCCTTAATTCTTTCTCTGCAGTTTGAAAATATTAAACACCGATCCAACACTCACCCCTGAAACCCTCGCATTAAACCCGCAATACAGGATTGGGCAGATAATGGGGATTGTTACTGAGGTTGTGTTTGGGGATTTCTCCTGACATCAGGGTGGATTTTCAAGTATCTCCCCTTCCCTTACTTCTAAAGTCTCTCAGGGTTGTTGTGTGCTGACAGTTTTTCCAGTGTCCAGTTCCTTTCAACTTTTAATAAAATCTGTGGAACACAAATAAATGTAAAGTTGCTCCTACAAGCTGTTTGTCCTCCATCTTTCACTGTCTTTCTCTGTCACTCACTATCTCTCTCTCTGTGTCTCTCTCAGGACTGGGCAGACACTGAGGATTGTTACTGAGGTTCTGTTGGCCATTTTTACTGAGATCAGTGTGGAATGTAAAATCTGTGTGTGTGTCTGCGTGTGTCCCTGCGTGCTCGTGCGTGTGTCTCTGTGTGTGTCTCTCTGTGTGTGTGTCTGTGAGTGTGTGTCTCTGTGTGTGTCTCTGTGTGTGTGTCTGTGTGTGTGTGTCTGTGTGTGTGTGTGAGTATCAGTGTCACCTTTCTTCATCTCTATCTCTCCTTCTCTCTCTGTTTCTCCCTCTCTCTCTGTCTCACCCTCTATCTCAGTCAGCCTCTCATGGAAAGATAGAAAATTATAGCAGGAGTAGGCCTTTCGGACCCTCGGGCCTGCTCTGCCAATCAATAAAGATCATGACCGATGGTCTAATTCAGTACCTGTTCCCGCTTTCTCCCCCTAGCCCTTGATCCCTTTGACATTAAGAAATATATCTACCTCCGTCTTGAATAAATTTAATGACTTGGACTCCACTGCCTTCTGTGGTAGAGAATTCCATAGGTTCACCACCCTCTTCCCCATCTCTCTCCCCCTCTATCTCTGTCACCACCCTCTATCTCCCTCTCCCCCTCTGTCGCCCTCTCTCCCCACTGTCTCCCTCTCCCCCTCTATCTCCCTCTCCCCTATATCTCCCTCTCCCCCATATCTCCCTCTCCCCCTCTATTGCCCACTCCCTCTCTCTCTGTCCCTCCATCTGTCTTTCCCTCTTTGTCACTCCCTCTCTCTCTCCTTGTAGCTCTGTCTCTCTCTCTCTCTCTGTCCCTCCATCTGTCTTTCCCTCTTTGTCACTCCCTCTCTCTCCTTCTCTCTCTGTCTCTCACTTGGAATATTGTGTTCAGTTATGGTCACCTCATTATAGGAAGGATGTTGAAGATTTGGAGAGGGTGCCGAGGAGATTTACCAGGATGCTGCCTGGACTGCAGGGCATGTCTTATGAGGAAAGGTTGAGGGAGCTAGAGCTTTTCTCATTGGAGCGAAGAAGGATGAGAGGTGACTTGATAGAGGTGTACAAAATGATGAGAAGCATAGATAGAGTGGATAGCCAGAGACTTTTTCCCAGGGTGGAAAGGGCTATCACCAGGGGGCATAATTTTAAAGTGATTGGAGGAAGGTTTCGGGGAGATGTCAGAGGTAGGTTCTTTACACAGAGAGTGGTGGGTGCGTGGAATGCGCTGCCAGCGGTGCTGGTAGAAGCAGATACATTAGGGACATTTAAGCGACTCTTGGATAGGTACATTGATCAGAGTCGAATGATGGGTAGGAGTTAGTTTGATCTTAGAGTAGGTTAAAGGTTCGGCACAACATCGTGGGCCGAAGGGCCTGTACTGTGCGGTGCTGTTCTATGTTCTAGGTTCTATATCGCCTATCCAGCCATCTCTATTTTATTAAATTAATTAATTTGGATCTCCGTGTTTGAAACAAAAGTATTATTTAAGTGTACTCTTAACCTGTAAGGACGTCTCCTGATTTACTCACTTGTCTAAAACAAAAAAAACCCACAAAAAGTGACTTCGAAGAAAGAAATATCCATCAATCACTTACCAGCTCTCCTGTGACCTCACACATTAATTTCTGCCAGTCAAGCAGGTCCACTGAACAGAGCAGAGCGATTTCACCACCGCCACCGCTTCTGGTCTCAGGTCTCGGCTCTTTTATCTACTGGCTCCTCTCGCCTGTTCCCACTTTCACCACCACCACCGCTTCTGGTCTCAGGCCTCGGCTCTTTTATCTCCCAGCTCCTCTCGCCTCTTCCCACTTTCACCACTGTCACCGCTTCTAGTCTCGGGTCTCGGCTCTTTTATCTCCCAGCTCCTCTCACCTATTCCCACTTTAGCACCGTCAGCGCTTCTAGTCTCGGGTCTCAGCTCTTTTATCCCCCAGCTCCTCTCGCGTGTTTCCACTTTCACCACCGCCACCGCTTCTGGTCTCGGGCCTCGGCACTTTTATCTCCCAGCTCCTCTCGCCTGTTCCCACTTTCACAACCACGACCGCCGCTTCTTAAACTGTGTCCCCTTGTTCTCGTCAGGTATGTTGCTCTCCGTCACAAGGGGTTTTGAATACAGTAGTAAAGAAGTCTTGCTGCAATTGTATAGAGCCTTGATCAGAGAGAGAGAGAGGCAGAGACACGCAGAGCGAGAGAGAAAGCGAGAGAGAGAGGGAGACATTGTGAAATGCCTCAGCACAAATAGCAACACCAGATCCAACATAAACTCAGTTGTGACATTCCAATAAATTCCCTTTTTGAAAGTTCCCCATTGAATCTGCTTACACAGCCCTCTCAGGCAGTGTGTTCCAGATCACAACAACTCATTGTGTGAAAAAAACATTTCTCCTCATCTTCCCCTCTGTTTATTTTTTTTTACCAATTATCTTAAATCTGTGTCCCTCTGGTTACTGACTCTCCTGCCACTGGAAACAGTTTTTCCTTATTTAGTCCATCGAAACCCATCGTCATTGTGAACATCGTGATCAAATCTCCCGCTTAACCTTCTCTGCTCTAAGGAGAGCGATCCCAGTTTCTCCAGTTTCTCCACATTAACTGAAGTCCCTCATCCCTGGGACACTTCTATTCAATATCCTCTGAACTCTTCAAAAGTCTTCACGTCCTTTGTAAAGTGTTATGCCCCCACAACTGGACACGATACTCCAGTTAAGGCCGAACCAGTGCTTTATGAAGGTTTTTGTATTCTCTGCCCCTACTTATAAATCCCTGCATCCCGTATGCTCTATTAACCACTTTCTCTAGCTGTCCTGCCACCTTCAATGATTTGTGTACATATACCCCCAGGACCCTCTGCTCCTGCTTCCCGTTTGGTATTGCACCCTTTATTTTATATTGTCGTTCCTCATTGTTCCGACCAAAATGTATCACTTCACATTTCTCTGCATTAAACTTCATTCGTCATCTGCCGGCCCATTTCACAGGTTAGCTGTATAAAATGTGCATAGCAAGATTCCAGTAAGTTAATCTATCTGGTGAGATATTTGGAAAATTCTGAGAGAGCATTCCTTGAAATTTTACTCGTGTGGAAAAAATAACAAGAATACATTGGGAAATATTACAGACAGATTTATACCAACATGTCTCATTAAACACCCAAAGCATTGTCAATCTTTCACTCATCAATTTAATTCAGTTTTCAGAGATAGACATGAACAAGAGGAGGCCATTCTGCCCCTTCTCGAGCCTGTTACAGAGGAACAGGAGTTGGCCATTCAGCGCCCGAGCCTACTCCACCAGACAGAAGATCATGGCTGATATGATTGTGGCCTTAACTCTACATTCTTGCCTGACCCCCATAACCCTCGACTCCCTTGTTGATTCAAAATCCGAACTAACTCAGCCTGGAATATATTCAATGTCACAGCCTCCACTGCTCTCTGGGGAACATAATTCCACAGACTAGCTTCCCTCTAAGGGAAAACATTTCTCCTCATCTCCATTTTAAAAGGGAGACCACTTATTTTTAAACTGTGTCCCCTTGTTTTCGTCAGGTATGTTGGCCTTCGCCACAAGGAGTTTTGAGTACAGGAGTAAAGAGGTATTGCTGCAATTGTATAGACCCTTGGGGAGAGAGAATGTAAGGCAGAGAGAGAGAAAGAGAGGGGCAGAGAGAGAAAGAATGTTTGAAATGACTCACCACAGTACACAAACACCAGTTACAACATAAACTCAGTTGTGACATTACACTAAATTCACCTTTTCAAAGATCCTATTCAATCTGCATCTGATGCCCTTTCAGGCAGCGCGTTCCAGTTCACAACAACTCAGTGTTTCTCCTCATCCTCCCCTCTGTTTTTTTTTTTGACCGATTATTTTAAATCTGCGCCCCTCACGTTACTGACTCTCCTGACACGAGAAACAGTTTCTCTTTATTTACTCCATCGAAACACATTGTCATTATGAACATCTTTATTAAATCTCCCTCGTAGCCTTCTCTGCTCTAAGGATAACAATCCCACTTTCTCCAGTCTCTCCACATTAACTGAAGTCCCTCATCCCTGGGACCATTCTAGTCAATCTCCATTGAACTCTTCGAAAGTCTTCATGGCCTTTGCAAAGTGTGGTGCAAAGTGTGGTGCCCCCACAACTGGACACAATATTCCAGTTGAGGCCAAACCATTTCTTTATAAAGGTTGAGCATGACTTCCTTGTTTTTGTAATCTATTCCCCCAAAGTGTGTACAAATACTGGAACATGGAGTGTGAGAGTGTGAGGGACACAATGTGTACAATTACTGAAACATGGAGAGTGAGCTTGTGAGGGACACAGTGTATACAATTACTAGAATATGGAGTGAGAGTGTGAGGGACACAGTGTGTACAATTACTGGAACATGGAGTGTGAGTGTGTGAGGAACACAGTATGTACAATTACTACAATATGGAGAGTGCGTGTGTGAGGGACACAGTGTGTGCAATTACTAGAACATGGCGAGTGAGAGTGAGAATGTGGGGACACAGTGTGTACAATTATTGGAACATGGTGAGTGAGAGTGTGAGGGACACGTGAGTACTAATACTGAGAAAAGGAGCGTGAGAGTGTGAGGGACACAGTGTGTAAAATTACTGGAACATGGAGTGTGGATGTGTGAGGGACACAGTGTATACAATTACCAGAACATGGAGAGTGAGAGTGTGAGGGACACAGTGTGTACAATTACTAGAACATGGCGAGTGAGAGTGAGAGTGTGGGGACACAGTGTGTACAATTACTGGAACATGGAGTGTGAGAGTGTAAGGGACGCAGTGTGTACAATTACTAGAACATGGAGTGTGAGAGTGTGAGGGACACAGTGTGTACAATTACTGGGACATGGAATGAGACAGTGTGAGGGATACAGTGTGTACTAATTACTGGAACATGGAGCGTGAGAGTGTAAGGGACACAGTGTGTACAATTACTGGAACATGGAGCGTGAGAGTGTGAGGGACACAGTGTGTACTAATACTGAGACATGGAGACTGAGAGTGTGAGGGACACAGTGTGTACAATTACTGGAACATGGATTGAGAGAGAGTGAGTGACACAGTGTGTGCTAATTACTGGAACATGGAGCGTGAGTGTGTGAGGGACACAGTGTGTACAGTTACTGGAACATGGAGAGTGCGTATGTGGAGGACACCGTGTATATAATTACTGGAACATGGAGAGTGACATTGTGAGGGACACAGTGTGTACAATTACTGGAACATGGAGTGTGAGTGTGTGTGGGACACTGTGTGTACTAATTACTGGAACATGGAGCGTGAGAGTGTGAGGGACACAGTGTGTTCAATTACTGGAACAAGGAGCGTGAGAGTGTGCGGGACACAGTTTGTACTAATACTGAGACATGGAGACTGAGAGTGTGAGGGACACAGTGTTATACAATTACTGGAACGTGGAGAGTGAGTGTGTGAGGGACACCGTGTGTACAATTACTGGAATGTGGAGAGTGAGCGTGTGAGGGACACAGTATGTACAATTACTAGAACATGGAGAGTGATTGTGTTAGGGTTACAATGTGTACAATTACTGGAACATGAAGTGTGTGTTTGTGAGGGACACAGTGTGTACAATTACTGGAACATGGAGAGTGAGAGTGTGAGGGACACAGTGTGTACAATTACTAGAGCATGGCGAGCGAGAGTGTGGTGACACAGTGTGTACAATTACTGGAACATGGAGTGCGAGTGTGTGAGGGACACAGTGTGTACAATTACTAGAACATGGATTGAGAGTGACAATGTGAGGGACACAGTGTGTACTAATTACTGGAACATGGAGCGTGAGTGTGTGAGGTACACCGTGTATATAAATACTGGAACATGGAGAGTGACAGTGTGAGGGACACAGTGTATACTAATACTGAAACACGGAAACTGAGAGTTTGAGGGAGACAGTGTGCAAAATTACTGGAAAATGGATAGTGAGTGTGTGAACGAGACAGTGTGTATAATTACTGGAGCATGGAGAGGCGTGTGTGAGGGACACCGTTTATACAATTACTGGAACATGGAGACTGAGAGTGTGAGGGAGACAGAGTGTACAATTACTGGAACATGCAGAATGGGTGTGTGAGGGCCACAGTGTGTACAATTACTGGAACATGGAGAGTGAGTGTGTGAGGGACACAGTGTGTATAATTACTGGAACATGCAGAGTGAGCGTGTGAGGGGCACAGTGTGTACATTTACTAGAACATGGAGAGTGAGTGTGTGAGGGTCACAGTGTGTATAATTACTGGATGATGGAATGTAAGAGTGTGAGGGACACAGTGTGTACTCTAACTGAGACAGGGAAACAGTGAGTGTGAGGGACACAGTGTGAACAATTACTGGAACATGGAGAGTGAGTGTGTGAGGCGCACAGTGTGTACACTTAGTGGAACATGGAGAGTGAGTGTGTGAGAGACACAGTGTGTACGAATACTGAGACATGGAGAGTGAGAGTGTGAGGGACACAGTATGTACAATTAGTGGAACATGGAGAATGAGAGTGTGAGGGACACAGTGTGTACTAATACTGAGACAGGGAAACTGAGATTGTGAGGGAGACAGTGTGTACAATTACTGGAACATGGAGAGTGAGTGTGTGAGAGGCACAGTGTGTACAATTACTAGAACATGGAGAGTGAGTGTGTGAGGGTCACTGTGTGCACAATTACTGTAAGATGGAACGTGAGAGTTTGAGGGACACAGTGTGTACTAATACTGAGACATGGAAACTGAGAGTGTGAGGGAGACAGTGTGTACAATTACTGGAACATTGAGAGTGCGTATGTGAGGCACACACTGTGTACAATTGCTGGAACATGAAGAGTGAGAGTGTGAGGGACACAGTGTGTACAATTACTGGAACATGGAGAGTGAGAGTTTGAGGGGCACAGTGTGTACAATTACTGGAACAGCGAGTGTGAGTGCGTGAGGGACACAGTGTGCACAGTTACTAGAACATAGCGAGTGAGAGTGTGGGGACTCAGTGTTTACAATTACTGGAACATGGAGTGTGAGTGTGTGAGGGACACAGTGTGCACAGTTACTGGAACATGGACAGTGCATGTGTGAGGGACACCGTGTATATAATTACTGGTACATGGAGAGTGACAGTGTGAGGGACACAGTGTGTAAAAATACTGAGACATGGAGAGTGAGAGTGTGAGGGACACAGTGTGTAGACTTACTGGAACATGGAGATTGAGATGGTGAGGGGAACAGTATGTACAATTTCTGGAACATGGAGAGTGAGAGTGTGAGGGACACAGTGTGTACTAAGACTGAGACAGGGAAACTGAGAGTGTGAGGGAGACAGCGTGTACAATTACTGGAACATTGAGTGTGCGTATGTGAGGGACACACTGTGTACAATTGCTGGAACATGAAGAGTGAGAGTGTGAGGGACACAGTGTGTACAATTACTGGAACATGGAGAGTGAGAGTTTGAGGAGCACAGTGTGTACAATTACTGGAACATGGAGAGTGAGCGTGTGAGTGACACATTGTGGATTAATACTGCAACACGGAGAGAGACAGTGTGACGGACACAGTGTGTACAATTACTGGAACATGGAGAGTGAGAGTTTGAGGAACACATTGTGTACAATTACTGGAACATGGAGACTGAGAGTGTGAGGAACACAGTGTGTACTAATACTGCGACAGGGAAACTGAGAGTTTGAGGGAGACAGTGTGTACAATTACTGGAACATGGAGAGTGAGTATGTGAGAGACACAATGTGTATAATTACTGGAACATGGTGAGTGAGTGTGTGAGGGGCACAGTGTGTACAATTACTAGAACATGGAGAGTGAGTGTGAGAGGGTCACAGTGTGTACAATTAATGGAAGATGGAATGTGAGAGTGTGAGGGACACAGTGTGCACTAATACTGTGACAGGGAAACTGAGAGTGTGAGGGACACAGTGTGTGCTCAAACTGAGACAGGGAAACTGAGAGTGTGAGGGAGACAGTGTGTAGACTTACTGGAACATGGAGATTGAGATGGTGAGGGGAACAGTATGTACAATTTCTGGAACATGGAGAGTGAGAGTGTGAGGGACACAGTGTGTACTAAGACTGAGACAGGGAAACTGAGAGTGTGAGGGAGACAGCGTGTACAATTACTGGAACATTGAGTGTGCGTATGTGAGGGACACACTGTGTACAATTGCTGGAACATGAAGAGTGAGAGTGTGAGGGACACAGTGTGTACAATTACTGGAACATGGAGAGTGAGAGTTTGAGGAGCACAGTGTGTACAATTACTGGAACATGGAGAGTGAGCGTGTGAGTGACACATTGTGGATTAATACTGCAACACGGAGAGAGACAGTGTGACGGACACAGTGTGTACAATTACTGGAACATGGAGAGTGAGAGTTTGAGGAACACATTGTGTACAATTACTGGAACATGGAGACTGAGAGTGTGAGGAACACAGTGTGTACTAATACTGCGACAGGGAAACTGAGAGTTTGAGGGAGACAGTGTGTACAATTACTGGAACATGGAGAGTGAGTATGTGAGAGACACAATGTGTATAATTACTGGAACATGGTGAGTGAGTGTGTGAGGGGCACAGTGTGTACAATTACTAGAACATGGAGAGTGAGTGTGAGAGGGTCACAGTGTGTACAATTAATGGAAGATGGAATGTGAGAGTGTGAGGGACACAGTGTGCACTAATACTGTGACAGGGAAACTGAGAGTGTGAGGGACACAGTGTGTGCTCAAACTGAGACAGGGAAACTGAGAGTGTGAGGGAGACAGTGTGTACAATTACTGGAACATGGATAGTGCGTGTGTGAGGGACACCGTGTATATAATGACTGGAACATGGATAATGACAGTGTGAGGGACACAGTGTGTACTAATACTGAGACATGGAGAGTGAGAGTGTGAGGGACACAGTGTGTACACTTACTGGAACATGGAGATTGAGAGTGTGAGGGACACAGTATGTACAATTACTGGAACATGGAGAGTGAGTGTGTGAGGGACACCGTGTGTGGTAATACTGAGACAGGGAAACTGAGTGTGTGAGGGAGACAGTGAGTAGAATTACTGGAACACGGAATGTGAGAGTGTGAGGGACACAGTGTGCACTAATACTGTGACAGGGAAACTGAGAGTGTGAGGGTCACAGTGTGTACAATTACTGGAACATGGAGAGTGAGAGTGTGAGGGGCACAGTATGTACAATTAGTGGATGTTGGAATGTGAGAGTGTGAGGGACACAGTGTGTGCTCAAACTGAGACAGGGAAACTGAGAGTGTGAGGGAGACAGTGTGTACAATTACTGGAACATGGATAGTGAGTGTGTTAGGGATACAGTGTGTACAGTTACTGGAACATGGATAGTGCGTGTGTGAGGGACACCGTGTATATAATGACTGGAACATGGATAGTGACAGTGTGAGGGACACAGTGTGTACTAATACTGAGACATGGAGAGTGAGAGTGTGAGGGACACAGTGTGTACACTTACTGGAACATGGAGATTGAGAGTGTGAGGGGCACAGTATGTACAATTACTGGAACATGGAGAATGAGAGTGTGAGGGACACCGTGTGTGCTAATACTGAGACAGGGAAACTGAGTGTGTGAGGGAGACAGTGTGTAGAATTACTGGAACACGGTGAGTGAGTGTGTGAGGGACCCAGTGTGTATAATTCCTCGAACATGGTGAGTGAGTGTGTGAGGGGCACACTGTGTACAATTACTAGAACATGGAGAGTGTGTGCGAGGGTCACAGTGTGTGCAATTACTGGAAGATGGAATGTGCGAGTGTGAGGGACACAGTGTGTACTAATACTGAGACAGGGAAACTGAGAGTGTGAGGGAGACAGTGTGTACAATTACTGGAACATGGAGAGTGAGAGTGTGAGGGGCACACTGTGTACAATTGCTGGAACATGAAGAGTGAGAGTGTGAGGGACTCAGTGTATACAATTACTGGAACATGGAGAGTGAGAGTGTGAAGGGCACACTGTGTACAATTGCTGGAACATGAAGAGTGAGAGTGTGAGGGACACAGTGTGTACAATTACTGGAACATGGAGAGTGAGAGTTTGAGGGGCACAGTGTGTACAATTACAGGAACATGGAGAGAGAGATTGTGAGTTACACAGTGTGCACTAATACTGCAACGCAGAGACTGAGAGTGTGAGGGACACAGTGTGTACAATTACTGGAACATGGAGAGTGAGAGTGTGAGGGGCACAGTCTGTACAATTACTGGAACATGGAGAGTGTGAGTGTGAGGGTCACATTGTGTACTAATACTGGGACATGGAGACTGAGAGTGTGAGGGACACAGTGTCTACTAATACTGAGACAGGGAAACTGAGAGTGTGAGGGAGACAGTGTGCACAATTACTGGAACATGGAGAGTAAGAGTATGAGGGACACATTGTGTACAATTACTTGAACATGGAGAGTGAGAGTGTGAGGGACACAGTGTGTGCTGATACTGGGACAAGGAGACAGAGAATGTGAGGGACACAGTTGTACAATCACTGGAACATGGAGAGAGAGAGTGTAAGGGGCACAGTATGTACAATCACTGGAACATGAGGAGGCAGGATCTTTCTGACACCTTCTGTAGAATTGCCGAATTGATGTTTCCACGAAGCTGTGACATTTTTGTCAGTGTCATTCCTGCTATGTTTCCTTTCAGCATTCGGTGTTTGCACAATTAGTGGCGGAGTTAGCTGCCACTTGCCCCGCGGCTGACCAGCAGCGGTTATAATTTGCTGAGTTATCAGGAAGGATGTTACACTGTGCATATCAACTTAATCCGGGAGTTAGAAAACCATCCAGTGATATCACTGCTGCTGATCACATTAAAATCTCAGAACATCGACAACATCGCAGTCAGGATGAACAAGATTATCCTGCATGAAATGATACAATTCGTTGGCGAAGCAAAGGTTACCTGACCTTGGTTGTGCGCTCTTCTCCCTGAAAGTGGAGGGCAAACACTGGGTCGCTTACCCTGCAAAAACTACACCGGAGACTTCACAGTTCATGGTGCAGGAGATCATGCAAATTTTGGTGAATTGGATAGAAAAATTCAATCATTGCACCTGGTGAAGGAAAATTTACAAAACCCAGAGATCATTTTATACAAAGACATCAATTGTCAAGCTGTCAGCCGTAGCCATCACATCACTGAAACCATTAGCGACCTGAGTGTTATTGAGTTCAATAATCAGTCCTCATCCCATGTGGTGAAATGTGCTCTGCGGGTTCTGTACCAGGAGGTGAATTTTAATGAGGCGCGCAAGCGCCTCTTTCAGGGTGAACACTGGCCTGATTACAGCATTTTTGGCGGAGGATAATAAGCTGTCTTGTGTCAGAGACTTACAGAACAGTGATCACAAAGTGTGAAAATTCAGCTGGAGAAGAGTTTGAACTGTTCGATGCCCAGGCTGATCCACTCTGAATGCTTAGTGCCCTCTGCTGATAGACTGCCCCGAGACATTGTCTCACAAGACTGGTCTCATAAAACTGATTCTGCTTCAAAATTTGAGTAGGTTTCAGTGCTGCAGTCTGTAAAATTATATTCAAACTACCTCCTACAGATCCGAGTAGAGGGCTGAAAGGAAGACTGTTTCCACAAGAGCACAGGAAGCTGAGAGGTGATTTAATACAACTTTTTAAAACATCAAGGCCATTGTTCAATGAAGAGGGAAAGATTGGGTTCGTGAGTTCGTGATAAGGGGTCATCAATATAAAATTTTCTTCCTGAATGAAGAGGGATATTGGGAGCATTATCCACACCACCTTCACTAATTTATTATTTTTATTCATGGGATGTGGGCATCACTGGCAAGGCCAGCATTTGTTACCCATCCCGAATTACTCTTGATAACTGTCACAGTGCGGCACAGTGGCGCAGTGGTTAGCACCATAGCCTCACAGCTCCAGAGTACCCGGGTTCAATTCTGGGTACTGCCTGTGTGGAGTTTGCAAGTTCTCCCTGTGTCTGCGTGGGTTTCCTCCAGGTGCTCCGGTTTCCTCCCACATGCCAAAGACTTGCAGGTTGATAGGTAAATTGGCCATTAGCAATTGCCCCTAGTATAGGTAGGTGGTAGGGAAATATAGGGACAGGTGGGGATGTGGTAGGAATATGGAATTAGTGTAGGATTAGTATGAATGGGTGGTTGATGGTCGGCACAGACTCGGTGGGCTGAAGGGCCTGTTTCAGTGCTGTATCTCTAAAAAAAACTGAGTGGACATTTCAAATGTCATTTAACAATCAATCACTTTGCTGTGGGTCTGGAGTCACATGTAAGCCAGATCAGATAATGACGGCAGATTTCCTTTCGTAAAGGAAGCTGAGTGAAGCAGATGCGGGTTTTACAACAGTCAGTGATAGTTTCATAACACCATTACTGAGACTAGCTTTCAATTCCAGATTTTTATGAATTAATTGAATTGATATTCCACCAGCTGCCGTGGTAGGAAATGAACCCGTGTCCCCAGGCTATCAGCCTGGACCTCTGGATTAGTAATTCAGTGACATTACCACACTGCCACCGTCTCACCCCCAACAGTAAGTGTGAGGAGCTCATGAACTTCCTCACTAAGATTCAGACCATGTGATCAGCTGCCTCTGCTGCTCCCCTCCCTTCCCCTCTCCCACCTGGGTAAGCTACTTCTAAGACACCCCACCCACCTCCCCGACCTGGATCTGAACTTGTATCCGTCTCTAGCTTCTCTCCTATCTCCCCCTGTGCCCTTTCTCAGCTCATCTTGTACATAAGACCGACCTCCTGCTCTCTCACCCACTATTCCCACTAAACTGCTCACCACCCAACTTCCCCAACTGGTCGCCATGTGAGCAGGGGTCGGCAAAGCGTCCGTACACGGACACCAGTATCGGTGGTAAAAGTGTTGCGGTCTTAGACTGTTAATCTCAGAAATGAGAAATTTCCCATTGTCTTCTGCTTTCCCACCAGAGCGGCTTTGAAAAAAAAATGCACCTGTCCGTTTTACAGCTGAATTGGAATTTCTGAGCTCAGATCTTTATCTACTGTTCATTAACAATCCTTTCCAAATTCACAGCTGAGAGCAGGAACAGCAGCTTCCAAACTCCTGGCGGATTTAGTGCTTTCTGGCAGGTTCTGATTTTTTTTTAAAGCCCTCTGGAAAAACATGAATCTATCTGAAGTTCAGAAACTGCTGCTCCTGCTCTCAGCAACAGCCAGAGAGAGAAGAGGGGTTGGTGAAGAGAGAGAGAGAGGCCAGAGAGTGAGGAGAGAATGGCGGGGTGTGGGGGGGGGGGCGGGGGGGGGGGGGGTTTGTGTTGGAGTGAGTGAGGGAGAGACAGAGAGAGAGAGGCTGCAACTAGAAAAGAGGGGACAGTGAGAATGTCAGGGAGGGGAACAGAAAGATAGGGACTGAGAGAGGAGGGAAAGGGAGAGAGAGGAAACAGTGAAAAAGAGGGACAGAGAGATAGAGTAGCCGAGACAGAGGGTGGCAGAGGGAGAGTTGTCAGATTGGAAGGGCGAAAGAAGCAGACACAGAGAAAGAGAGGGGGACACAGCCAGCGAGGGGCAGATAGAGGGGAGGCAAACAGAGAGAATGGGTAAAGAGAAATATGGAGCAGGGTGATAGAGAGGTGCTGAGTGATAGAGGTGCAGAGTGAGAGGGGGGATAGAGACGGAGGTGACAGAGAGGGGGAATGATATGGGGGATGACACAGAGTGAGGAACAACACAGAGAGGTGGTGCAACAGAGAAGGGGGAACAGAGAGAGGGTTAACAGCTTGGGAGCGGGAGATAGACAGACAGAGAGGAAGAGAGGGGGACACCAGAAGATGGGGATGGTGAGAGCAGGGCAGTAACTGCAGTTTGACAGGGACACCTACAGAGGGAGATACTGAGCCATTGCTGATGGAAGATTCTGTGTCATGAAGAGTTTGAAATTTTCCACAAGTTTGAGGAATTTCCTTTACATAAACTTGAGATGTTTAATCAGACAATTTCAATACAATTTGTGTTAAAAGCTATTTTCCTGCAATGTAAACACTTGTAGCATTAAACTGTTTCCTGTTTGGATAATGATTCTGAGTGATTAAAGGCAATGCATAAATAAAACAGCTGCCTCAAATAAAACTCAAAGCAATCATTTACAAATAAAAACTCTCCGAATACGTTGTGTTGAGTTCTTCATCACAAAAGTTATGACATATCTCTCTTGCACTTCTCTTTCTGTGCTGATATCCAATTGTCTTTTGAAAATTAATATTGAATCTGCTCTCAGAAACCTGTTAGAGTGAATTCCAGATCATAACAACTCCCTGCCTATCTGTTTCTCTCCGCTGCTAGTGTAAACAGTCTCTCCTCATGTAACCAATCTGAGGGGAAGATTTTGGATGCAATTTATTTCTCCAGGGCAGCAGCTGCAGAGGAACTGGAACCTCCTGAATGTGGACAAGGGATGAACAAAACTCTCTCTCTCTGAATCCCACGAGAGCCGAGGAAAGATACAGTCAGGAAGCAAAGGAAAGCAAGTGACTCTTCATTGCAGCAGCAACAACTCTTTGTCAGAATGTGGAGGTCTTTATCGCTAAGCTTTATATAAACTGGAGATGAAAAGTGGAAGATCATGAATACAATTTGTGTTAAATGGCCTCTTTCCAGCTTTATAAACCCTTGCAATATTAAAGTGGTAAATGTTAAGAAAGTTTTTTTCCCGATGATTACACTGACCAACGCAAGCAAATGGACCGCTGGGTGCATCACGACCGAGAACTGTACTCCAAGGAAAACGTTGTCACTGATACCGCCCTCAATGCAACCCAGTCTCTGCCAGTCGTGGATGAGCTAGACGAACAGCCAAAAAAATCGGAACTCAGTGATGCCATTGATTCTCTAGCCAGTGGAAAAACCCCTGGGAAGGACGGCATTACACCTGGAATAATCAAGAGTACCAAGTCTGCTATGCTCTCAGCACTCTACAAACTGCTTTGCCTGTGTTGGGATGAGGGAGCATCTCTGGAAGTGCTTCAAGAGTTCACCTACCTAGGCTCAACTATCACCAGTAACCTGTCTCTCGATGCAGAAATCAACAAGCGCATGAGAAAGGCGTCCGCTGCTATGTCCATACTGGCCAAGAAGGTGTGGGAAAATGGCGCACTGACAAAGAACACAAAAGTCCGAGTGTTTCAAGCCTGTGTCCTCAGCACCTTGCTCTCCGGCAGTGAGGCCTGGAAAACATATGTCAGCCAGGAGTGACGTCTCAACTCATTCCATCTTCGCTGCCTCTGGGGAATGCTTGGCATCAGGTTGCAGGATTGTATCTACAACACAGAATTCCTCGGGGCACCCACATCCCCAGCATATACACCCCAATGACCCAATGGCGATTGGGATGGCTTGGTCATGTGAGCCGCATGGAAGATGACAGGATCTCCACGGATTCATTGTACACAGAGCTCGTCACTGGTATCAGACCCACCGGCCGTCCATGTCTCCACTTTAAAATCATCTGCAAATGCGACATGAAGTCCTGTTACATTGATCACAAGTCGTGGGAGTCATTTGCTAGTAATCGCCAGAGCTGACGGACAGCCATAAAGGCGGGGCTAAAGTGTGGTGAGTGGAAGAGACTGAGCAGTTGGCCAGAAAAATGACAGAAACGCAAGGAGAGAGCAAGCTGTGTAACGGCCCCGATAACCAGTTTTATCGGCAGCGCCTGTGGAAGAGTCTGTCATTCCAGAATTGGCCTTTTTAGCCACTCCAGGCGCTGCTTCACAAACCACTGACCACCTCTAGGTGCTTACCCATTGTCTGTCAAGACATGGAGGCCAAAAAAGAAGATGAAGCGGATTCATTGACAAATATAACTTTAAATATGGGTCGGAATTGTTGTGAAATGTCAGCAGCCTTCTCCTGGCTGCATCATTAACTTGGCTCTAGTTTCAGGCTTTGTCACACAAGTGGAATTGAAAATCCAAATGAAAACTGTGTATTCCTCAAACTGCAGTCAAACAGGCGTCTGAAGAAATAAAAAAACTACGTGCCAGAATTTCAAGGTCGTGCTTTTCAGAACTTTCTACAAACTGGAGGTTGAATAGTGAAAGACATTTAATGCAATTTGTGTTAAATGGCCATTATCCAAACCGGCTGCTCTAGGTTTTAAATTGCAGTGTTTTTTTCTGCTCTGTAAATAAGGTTTTTGCGGAGGGAGAGAGACACAAACATACAGACAGGTTTCTGGAATGATCCATTTGAATATTGGCTAGAATATACCAGCCTCTCCCATTCCCTGTTTACACAGAGACTCACCTTGGACAGGCCCATACCTGGGAGGGAGTGGCCAGCTTTCGACTGAATTATGTTTTATTTATCTGTCACATTAGATAGAGGGTAAAGCGCCCTCGACACTATCCCTTTAAACCTGAGGGTGGAATGTGCTGAGCAGATGAGGTACAGATCAAACTACCAATTAAGACTGGTACATTAAACATTCCCAGGGCAGGTACAGACTGTCAGAGCACTATCTGTCCAGCATTTCCAGGGCGGCCCTGGCATGATTTTGGGGCAGAATATTTGCTTTTCAATTTTCTTGTACTGTGATGCCTCCAGCGTTTAACAATCAGTGAATATAATGTGACAAGTGATTGGGATTGAATATGTTTAATTGAGCTGAGTGTGAGTTTGGAGAATCTATTAAATTATATTCTGTGACCTAAGAAATGTTGCTGGGGAATTGCGTAAAATTATTGTTCTTAACTTACTGTAACTAATAAAAAGCAGAGATGTATTTTCCAACTGAGTAATATTAATTCCAGTCATTAAGCAGCAGCATGAATCCTTTATAATCTAGCTATTTTTAAATGCTTGTATATTTTAAACCAGGTATTGGACAGATGTAAATTAATAACCACACAAACAGTTCCATATAATCATTTGAATGGCTATTAGAAATAACAGCTGAAACCAATCTTTTAATCCGACAAGAACAATGTGAAGTGGGAACTGATTTCTTTACAGATTTTGAATTATTTCCATGATCTGATGTAATGTTTTCATTCTCGGGGATAGAATTTAAATCCACTTCTCAGGATTAAGCTCAGGACTCACACATGGGCACTGACCCAATTAACAGGTCAGATCCGAATACGTATTTGACAAGGGGAAATCAGACATTTCTATTGCTTTAACATCATGGTTCCTTCCCAGGATCTTTGGAATAATCTGAAACATTTTCTATGCTCAGTATTTAATTAAAGTAATGGTCAGAACAGATAAATTTACTGAACATTTTAACTGTCCCTCTATTGTACAACACTACGTCTGATCAGCGAGCTCATGGTCGTGGGAACATCAACATCTGCATGTACCCCTCCAAACCACACACCATCCTGAACTGGAACTAAATCGCTGTTCCTTCCCTGTGACTGGGTCAAAGTCCTGGAACTCCCTACCCAACAGCACTGTGAGTATACCTATCCCTCATGGACTGCAGTTCTCACCATCACCTTCTCAAGGGAAATTAGATATGGGCAATAATTGCAGGTCCAGCAAGCGGCGATCACATTCAGTGAAAGAATAAAAATAATTAAGGTACACTGAGATAGAGTATTTTTTTTCTGATGCAGCGACGACATACAACATGCACCAGTGTTGCACCGGGATGGCTAATGACAGTACAAACGAGGAAGTTGATACACCTGGCTGGGTATTAACTGTAAATTTAAGTCAGTGATATAACTGGAAGGGTAGTGGCAATACGTTTGATGCTTGTCTGCATCTGGATGATTAATAACAGTATAAAAGCGATGCATCATATATCTGTCCGACCAGAAGCGGAAAAAGTGAGATCAGTGATATAGCTCGTTGGGTATTTACTGTAAAAGTGAGGTCACAGGAAAACCTGGATGTATAGTTACAGTACAAGTGAAATCCGTCATATATCTGATGGGTATTTACAGTTGAAGTGAGGTCAGTGATATATCTGGATGGGAGGTAGCAGTAAAAATGTGTCCAATGATATGTATGGAACGGTATTTACAATAAAACGGAGGTCGGTGGTATGTATGAATGGGCATTTGCATTATAAGTCAGGTTTGTGATCTATCAGGATTGGTACTTACAGTAAAGGTGAGGTTGCTGATACATCTAGATTGGTATTTAAGTAAAAATGAGGTCAGTAAAATATCAACATTTTATTTACAATACATTTGTCACCAGTGATATATCTGTATGGTATTTACAGTAAATGTGAGGTCAATGATATATCTGGATGGTATTTACAATACAAGTGAGGTCAACGATATATCTGGATGGTATTTACAGTAAATGTGAGGTCAATGATATATCTGGATGGTAATCGCAATACAAGTGAGGTTAATGATATATCTGGATGGTATTTACAAGTGAGGTCAATGATATATCTGAAAGGTAATTACAATAAAAGTGAGGTGAGTGATATATTTGGATTGGTATAGAGTACTGAAGCAAGGATGTCATGCTGGACCTGTACAGCACGCTGGCTAGGACACAGCTGGAGTATTACGTGCCGTTCTGGTCACCACATTGCAGAAGGGACATAATTGCTCTGGACAGAGAACAGAGGAGATTTAAAAGAATGTTTCCAGGCCTTTAAAGTTACAGCTATGAGGAAAGATTGGATAGGCCAGGATTGTTTTCCCTGGAAATGAGGAAGCTGAGGGACGAATTGATTGAGGTATAAAAAATTATGAAGGGCCTAGATAGAGTGTACAGGAAGGACATGTTTCCCCTGGCGGGGAGCTCAGTTACCAGGAAACACAGATTTAAGGTGATTGGCAGAAGGATTAGAGAGGACAAGAGGTGAAGCTTTTTCACCCAGATGGTGGTGAGTGTCTGAAATTCACTGCCAGGAACGGTGGTGGAGGAAAATGCCCTCAACTCGTTTAAAAGGTATCTGGACATGTATCTGAAGTGCTGTAACCTGCAGGGCTATGGACCATGTGCTGGAACGTGAGATGAGTTTGTGTGGCTAGTTTATTCAGTCCATGCGGATACGATGGGCTGAATGGCTTCCTGTGCAGCACTTTTTCTATGGTTCTATGTATCCATGTTTATTACAGAGTGAATTTATTTCAATGACAACATTAAGGAGCAGAATTCAGCTCAATTGAATTTGCACAAAGATCAGTTCTTCAACAATCCACTTCTGCCAATATAACTTGATCATTGGATCATACTGTTCCAGAAAGTTTAATTGAGTCCTAACCTGCTGCCTGGTCCAGGGACCCTGTCTTCAGTGTGAATTGATCTGTGCAAATTCAATAGACATTCACTGACATGACAATTTACAACTGAAATGATCTGAAATCGGTAACTGAAGAGTTGTTCCCAATTCCTAGCAGTGCTATCAAACTGCAGGTCGCATATTATCTGTCCTTCAAAAGAGTTAAAGAAATAATTGTCAGCTGTCTGGGAAACTCACTTTAAAGAATCGAAATATCTATCAAATGTTAGATTTTATAAAAATATACATATACACTTTCTATTCTACATGTATAGTTCCTGAGTAAAATTAGTCAATTTCAGTTGTTAAATGATTGTAATTAACACCAGTCTCCTTGGGAACTAATTGTCTGTTTGTCGTCAATTCCAGTCATTTGAACACGGAAAATTCACACAGTATTATTTCGAGTAAAATTATAATGGAATATATTCCAAGTATTTTACAGGCCTGGATTTGCTCCCATCAATTCATAGCATGTTATGATTAAATGCTCAGCACAAAACAAAAAGATGTTCATCTCACTCAGTGAAGTTTAACTTTAGGAATCAGTTCACTGTGTTGGATTGAAAGCACAGTTTTTTGGGTGGAAAGTGCTAGTTTAATATCAGGGCTGAAAAAATACGCTAACATAGACTCACAATTGTAAGCAGCATCTTTCACGTATTCTGAATTCCTCTCCTTAACTGTTACTCTGTGCAGAATCATTGTGTAAATGCCCAGCCGTCCGAATAAGGGGCAAGCCATACAATATGGATGGTCCCACATTGGGGTGGAGAGGGTAGGTGAGGCAGGGGAGTGTTCTCTGACAATCTGGTACACATTATTTTCTTGTTCCTAATTTACTGATACTGAGCTGACACTGTCCAACACAACATCCCTTCGAAATTTCCCCCAGAGGAGTGAAGCTACAGGACAGGTTACATTCCCAGCCATGGTTAAATCTCTCACATTATAAAATTAGTCAATATAAAGATTGAATTGGTAGGTATTAAATTGCTGAATTGAGCCTTGTATTAGTTTAGAAAATATGGTAAAATATATTCTGTGACATAAGAAATGTTAATGGCGGAATTGTGTACATCTGTTGTCATTATCTTACTGTAAGTAATAAGAAGCAGGGAGATTTGGTTTCCAGCTGAGTAAAATTAGTACCAGTCACTGAACAGCAGCATTAACACATTACAATCTAAGTCTTCTTAGACAACAATATATATAAAACCAGATATTGGAGAGATCATGAAACCTTTGCCGATTGTTGTAAAAACCCATCTGGTTCACTAATGTCCTTCAGGGAAGGGAATTTTCAGTCCTTATCCAGTCTGACCTACATGTGACTCCAGACCCACAGCAATGTAGTTGACTCTAAAATGCCCTCTGAAATGGCCTAGCAAGGCACTCAGCTGTTTCACACGGTTACGAGGACTGCAGTGGTTCAAGATGGCAGCTCATCACTACCTTCTCAAGGGCAATGACGGATTGACAATAAATGCAGGCCTTGTCAGCGATGCCCACATCTCCGAAAGAAGAATAAAAAACGTGAATATGATCATTTAAATATCTTTGGGGAATAACAGCTGACACGAATCTCTTTATCTAACAAGACTGAAATGAAGTAGCGGCTGATTCATTTACTGATTTCAAATTACTTTTGTGATCCTGTGCTAGTCTTTAATTGCACAGAATTTCTACCCACTTTTCAGGGCTGGACTCAGTCTTCACACATGGAAACTGAACCAATTAACTGGACAGATTCTATAAAATATCAAACATACCTTCTGCAAGATGCACTGCAAAATCTCGCCAAGTTTCCTTCGACAGCACCTTTCAAACCCATGACCTCCACTGCCAAAGACAAAGACAGCACATGCTTGGGAACACCACCAGCTGTAAATTCCTCTTCAAGGCGCTCACCATCCTGACTTGGGACTATAGCGCTGTTCCTTCATGTCAGGTCCAAAACATGAAAATCTCTTCCTAACTGCACTTTTGCTTTACCTGCACCACATGGACTGCAGCAGTTCAAGAAGGCAGCTCACCAACACCCCACCAAACCACCCCCCAATCCCTCCCCCCACCACTGTCAACTCCCCGCCCTCCACTATCCCCTAACCCCCCAGGGCAATTTGAAAGGGCAGAAAGTTCTGTCCTTGCCAGTGACGTCCGTATTCCATGAGAGATTGAAACAAAAACTAAATGATATGCATTGTAATTACAGGCCAGTCAGTTTAATATCAGTGGCAGGATCTTTCATTAAGGAACCATATTGTGGGACGAAAGTAACAGTTGCATGGATAAATGTGGGTTAATTAAGAATTAAAACTGAACATAGATTTGGTAATGGCAAATCATGTTTAACTAATTTTGTGAGTTAACGGAGAACATTGTTGAGGATAATTCAGTTGATGTGGTGTACACGGACGTCCAAAAGAGGTTTGATAAAGTGCCGCATAACAGCCTTGTCAGCAAATTTGAAGCTTAGGGAATAAAACGGACATTGGCAGCATGAGTGTGGATAAGATGGGTAAGAGTCACAGAGTCATCGAGTTATAGAGCACAGAAACAGGCCTGTCCGCCCATCGTGTTTGTGCTGGCCATCAAGCACCCATCTATCTTAATCCCATTTTCCAGCACTTGGCCCATAGCCTTGTATGTTATGGGGTATCAAATTCTCATCTAAATACATCTTAAATGTTGTGAGGGTTCCTGCCTCTACCAGCCCTGCAGGTAGTGTTTTCTAGATTCCAACCACCCTCCGGGTGGAAAAGGTTTTCCTCAAATCCCCTCTAAATCTCCTGCCCCTTACCTTAAATCTACGCCCTCTGGTTATGGATCCCTCCGCAAAAGGAAAAAGTTGCTTCCTCTCTATCCTACCAATGCCCCACATAATTTTATATGCCTCTATCAGGTCCACCCTCAGCCTTCTGTGTTCTAAGGAAAACAATCCTAGCCTATCCAATTTCTTTTCATTGCTGAAATGCTCCATCCCAGGCAACATTCTGTTGAATCTCCTCTGCACCATCGCCAGTGCAATCACAACCGTCCTATAGTGTGGTGACCAGCACTGTACACAGTACTCCAGCTGTGGCCTAACTAGCGTTTTATACAGCTCCATCATAACCACCCTGTTCTTATATGCTATGCCTCGTCTAGTAAAGGCAAGTATCCCATATGCCTTCCGAACAAACTTATCTACCTTTGCTGCTGCCTTCAGATCTATGGACAAGTACATCAAGGTCCCTCTGACCCTCTGTACTTCCTAGGGTCCGACCATCCATCCTTGCCTTGTTACTCCTCCCAAAATGCATCACCTCACACTTCTCAGGATTTAATTCCATTTGCCAATGCTCCGTCCATCTTACCAACCCATCTATATCGTCCAGTAATGTAAGACTTTCCACGTCACTATTTATGACACCACCAATTTTCGTGCCATCTGCGAACTTACTGATCATACTTCCTGCATTCACGTCTAACTCATTAATTTGCACTACAAACAGTAAGGGTCCCAGCACTAATCCCTGCGGTACACCACTCGTCACAGGCTGCCACTCACAAAAACAACCATCGACCATCACCATCTGCCTCCTGCCACTAAACCAATTTTAGATCCAATTTGACAAATTGCCCTGAATCCCATGGACTCCTACCTTCTTAACCAATCTTCCATGAGGGACCTTATCAAAAACCTTCCTGAATTCCATGTAGACTACATCAACTGCCTTACCCTCATCTACACATCAAGCCACGTCCTCGAAAAATTCAATTAATCTAATTGAAAGGAGATGGAGAGTAGTGGTGAAGAACAGTTGTTTTGCACTGGAAGGATTTGTATAGTGGGGTTTACCAGGGGTCAGTACAAGGACTACAGATTTCCTGGTCTATATTACTGACCTGGACTTGTGAAGTACACAATTTTACCGTTTGAAAATGACACAACATTGTAATGAAGATAGTGATAGACTTCTATAGGACATAGAAAGATTGATGGAATAGGGAGACACGCAGCAGATTAAATTTAATGCAATGAAATGTTTGGTGATGCAGTTTAGTGGGAAGAACGAGGAAACATAACATAAAATAAAGGATTCAATTCTAAAGGTGATGTAGGAGGAAAGGTACCTTTGTGTATAAAAGCAAAATACTGCGGATGCTGGAAATCGGAAATAAAAACAAGAAATGCTGGAAATACTCAGCAGGTCTGGCAGCATCTGTGGAAAGAGAAGCGGAGTTAACGTTTCGGGTTAGTGGCCCTTCTTCGGAACTGATAAATGTTACCTTTGTGTATATCTGCATAAATCATTGAAGGTGACAGGGCAGATTGAGAAAGCAGTTAATAAGCAATAGAGGTTTTATGGATCGGAAGCATAGAGTAAAAAGCGACACATAATGAAGAACCTTTTCCTCTCTCACGCTCTCTTTATTTCTTTCTCACACTCTGGCTTTCTCATTCTCTGTCCGTTGGCTCTTTCTCTTTCTTCTCCGGCTCTCTCTTTGACTCTTTTTCTCTGTCTCTCTTTCTGCGGCTTTCGTTCTTTCTTTCTCTAGCTTTCTCTCTCTTTCTCTGGCTCTTCCTCTTTAACTTTCTCTCTCTCACTATCTTGGCTCTCTGTCTTTGACTCTCGATCTCTGGCTTTGTCGATCGATTACTCTCTAGCTTTCTCTTTCTCGCTCTCTCAGGCTTTCTCTTTCTCTCTCTCTGGCTCTTTCTCTTTTGCTTTCTCTCTCTTTCTTTTCTTCTTTCTGTTTGACTCTCTCTAGCTTTGCCTTTCTCTCTCTCTCTGGCTTTGCTTTCTGTCTCTCTCCATGGCTTTTTCTTCAGCTGTTTCTCGAACATTTTTGCCTGGCTTTCTTTCTCTTTCTTTTGCTTTTTCACACTCTCACTCTCTCTGGCGCTCTTTCTTTCGATCTCTCTCTGTGGCTTTTTCTCTCTTTCTGGATTTCTTTCGCCCCCACCAATAAATTTCGGTGCTTCTGTGCAAATTCTCCCCCCACCCCGCCTCCACCCCTTCACCGCAACTACCCCCCTCGCAGATTTTTCCGCTGCACATGTTGCCCCCCCACCAATTTTTCCCCCACACCAGTATTTCCAATGTAAATTCCACCCTCTGCAGATTTCCCTCCCGACAACAGCAACCTGCCCCATCTATTATCCCTGTCCCCTGAACAGCCCCCTGTAAATTCATTTTCTCTATTTCTCAGTCAGCTATTTCTCAGCATGGGGGAGGTGGTGGTATAGTGGTATTAGCACGGGACTAGTAACCCAGAGACACAGTGTTTTTCTCTGGGGACATGGGTTCGAATACCACCACTGGAGAATTTGGAATTTGAAATTAATTAATAAATCTGGAATTAAAACCTAGAGAGAAACCATTGTCGATTGTTGTAAAAACCCGTCTGGTTCCTTTAGGGAAGGAAATCTGCTGCCCTTACCCGATCTGGCCTACATGTGACTCCAGACCCACAGCGACGTGGTTAACTCTTACATGCCCTCTGAAATGGCCTAGCAAGCCACTCGGTTGTGTCTAACCACTACGAAGCCAATAAAAAGGAATGAAACCGGACGGACCACACGGCATCGTCCTAGGCACTGGAAACGACAACGGCAAACACAGCCCTGTCGACCATGCAAAGTCCTTCTTACTAACATCTGGGGGTTTGTGCCAAAGTTGGACTGTTGTCGCACAGACTAGTCAAGCAACAGCCTGACATAGTCATACTCACGGAATCATACCTTACAGACAATGTCCCAGACACTTCCATCACCTTCCTCGGGGATGTCCTGACCCACCGGCAGGACAGATCCAGCAGAGGTGGCGGGACAGTGGTAGACAGTAGAGAGGGAGTTGCCTTGTGAGCCCTCAACATTGAGTCTGGACCACAAGAAGTCTCATGGCATCAAGTCAAACATGGGCAAGTTAACTTCCTACTGATTACCACATACCGCCCTCCCTCAGCTGATGACTCACTACTCCTCCATGTTGAAAAGTACTTGGAGAAGCACTGAGGGTGGGAAGGACACAAAATGTACTCTGGGTGGGGGATTTCAATGTCCATCACCAAGAGAGGCTGGGTAGCACCACGATGGACCGAGCTGTCCGAGTCCAAAGGACATAGCTGCTAGACTGGGTCTGCGGCAGGTGGTGGGGGATCAAACACGAGTGAAAAACATACTTGACCTCATCCTCACCAGTCTGCCTGCTTCAGATGCTTCTGTCCATGACTGTATTGGTAGGAGTTATCACCGCACAGTCCTTGTAGAGACGAAGTCCCGCCTTCACATCGAGGATACCCTCCACTGTGTTGTGCGGCACTATCACTGTGCTAAATGGGATAGATTTCGAACAGATCCAGCAATGCAAAACAGGGCATCCATGAGGCGCTGTGGGCCATCAGCAGCAGCAGAATTGTACTCAACAACAATATGAAACCTCATGGCCCGGCATATCCCCCACTCCACCATTTCCATCAAGCGAGGAGACCAACCCTGGTTCAATGAAGAGTGCAGGAGCGCATGCCAGGAGCAGCACCAGGCATTCCTCAAAATGAGGTGACAGCCTGGTGAAGCTACAACGCAGGACTATCTGCGTGACAAACTGCATAAGCTGAATGTGATAGACAGAGCTAAGCGATCCCATAACCAACGGATCAGATCTAAGCTCTGCAGTCCTGCCACATTCAGCCATGAATGGTGGTGGACAATTAAACAACTAACTGGAGGAGGTGGCTCCACAAATATCCCCATCCTCAATGATGGGGGAGCCCAGCACATCAGTGTGAAAGATAAGGCTGAAGCATTTGCAACAAACTTCAGCCAGAAGTGCCGAGTTGATTATCCGTCTTGGCTTCCTCCTGAAGTCCCCAGCATCACAGATGCCAGACTTCAGCCAATTCGATTCACTCCGTGTGATATCAAGAAACGACTGGAGGCACTGGATACTGCAAAGGCTATGGGTCCTGACAATATTCCGGCAATAGTACTGAAGACCTGTGAACCAGAAATTGCTGAGACCCTAGCCAAGCTGTTCCAGTGCAGCTACAACACTGGCATCTACCCTGCAATGTGCAAAATTGCCCAGGTATGTCCTGTACACAAAAAGCAGGACAAATCCAACCCGACCAATTACCACCGCATCGGCCTACTCTCAATCATCAGTAAAGTGATGGAAGGTGTCATCAACAGTGCCGTCAAGCAGCACTTGCGTAGCAATAACCTGCTCAGTGACGCTCAGTTTGGGTTCCGCCAGGGCCATTCAGCTCCTGACCTCATTACAGCCTTGGTTCAAACATGGACAAAAGAGCTGAACATAAGAGGTGAGGTGAGACTGACAGCCCTTGATATCAAGGCAGCATTTGACTGCGTATGGCATCAAGGAGCCCAAGCAAAACTGAGGTCAATGGGAATCAGAGAGAAAACCCTCCGCTGGCTGGAGTCATACCTAGAGCAAAGGAAGATGGTTGTTGTTCTTGGAGGTCAATCATCTGAGCTCCAGGACATCACTGCAGGAGTTCCTCAGGGTAGTGTCCTGGGCCCAACCATCTTCAGCTGCTTCATCAATGACCTTCCTTCAATCATAACCTCAGAAGTGGGGATGCTCGCTGATGGTTGTACAATGTTCAGCAGCATTCATGCATCCTCTGATACTGAAGCAGTCCGTGTAGAAATGCAGCAATACCTGGACAATATCCAGGCTTGGGCTGATAAGTGGCAAATAACATTTCCATCACACAAGTGCCAGGCAATGACCATCTCCAACAACAGAGAATCTAACTATCTCCACTCAGCATTCAATAGCATTACCATCGCTGAATCCCCCACTATCAACATCCTAGGGGCTACCATTGACCAGAAACACAACTGGAGTAGCCAGATAAATACCGTGGCTACAAGAGCAGGTCAGAGGCTAGGAATCCGGAAGCGAGTAACTCACCTCCTCACTCCCCAAAGCTTGTCCACCATGTACAAGGCACAAGTCAGGAGTGTGATGGAATACTTTCCAATTGCCTGGATGAGTGCAGCTGCAACAACACTCAAGAAGCTGGACATCATCCAGGACAAAGCAGCCCGCTTGATTGGCACCCCATCTACAAACATTCACTCCCTTCACCACTGACACACAATGGCAGCAATGTGTACCATCTACAAGATGCACTGCAGCAATGCACCAAGGCTCCTTAGACAGCACCTTCCAAACCCGCGCCCTCTAGCAACTAGAAGGACAAGGGCAGCACATGGGAACACCACCACCTGCAAGTTCCCCTCCAAGTCACACAACAACCTGACTTGGAACTATATCGCCGTTCCTTCACTGTCGCTGGGTCAAAATCCTGGAACGCCCTTCCTAACAGCACAGTGGGTGTACGTACCCCACATGGACTGCAGCGGTTCAAGAAGGCAGCTCACCACCACCTTCTCAAGGGCAATCAGGGATGGGCAATAAATGCTGGCCTGGCCAGCGTCGCCCATATCCCATGAATGAATTAAAAAAAGTCTGCATCTCTCTCTCTTTGCCCTCTCACCCCCTTGCCCTCTCTTGCTCGCTGACCCTTTGCATTAATACGCACTCATCCACATCCCCTCCCATTTTAAACCTGGAGAAATGACACCCCCTTCCATTTTAAACATTATATAATTCCCTCTGTGAATATCCACTGGCTTCCGCCACCCGCCCCCCCCACAACACCCCCCCCCCCAGCGCACACCACATAAACACACACACACACACACATTCTCTCCTCCATTAATACCCCCCAACTTTGATTAAAACTTCGTCCAATTTTCAACCAGTGACCAGACCCCCAAATAATTTCCCCCGTGACCACATCCCAGCTAATTAGATAAGAGACCCTGTCAAATTGCCCAACACTGCGTGCAAATACCCCTATCTAATCAATAAAAAGACCCCATCAAATTGCCCCCTCCAGTGAAAATAAGCCATACAGTTACACCCATCCGTGAACAGACCCAATCAAATGACCTCCCCCGCCCCCCGGAAAATACCCCATTTACTTTGACCCCCGAAAGAACAGATCCCATCCAATTACCCTCCACCCCACCTCGGTTAACAGACCCCATCAAATTACCGCCCGCCTACCATGAACAGACCCCATCAAATCACTCCCAATGAAGAGATAGAGAGATACAGCACAGAAACAGGCCCTGTGGCCCACCAAATCTGTGCCAACCAACAACCATCCTTTTATACTAATCCTGCATTAATCCCATATTCCCTACCATGTCCCCACCATTTTCCTATCACCTACCTACACTACGGTCAATTTACAATGGTCAGATTACCTATCAACCTGCAAGCCTCTGGCTGTGGGATGAAACCGGAGCACCCGGTTGAAACCCATGTGGTCACAGGGAGAACTTGCAGATTCCACGCAGGCAGTACCCAGGACCAAACCCGGGTCACTGCAACTGTAAGGCTGCAGTGCTAACCACTGCGTCACCCCAAATTCTCCCAGATCTTCAATTAATTACTCCCCCATGAGCAGACCCCAACAAATTACACCCCCCAACCTGTGAACAGACCCCATCAAATTAAACACCTGTGAACAGGTATCCATCAAAGACCACTCAACTCCCACAACCCCGCACCCCCCGACCAGCCCTCTACCTAATCTCGCCCTTGAAGGCCCCTTCAAATTATGCCTCCTCCCTTGAACAAACCCCCATCTTATTACCCTCCCACCCATCCTATTTAGAAATATGAGGATAGAGCAGATGAATGCATGGCTGAGGAGATAGTGCAAGAGGGAGGGCTTTATTTTCCTGGATCACTGGGTCTGTTTCTGGCAAAGGTGGGACCTGCAAAATTTGAACGGGTTGCACCGGAACCGAAATGTGACCAACATCCTTGCTGGGAGGTTTGCTAGTGCTGTTGGGGGAGGAGTGTTAAACTAATTTGGCAGGGGGGTGGGATACGCAGTGGAGGTAGGAGGTGATGCACAGTCAAATATAAAACAGAAAGTGTGTCTGTCTGGAAGGCAGAGCAAATAGACCTGTTAAGGCACAAGTGAAAAATGCAAGGCTGGATTGCATCCATTTCAATGCAAGGAGTCTTACTAGTAAGGCAGATAAATTGAGTGCGTTAATTAGCAAATGGGATTATGATATTATTGCTATCACAGGGACATGGTTGAGGGAGGGGCAGGTCTGACTGCTCATTATGCCAGGGTATAGTATCTTCAGGCACGCCAGGGGAGGGGGTAAAAGGGGAGGGAGCATTGTACTGTTGATTAAGGTGTCAACTACTGTGGTAAGGAGGTATGATATCTTAGAAGGTTCCTCAAATGAGGCCATTCAGGTCGATCTTAAAAACAGAAAAGGGGGCAATCACTTGGCTGGGCGTGTACTACAGGCCTCCAAACAGTCAGGAAGAGAAGGAGGAGAAGATATGTAGGCAAATCTCAGAGAGGTGTAAAAATAATAGGGTAATAATAGTAAGGGATTTCAGCTTCCCCAATAATAACTGGGATAGTCTTAGTGCAATAGGCCTAAAGGGGGCAGAATTCATAAAGTGCATACAGGAGAGTTTTTTGAGCCAGTACTTAGTAAGTCCAACAAGAGTAGGGGCAGTACTGGACCTAATTCTAGGGAATGAAGCCGGACATTTTGTAGAAATGTCAGTGGGGGAGCATTTCGGGGATAGTGACCATAACTCTGTAAGATTTAAGGTAGTTATGGAAAAGTACAAAGATTGACCAGCAATTAAGATACTGAATTAGGGAAGGCCGATTTCAATATGATTAAACAGAATCTGGCCAAAGTGGACTGGGAACAGCAACTTGTTGGAAGGTCTCCATCACATTAGTGGGAGTCATTCAAAGAGGAAATTGTGAGAGTTCAGTGCCAACATGTTTCCGTTAAGGTGAAGGATAGGACCAACAGGCACAGGGAACCCTGGATGTCAAGGGATATAGAGGATTGGATCAAGAACCAAAAGGAGGCTTATGGCAGATTCCAAGTGCTGAAAACAGCAGAGGCACTGGAGGACTATAGACAGTGTAGGGTGGTAATTAGAAGAGCAAAGAGGGGACGTGAAAAAACACTGGTGGTCAAGGTAAAGGATAATCGTAAGGCGTTTTATAAGTATATTAAGGGTAAGAGGATCACCAGGGAAAGAGTAGGGCCAATCTCTCTGCATCGCAATCCCCGACCAGGACGGTTTGAGGGCTCTTCCTTGAACAGAGGCCCAACCAGTCCCCATCCACAGCCACCCTTCTCTGCTTGGCTGAGCTTGTTCTCACATTGAATAACTTCTCCTTCAACTCCACTCACATCCTTCAAGTAAAAGGTGTTGCTACGGGTACCCGCATGGGTCCTAGTTATGACAGTGTTTTTGTGAGATATGTCGAACATTCCTTGTTCCAGTCCTACTCAGGCCCCCTCCCCCAACTCCCTTCCGGTACATTGATGACTGTATCGGTGCCGTTTCCTGCTCCCGCCCCGAACTGGAAAACGTTATGAACTTTGCTTCCAATTTCCACCCTTCTCTCACCTTTACATAATCCTTCTCCGGCACTTCCCTTCCCTTCCTCGATGTCTCTATCTCTGGAGATAGGCTGTCTACTAATATCCATTTTCAGCCCACCGACTCCCACAGCTACCTCGACTACACGTCTTCACAACCTGCCTCCTGTAAGGACTCCATTCCATTCTCCCAGTTTCTCCGTCTCCGACGCATCTGCTCTGATGTTGCTACCTTCCATGTGCTTGTGTGACTATGCCTGTTTTATCTGTAGGTTTATGTGTGTGTGTCTGTGTATGTGTAAGAGATTCTCAGAGTCACTGGTTCCATAATGTAATCCCAGTGTCCCCTCACACCCTGTCTCCCCTTCTGTAGGAACATAGGAGTAGGAGTAGGCCATTCAGCCCATCGAGCCTGCAACGCCATTCAATACGATCATGTCTGATCATCCATTTCAATGCCTTTTTCCACATTATCCCCATATCCCTTTATATCATTTGTGTTTAGACATCTGTCAATCTCTGTTTTAAACATACTCAATGGCTGATCTTCCACAGCACTCTGAGGTAGAAAATTCCAAAGATTCACAACCCACTGAGAAACGAATTTTCTCCTCATCTCGGTCCTAACTGGTTTTCTCCTTATTTTGAAATTGCATTCCCAGGTTCTAGCCTCCCGAACCAGGGGAAACATATCACCTGCATCTACCCAATCTTTCCCTTTAGGTATTTTGTAAGTTTCAATGAGATCACCTCTCATTCTTCGCAACTCTACAGAATACTGGCCCTGTTTCCCAAATATCTTTTCAGAGGGCAGTCCCACCATCCCGGAAACAAGTCTGGTGATCCTTCGTTGCACTCCCTCTATGGCAATAATATCCTTCCTCAGGTAAGGGGATGAAAACTGCACACAGTCCTCCAGGTGTTGTCCAACCAAGATTCTGTACAATTGAAGGAAGACTCACTACTCTTGTACTCAAATCCTCCTGTGATAAAGGCTAACATACCATTAGCCTTCTTATTGCTTGTTGCATCCGCATGTTAGCTTTCAGTGATATATTGACGAGGACACCCATGTCCCCTTGTACTTCTACATCTTTCCCCTGCTGCTAAAGTGTCTCAGGGTCTCCCAGCACTTTTGCACTTCACACTGACAACATTTAATGAACGAGAGTTAAACAGAACCTCAATTTCTCCTCTATTATTTACACTCCCTGGTGTGCAGCAAGGTTAGACTCAAACCAAAAAAGCTAAATCACTCCAAGCAGAAGGGCCGCGTGCACATCAACACTGGCAGAATTTCTCATCCACAGCTGTTACATAAGTTTCTAAATTCACTTGAAAAAGTCCTTCAAAACACTCCCACAGGGGATGCAGAGACCAAGTGGGCCCACATCAGAGACGCCATCGATGGCTCAGCAATTACCACCTATGGCAAACGTGAGAATCAGAATGCAGACTGGTTTCAATCTCACTTTGAAGAGCTGGAACCTGTCATAGCCGCTAAGCGCATTGCACTGCTGAAATACAAGAAAGCCCCCAGCGAGTTAACATCCATAGCACTTAAAACAGCCAGAAGCGCTGCACAAAGAACTGCCAGGCGCTGCACAAATGACTGCTGGCAACAGCAGTCATATTCAGCTGGCCTCTGACTCCGGAAATATCAGAGGAATGTATGATGGCATTAAGAGAGCTTCTGGGCCAACCATCAAGAAGATCGCCCCCCTCAAATCTAAATCAGGGGACACAATCGCTGACCAATGCAAACAAATGGACAGCTGGGTTGAGCACCAGCTAGAACTGTACTCCAGGGAAAATGTTGTCACTGAGACCGCCCTCAATGTAGCCCAGTCTCTGCCAGTCATGGATGAGCTGGACGTCCAGCCAACCAAATCGGAACTCAGTGATGTCATTGATTCTCTAGCCAGTGGAAAAGCCCCTGGGAAGGACGGCATTACCCCTGAAATAATCAAGTGTGACAAGCCTGCTATACTTTCAGCACTGTACGAACTGTTTTGCCTGTGCTGGGACGAGGGAGCAGTATCACAGGACATGCGCGATGCCAATATCATCACCCTCTATAAGAACAAGGGTGACCGCGGCGACTGCACCAACTACCGTGGTATCTCCCTGCTCAGCATAGTGGGGAAAGTCTTCACTCGAGTCGCTTTAAACAGCCAGAACCTGGCTGAGCGGGTCTAACCTGAGGCACTGTGTGGCTTTCGAGCAGAGCATGAAATAGCTTGGCCATATGAGCCACATGGAAGATGGCAGGATCCCCAAGGACACATTGTACAGCGAGCTCGTCACTGGTAGCAGCCTACCGGCCGTCCATATCTCAGCTTTAAACACGTCTGCAGACGCGACATGAAGTCCTATGACATTGATCACAAGTCGTGGGAGTCAGTTGCCAGCGATCGCCAGAGCTGGTGGACAGCCATAAAGGCGGGGCTAAAGTGTGGTGACTCAAAGAGACTTAACAATTGGCAGGAAAAAATACAAAAGCGCAAGGGGAGAGCCAACTGTGTAACAGTCCCGACAACCAATTTTATCTGTAGCACCTGTGGAAGAATCTGCCACTCTAGAATTGGTCTTGATAGCCACTCCAGGCGCTGCTTCATAAACCACTGACCATCTCCAGGTGCTTACTCAATGTGTCTCGAGTCAAGGAGGCTAAAGAAGAAGAAAAGAAGATAGACATGACAAGGGACTTCTCTCCTCCTGATAACTCAGGGACAAGATTACTACCCACTGAGCAACATTTGGCTTCAATATTTCCTTTCAGATTGCATTGTTGAGTGCAGCCAGTTGTTTTCAGTGTGGAGGCCCAGGAAATTTTTATGAACATTTGTTTTCAACATTATGAGCTGAAAATGTTTCTCCTACAACTCTCCCTCTCTCTCTCTCTGCTTCTCCCTCTGTCTTTCTCCCACTGTCTCTGTCTCTGTCCCTGTCCATCTGTCTCTGTTTCTCTCCCTCTCCCTGTGTCTCTGTTTCTGTCCCTCTGTCACTCTCTCTCTCTCTCCCTGTTTCTCTCCCTCTCTCCATGGGGAATAGGAGGAGGTAGCAGTAAGTGTAGATCTGGGGGAGACAGGGACACCAGCAGATGGAGATGGTGAGAGTCGGCAGTAACTGCAGTGAGAAAAGGGACACCAGCAGATGGAGATGGTGAGAGGGCGGCAGTAACAATAGTGAGACAGGGACACCAGCAGATGGAGATGGTGAGAGTGGGCAGTAACTACAGTGAGGCAGAGACACCAGCAGATGGAGATGGTGAGATGGCGGCAGTAACTGCAGTGACACAGGGGCACCAGCAGCTGGAGATTGTGAGAGGGGCAGTTACTTCAGTGAGACAGGGACACCGGCAGATGGAGATTGTGAGAGGGGGCACTAACTGCAGTGAGACAGGGACACCAGCAGATGGGGATGGTGAGGGGGGCAGTAACTGCAGTGAGACAGGGACACCAGCAGATGGACATGGTGAGAGAGGGGCAGAGCAAGTCCCACCTCAGTAGGTCAGATTCTGAATGAAATATAATATCAGGAACAGATTTAAAATCATTTCAGGGCTCTGTGCTTTGAATATAAAATGTGCTTTGTGTCCTGTGGGGAGTGAGGTGAATGGAATATGAAATAGGATTTAGTTCCAGTGTTTGTCTCTTTCTATGATTTCACTAATTTAACAATGAGATTGAGAGGGTCTTTCACCACCCTCTTCAGCTCCTCTCTGAATTTAGTTTGGGTCACAGTGTAAATACACGTGTTGGTGCAGGAACTGAGAAGCTGCAGTATCTTTGATGTATGATCTGTGATAAAGTGAGGGTCAGTGTCGGAGGAATAATGCGGAATATCTGCAATTCTCCTATAAATGATAAACGCAACCTGGGTCATCCACAACAATATAAAACTGCCGGATATAGTGAACAGTAAAATAATTGATTTTCTCCGATTCTCCATCTCTGCATCTTTGTGATTCACTCCACTGCTGTGGCCCCGGAATCCCCTGCGGACTTTATTGGAGAATAAAATACGTCTGACCGTCAGAACATTGAGCAGCAAAATCAGAAAGAACGGGACACAAGGGGTTAAAATGTAATTAAATAATTCAAATGCCCCCCATATGGGGGAAGTGAAATAGCTCTGTTTAGTGCAACAACCCATGGGAACATTATCAATAATGTAATCTTCTTCGTGTGTGAAGTACCAGGGGAGAGACTCGAAGCAGCCCAGCACACTCACTGTTCCTACAATCACAGCCGCCGTTTTCTCGCTGCAATATTTTGTTTTCAGCTTCTCACAACAAATGGCCACAAACCGATCAAAGGTGAAAGTGACTGTGAGCCTGACAGAAATAACTGTAGCTGCAGAATACAGAACGGTAATGAGAGAACACACGGGAGTAATGTTCAGGAATGAATGTGGGAAATAAATTAAAACAATCATGTACAATATGGGATCAGTGATAACGACCAGGAGATCAGACACTGCCATTCCCACCAGGTAGACACTGATACATTTGGAGAGACCGCACTTTCCTCGGGACAGGATCACAATCGCCACCAAGTTAACTGGAAGAAAGAGAAAAGGAAGCAGAGAAATTACTGATCAGACCTGCAGGCAAAGCAGCAGTTTGACAGGATCTGGGCTGAAATTTCCAGCTTTGTTGTTGCATCGAACAGTGAAAGCTGATTCATTGACCTGGGCAGTGCAGTGAAATGTTTGAGACACAATTATTAATAATTAATTTGGAGATCGATGCAGTTAGTGAATCTGGTCAACATCAGATTTACTGGAAGTAATGTGTGAGGATGCAGTGCAGGTGGCGAAATGAGAAGGGGTTTTACAGAGATGGAATCTAATGGGTTAAATGGGAATTTATCTCCAGACTATTGGTCAGGAAGGTTTGGGGACTGCGGACGGTGCAGCTGGTTTGTTGCTGTGAGTTCAGAGAGCCGACAAGGGCTGGTACAAAATGGGAAAAGGCTGAAAGCTGCTGCGGTGAGTTTGAGGGTTGGGATATATTTGGAAGAGGCAGCTGGAGGTGGAGCCAGTGAGCAATATTGGGAGGGAGCGAAGGAAAAGGACATGTTGGAGCTGGAGGGGAGACAAGATCAGATGGTTTGGGAAAGTGGATAAACTGAAGCAATGGATGAGGAGACAGCGGATTCAGTACAGTGAGAGGAAAGGCTGAGATTCACAGTGAGAGACTGCAGCAGAATGTTCGAGCAAATCTAATCTATAGATCCCAGTAACACAACTCAATTAATACATTCAAATAATAATTCATGTGGTTATTGGTGTTGGAGAACAGTTCATTGTTCATACAATATAGCCATTATATTTAGTTTGCACAGTCAATTAAGTATAAATTTAAATATATTTCTGATATCAGCCTCGCTCTTATTGAATTCATCAGTCACAGATATTTTAAAGTGCAGTATTTAAATAATGAGTTCCCATCAGTGAAGAACTGATTCTTTGATGTTTATTCAGTCAGTAAGGAGTCAACAGGAAATTTCTACAAAACAAAATGAGGACCTGAGAGAAATATACACAGAGGATCAAGTCCAACAATAAAATTAACACAATCTGACAACAGACAACTTCAACTCAGTTTCTCTCACTACGTTTTCTGGATATTTCAGCACTTTGTGATAATTCATTATTTACACCGCTGCTTCTTTCTCTTTCTGTTTCCTTCTGGTTATTTTTTTCCATCGGTTTCGTTCTACCTGCCCCTTTTCTCCTTCCTTCTCTCAGTCACCTTCCCTATCTCTCTGGAGTACTCACACCCTGCAAACTGGTAGTTAATGCAGCTTTTCACTTATGATTTATTCCTAACGTTCTGTGCCTGTGTTCTGTTCACCAGCCCGCTGTTCGATGATTCGATTCTCAGAGTCATTTTGTTCAATGTTGAAACCTCTGTGAATAATTTACTCTGACTGCAGAACACACAAGTCTCCACCTGTTCATCAACACTCTTCACTTCATCTACAATGCATGGAATAAACAGAACCGAAAGCTTCTTCCAGACAAACCTCACTATCATTGAAATTCCTTCTCCTGGAATTATAAAGTACGCCGTTAGAATGTGGGATTGTTTAATTAATAAAACACCAACATCAGCGATGCAGCTAATAATCTACAGATAAATGGAAAGGCTCTTGATTCCAACTGATAGACTGCAAACCAATAAAACATCACATCAATATGTTCTACTTTACAATGCTGTCCAGTGACAGTGAAGGCTCCACAGTGAATCTGAGAAGGAGATCTGAAAGAAGCAGCAGCAAACTCAGTTCAGAGCTGCGTCAGACACACACAGCATCAAATAATACTTTATAACAGTGATAACCAATAAATACATTGAAATCCCAGATAAATTATACCATTTTATTGTGGATGGAGGACATTGTGCTGTTCCCTTGTAACTCTGAGACTGTGAGATGTCTTATTATCAATAAGGGAAAAAAACTATCATTAAAAATATTCCAGGACCAGTTACTTGCACATCGTGAAACTATGAAAATCTCCTGACTGTCTGATTCTTGATCCTAACTGAGACATCTGATTCAAATACATTCAATACACAGAATAATCCAGCAGAAATGCCAGGGTTACTTAAGCCAATACAATTGAATACAGCTCCTGCAAGACTGAAAGAGTAGACAATGAGGAGATTCCATCAGCAAATTGCTGGACAATAACAGGGGCTTGTGCAACACACACAGTGAGAAATCATATTGAGTACAGCAGCACAGTTAATATAGATTGACACCATTAACAGCTGAGATACAGGCTTACCTGGAACTCCAGTTGCTGCAAGTACAGGATAATAAATGTCTTCTATCTGATACATTAATGGATATCCCATTTCTGTGAGAAGCAGAGACTTCTGTTGGTCAGGAATCCACAGCTCCAGCAGGCACTCTGAGCTGCTCCATTCCAGTTGGTCCTGATTTATACAGGGGATACGTCTCTACTTAGACGGTTATACCGCTGATCAGTGCTATTAGTTACACTCACCTGAACAAACACATTACATCAGCAGCTTTGACTCTAGTAAATAATGTGGTGGATTAAACACAATAATTTCAATGGTAAAGACTTTTTGTCAGTAAGACCTCTCTCGGGAATAAACCTGAAATCTGTACTCATACTGGACGGATGCTGCAATTATGAATGGCGTCATTTACATTTTGCATATTGTTGTATTGAACTTGTTCACTCTTGGCGTTTCTATTGTAAATGTAACTGATCTGACAGCAGTGGACACTGAATCCAGGGGAAAATGCAATCATGTTTCACTCTTTCCCTGCCTTTTCCCAGTTAAATGTGAACTTTGAGTCTCTCATTTGAGACCACATTCAGGGTTGCAGCCTAGAAACTGCTGTGGGTGATATTAGGGACAGACACTATACACTTCCATTGGGGAGGAAGTCACGGAGTGACAGTAACACTGGGCTAGAAATCCAGAGGTCCAACCTAATGGCCTGTGGACAGGGATCCAAATCCTACCATGGCTGCTGCAATTTAAGTCCAATTAATTAACAAAAGTCTGCAATTGAAAGCTAGTCCGTGTAATGGTGCCATGAGACTATCATCGATTGCTGTAAAATCCCTTTTGATTCGGTAATTACTCTCAGGGAAGGAAATCTGCCATCGTTACCTGGTCTGGCCTACATGTGGCTACAGATCCAGAACAATGACTCTTTTATGCCCTCTGAAATTGCCCAGCAAGCTGTCAAGGGCAACAAATACTGACCTTACCAGCGGAGCTCACATCACATGAATGAATAAAAGAGAATCTTCGCTCAGTTATTTCACTGCAGATATTTCCCTGTTTATTCTAGAGTGGTTAATGCTTACAGTAAAATTAGAACTGTGCCAACTCCTGACACCTTTCCTGCAATTCACTGCTGACCAGACACCCAAATTCCACCTTCCCTCATTATCAACTGCTCCAAATCCCTGTTTCCATGACCAATCCTAGCCAAGTCCATTTCACCCAACTCCTTCAGCCTACCTGAGCTGCATTGGATCCCAGTCCTCTAAGTACTACAATTTATAATTCTTATCATTGGGTTAAAATTCGTCCCTGTCCTCACCACTCCTGATCTGCATCCACTCTTCCAAACCCGCAGTAAACCCATCCATGATCTCCCCATACCTCTGATATTGGTATCTTTCAGTGGGACTGCCCCGCCTGGTTCCAATATTACTGATCTGATTGGTCCCTCCTCTTCCTCATCTACACACTGCCCGCTGACGACATCACCTACAGATATGCGGTGAGCTTCCACATGTGTGCTGACAACACCCAGCTCCAGCTCTCCATCATCTCTCTCGACCCTCCACTGCCGCTGTGTTATCAGACTGTTAATGTCTGTTTCCCATGAGCTGCTATTCCCTCCAATTTAACATAGTGCAGAACGAAGCCTCCACCTTTGGTTCCACCACAAACTCCATACCTTTGTCATTGATTCCATCACCATTCCTAGCTGTTGTATCAGACTAAATATGATGTTGTGTAAAATATTCTCCCTATTCATCCCTAACATGTGCTTCTGACCTGATATCGTCTCCATCAGAAATGACACCTCCTTCCACCTCCATAACACCTCTGGCCTCTGTCCCTACCTCAGCACATCAGGCACTGAAAAGGCTCAATCACTCATCTGTGTAAGATTATTAGGTTACTAAAATTTACTAGCCAGTTTACTGACTGTTAAAATCTAGTTATTATATATTAAAAATTGACTGATAATTATAAAGTAAGTACCCTTCTTTGTAGTATGGTAAAGTGGGGAAACTTAGGAAATAGGCACAGTATAGACAAGATGTCAACGTAGAGGGATTCTGGGAGTTCTTTGTCAAAAAGGATGAGACTTTGAGCGCAAACAGTGAAAACAGCTTCGGTGTAGATTTGCCTCGAAATGAGATAAAGAACCTCGAAATGTAAAAGTGTTGAGATAAAGTAGTCAACACAAAGGGATACTAATTGCACAAATACGAAAGGTTAGCAACCATCACAAAATTATTCCTGGTTGGCTCAGAAAGGCATCCTTTAATACAAGACTAATCACTGATTGGGAGAGAAGAAAGTTAACTGGAAAGCTGCCAGGATAAAATAAGTCATGTGCTGTATGGCAGAGACTTTTCGAACAACAAAGTAACAAAGTGATAAGAGAGTGAGACCGACCAATAACTTGAAGAGCAAAAATTGCAAGAGAATGAGTTCTGCGCTCTGCTGTCCAGTCTCTAACACGGGTACGAGAACTAGGGGTCACAGTTTAAAAATAAGGGGTCGCCCATTTAAGACAGAGATGAGGAGAATTTTTTCCTCTCAGAGGGTCGTGAGTCTTTGGAATTCTCTTCCTCAAAAGGCCGTGGAAGCAGAGTCTTTGAACATGTTTAAGGCAGAGATAGATATGTTCTTGATAAGCAAGGGGTTGGAAGGTTATCGGGGATAGGTGGAAATGTGGAGTAATCAGTTCAGCCATGAACTTATTGAATAGTGGAGCAGGCTCGAAGGGCCGACTGGCCTACTCCTGCTCCTAATTCGCATGTTCGTATGCAGTATCTGTGTTAGACTGTTTCCTGCCGAAGCTTGTGACTATGGCTTATCTGAAAACTGAACAAAGTGTCTTTCCCTTTATCTCAATAAAGCTGTTTCACAACATGCTTTGTGCTGCCAAGTCTGTTATCACTTTAGAAGAAGGTATAAACTACCCCTATCTTATTGAATCTTACATTCTGACACCCCAGATGGGACTTGGCACTTCGTGAATGCTTTTTGAGAGAAAAGACGGATCTCGAGTTAGAGAGACCGGCCAACAGGCGTCTTGGGAGGGAAACCCCTTAGGCGAATTTGGAGAAATTAACGGACCCACTAGTGATCAAAGGGACTTATACGAAAATATATAAAAATAATAAATGAATTCATGTTATTAAAGACGTTGAAACAGTCTTCCATGAAATATACAAGGAAGTTATAAAGTTCATTCAAGATAAGGGAGGACAGAAGAAGTTTTTCAGTCGAGATTTTTTTTCAATGAAATTACATAAAGTTACTGAGAATGTTTTGCTCTGCCCCCTTTGGGAACATGCAAAAAATTAGCCCCGCTGCAGCTGCTCTTTTCATTTAATTCACCACACAACATTTGCATTGCTGAGAGTAAAATTTATATATTAGACATGATTAGACTTTCAATTTCTAAATTGACAAATTAAATGGAAAACATTAACTCATTGGGTTTTGGAGCAGAACTACAATGTGTTTGTGTTTTTATTTAAACAGGTGACACGATTTTCCAGGGTCACGTGAGAGCAGTTACCACTGCAAGAGATCCAGCAGCTTTAAGAATTACAGAACCTATCTGCAGACATCTAATGTCACAGCATTGTCACAATTTGGTTTAAAGGCTTCGCCTCCTCAAAAACTTTGGTCATTTGTTATCTTCAGAGACAAAATGCTTGAGAAGGAGAGACAGTTGCAGCATTTCTGTCATTAATGTAAAACTCCACGCAGTACCACCAAGTCTAGGCATAAGAAATAGGAATCTGTTAGCAAAATTAAATTCATGAGTACGTATTTCAAGCAATCATCAGAGAATTCATTTGATGTTCAAGTAGATCCACAGAAACCTGGTGAATTATCGAGAAGCAGTGCGAGAGAAGCAGATTTAAAAGGCACAACAACCTGATGAATAAGAGAGAAGCAGCGGGTGAGGAGTGGATTTAAAAAGCACCAAAACCTGGTGAATAAGAGAGGAGCAGTTGGAGAGGAGCGGTTTTGAAAAGCACCAAAACCTGGTGAACAAGAAAGGAGCAGTGGGAGAGGAGCGGATTTAAAGAGCATCAAAACCTGGTGAATAAGAGTTTCAGTGGGAGAGGAGCGGATTTAAAAAGCATCAAAACCTGGTGAATAAGAGAGGAGCAGCGGGAGAGGATTGGATTTAAAAAGCACCAAAACCTGGTGAATAAGAGTGGAGCAGCGGGAGAGGAGTGGATTTAAAAAACACAAACACCTGGTGAATAAGAGAGGAGCAGCAGGAGAGGAGCGGTTTTGAAAAACACCACAACCTGATGAAAAGATAGGATGCTGACAGGAAGTCAGAATTTTTGCTGGGAGGAAAGTTTGGACAGGCTGCAATTGTTTTCTTTAGAATATAGGAGGCTGAAGAGGAGAATTAATGGATGTGTATGAAAGGAGTTCCGAAGAAGGGTCACTGACCCGAAACGTTAACTCTGCTTCTCTTTCCACAGATGCTGCCAGTCCAGCTGAGTGGTTCCAGCATTTCTTGTTTTTATTTCAGATTTCCATCATCCGCAATATTTTGCTTTTATTTTAGAGTATTAAATGATGATGGGCCTAGATAGACTGGATAGGAAGGACCCATTTCCCTCAGCAGAGTGGTCAACAAGCAGGAGGGATAGATATAAAGTGATTGTTCGAAGGATTAGGAAGCGAGCTGAGGGGTAATTTTTTCGCTCATGTAAGGATGGGAACTCGCAGCCTGAAAGGATGGTAGAGAAAGAATCCCTCATCATATTTTAAAAACACTTGACTATCCACTTGAAGGAATAACTTCTCCACGTCTACTCTGTCCCATCGAACACACTCAGAGAAGGTACAGCACGTGTTAGCTGCAGAGTAAAGCTCCATTTAAACTGTCCCTGGAGTATTGGTTTAACACGGGTCACTCACCTGCCTCAGGCACTGAGACGCTCCTGCATCACTTGCCTAAATGTAAGCAGATGCTGGGTTTGGGATCAGGAAAGGAACCCAGGATTAGGACGACTGCTCATGTGGAGGATAAGCACCAGGAATCTCTCAGAGAATCAGAATAGACCAGCGAGAATCAAAAAAAAAAAGAAACTTGCGTTAAATTTGTGAGCCTCGCTTTCTGGAATGCTTTAGTATTTAGCGAGTATGTTGAGACAGTGAAATTTTGCCTCTGTACGATGAATTTTTACTATATGAACTTATTGCAACAGTAAGGTACCGTGTGTACTGTAAATATCGACCTAAATGACTGAACTGAAAATGTAAATGATCAATTGTCAGCTGAATAGTATGACTACTGTTATACCTGCTATCATGTGAGAATGTACACAACACACGATTGGATGAAGTCAAAGTGGCCACTGTTGAATTTGCTAGCTTGATTTTTGTGGGAACGCAAGGGTTAAGTAAGTTTAAAGTATTAAAGGGTCAATTCGCTTGTACAAGTAAACACTTAACAGACTATGGAATGTCCCGTGTGCTGCATTCTTACGACAGGAAATAGACAGTAAATGACCAAAGGCCTGGAATTACAAGGCAGGATATGGGTAATAAAATGGAGTCTTAATTACAAGAAATTAGGTACAGGTGAGGCTTGGAATGTTGAAGAAAATGCAATTTGTATGTGGGGTCATGTGCAGCAGGATGGGGGTATAGCTAAGTATATTGATCATACACAGTGATTGATCATGCAGGCAAAGGCCCTAACACTGAGCCCAGTGGCATGGCGCACGAGGGGTGAGTGAGGGTCAGTTCTGAATACAAGGGACTCTCTTTCCTGTATCTGGCACTGCAGTCAGGATAGCTGGGCCAGCTATTGGAAGAAGATCCCTCCTGATTGATTGATCATCGATCAATGGGAGCTTGGTGAAATTAAAGACACAGACTCGGTCGGTGTCTGTGGGCATCATTTACAGAATAGATCTTTCCAGTAATATTGACTGGGATTTTAGTGCTATTTTACTGGAATTCTATGTAACCTAAGCAACGATTAATCTTTAATCTTGCAATGCATGTGTAATGTTTAATTTTTGAAAGCCATACAGAATAAAGATGATGGTACTCCAACAATATGTAGTTAAGTAGGACTAGACTTGTGAATAATTGTTTTTTTAAGTTGTCTTTACTACAGAACTAGTTTAAATCGATGTGCAGCATTCCATCATATAATATACTTTGTTGTGTAAGTGGTATCAACACAGATATAAAATAGCCACAAATTGTGCTATATATGCCGCGGCAGACGGGTGAAGTGTTTATTTTGCCTGTGATTTAACTCTACCCCTAATGATAACCAACATGGCGGGAGAGAGTGATAGGCAGAGGGAGAGGGACAGAGGTCGAGTAACAGAAAGATAGGGAGAGATAGAAACGGAGAGATAACAGAAAGATAGTGAGGGATAGAGACAGAAACAAAGAGATATGAAGTGCCAGGAGACCCTGAGACAGTTTTGAAGCTGGGGTCCAGGGAGACAGGATGTGTGGGGACACTGGGATAACGTTATGGGAACAGTGACAGTGACACACACTGTTCCTGTCTACATGTAAAGTGAAGGGAACTCCCTCTACGTATAAAATGGTGGGAGCTCTCTCTCTGTGTATAAATTGGAGGGAGCTCACCTTCAATATATAAAATGCACGGGTAGCCCACAGACAGCTCACCCATTTTAAATAACCTTTGATCAATCTTTATACCAGAGGCAGAGCGAGCACAATATAAACAGAGGCATGGTCAAGTCCTGTCTTCACTGCTTCGTTGATAACTGAGACTGGTGTTTAAGGTATTGAGGATGCAGAGGTATAAAGTACTAAAGTCAGGAAGTGATGCTGAACTTAATAAAATAATAGTTTGTCCTCGGCTGGAGTATTGCGTTCAACTCTGGACACAACACTTTAGGAAGGACATGGAGGCTTTGGTGAATGTACAGAAGAGATTTACTAGAACGGTTCCAGGGATGAGATTATTACAGTTACGCTGATTGACTGGAGAAGCTGGGGTTGTTGTCTTTCGAGCAGAGAAGCTTTAAAAGAGATTTAATCGACGTGTTTCAAATCATGAGCGATTTAGATAACGTAAACAAAAAGAAACTGTTTCCAATGGCTGAAGGTGATTTACAAAATAAACAGAGGAACATGAGGGAAAACCATTTCTTTTTAGAAGCACCTGCTTCGGATTTGACATGCACTGTCTGGCAGGGCAGTGGATATTGATTCAATAGTAGCGTTCAATAGAATTGGATAAATAATTGGGGGTAACAGCGGGAGTGTGCAACTCTTCAAAAGAACCAACACAGATTCCATGGGTCGAATCGCCTCCGACTGTGTTGTACTACTCTATGATTCTACAGAGAGAGAGAGAGGAAGAGAGAGAGTGAGGGAGAGAGAGAGATGGTGTGAGGGAAAGCGAGAGAGAGATAGAGACAAGACATGCTGATAGAGAGAGAGAGAGAGAAAGAGAGAGAGAGAGACGGGTGAGGGGGAGAAAGAGAGAGAGAGAGAGAGAGGGTAAGGGAGAGTGTGAGGCATAAAATGTCCCAAAGGGATGGGAGCGGCTCTCGGGGCCCAACGGCATCGTCCTGTCTTCCGAAGGGTTGTATTAACATTACCTGTATTTATCAATTTATGAATATCCTGTAATAAACAAGGTCGTGACAATCATTTTGAACAAATGAAACTGAATTAATTAACAACAGGTTCTCCTTTAAAATTATTAATCCGAATTCACTGAATAAATGAATATTGAGAGATTCAATGTCATTATTTCCCATCCCTGAACCCAAAGACAAGAACAGGAAAGCTATAATTCTCCTGATCGCTGTGAAATCAGATTGGCAACAAATGGAAACCCCGAGAGTGAAATACAAAGAAGAAATAAGAGTTTATAATGTTTGTAAAAACTTTATTTTCACAGATGGAAGTGTCTGTGTTTAACTTTCTAAGTTGGTCAATCTGAATATATGCGTCGCTGTGTGGGTTTCTCTCTCTCTCGGTCAGTGGAAATGGATGTGCCTGGGTGTGGATTTCTATTGTGTGTGTGTGGTCTTCAGAGAGACAAAGAGAGAGATGGGGGGAGAGACGGGGAGAAAGAGGGAAGGAGAGACGGGGAGAGACAGGAAGAGTATAGGAGAAATTTTACATCTAACAACATTAAAAATATCAAAACTTTAAAGAGACTTTGCACTGAAAATGATGGCCGCACCCAACAGCTAACGTCACACACTATCCTGACTTGGAACTATATTGCACTTCCTTCACTGTCACTGGGTCAAAATCCTGGATCTCCCTTCCAAACGGCACTGTGAGTGTACCTACCCCACATGGACTGCAGTGGTTTCAGAACATGACTCACCACCACCCTCTAAAATTGCAATTAGGGACAGACACGCACGTCACTCGAATCAATTAAGAAAAAATAAAAATTCGGCACCAAGCCACTTAACGAGATATTAGGCTAGGTGACTAAAATACGAGTCAAAGAGGTTGGATTTAGGGAGCGTCTTCAAAGAGGAAAAGGAATAACTGTGACGGAGAGGTTTTGGAATGGAATTCCAGAGTTCGGGCCTCGGCAGCCTGAAGGCACGGCCACCATTGGTGGAACGATTCAAATTGGGGATGCGCGAGAGGCCAGAATTAAAGGATTGCAGATATTGGAGGATCGTGGAGCTGGAGGAGATTGCAGAGATAGGGACGGGTCATTTGTGGGAGACAATTCCAAACTTCTACCACCCTTTGTGTGTAGAAATATTTCTTAATTTCACTCTTGAAAGAGTTTTAGAGTAATGTTCGATTTTTAGACTGCACCGCTCATCCAAGACTCCCCCAACCAGTGAGAAGAGTTTCTCTCTATCTGCCCCACTATCATCTTTTAAATTTTCATCAAATCACTCCTTAACCTTCCTAATTGTTGGAGCTGCGGTTTGAAAAGTCTCCGGGTCCTAGTGGTCTTAAAAGAAGTGGCTAGTGATATAGTTGATGCGTTGGGTTTAATTTCCCAAAATTCCCTAGATGTGGGAAAGGTTCCTTTAGACTGGAAAATGTCCAATGTAACTCCTTTATTCAAAAAGGGAGCGCAACAGAAAGCAGGAAACTACTGGCCAATTAGCTTAACATCTGTCTTCGTGAAAATGTTTGATGTTATTCTTAAAGACATTATAGCAGGGCACACTGAAAAATTCAAGGTCATCAGCAGAGGCAACATAGTTTTGCGAAAGGGAAATCATTTTTTAAGCAATTTATCAGAGTTCTTTTAAGAAGAAACATGTGCTGTGCATAAAGGGAACTGGTGGATGTAATGTACTTGGATTTCCAGAAATATTTCGTAAGGTGCCACATCAAGGGTTATTGCGGAAAATAATAGCTCATAGTGTATTAAATAAACCTGGCTGGCGGATTTTATTGTGAAACTAAGACAAATCAAGTATAAAATTGGCCGTCTTCCCACCTACATCCGTGACTCTTCTGACGCCCTTCATCATTTTGACAATTTCCAGTTTCCTGGCCCTAACCGCCTCCTCTTCACTATGGACGTCCAATCGCTCCACACCTCCATCCCCCACCAGGATGGTTTGAGGGCTCTCTGCTTCTTCCTTGAACAGAGGCCCAACCACTCCCCATCCACCGCCACCCTTCTCCACCTGGCTGAACTTGTTCTCACATTGAACAGTTTCTCCTTCAACTCCGCTGACTTCCTTCAAGTGAAAAGTGTTGCTATGGGTACTAGTTAGGCCTGTTCCAGTCCTACTCAGGCCCCATCCCCAAACTCTTTTTCCGGTATATTGATGGGTGTATCGGTGCCATTTCCTGCTCCCGCCCCAAACTGGAAACTTGAGCAACTTTGTTTCAAATTTTCACCCTTCTCTCACCCTTACATGGTCCATCTCCAACACTTCCCTTCCTCGACTTCTTTATCTCCATCTCTGGTGATAGGTTGTCTCCTAATATTCGTTATAAGCCACTGACTCTCACAGCTACCTCGACGAAACCTCTTCACACCCTACCTCCTGTACGGACTCCATTCCATTCTTCCACTTTCTCTGGCTCCGATACATCTGCTCTGATGATGCTACCTTCCATGACAGCGCTTCTGATATGTCTTCCTTTTTCCTCAATCGAGGATCCCCCCCATTGTGGTTGAGAGGACCCTCAGCCGTGTCCACCCATTTCCAGCACCTCTACCATCATCCCTTGCCCTCCCTCCTAGAACATTGACAGTGTGCTGGAGTTCTGTAGGAGTTGCCACATGTGCCAGGTTGAGGGGAAGCTCCACCCTGCAGTGGAATATGCATCCCCAATTCCTGTACTGGCTTTGGGGGAATCATCCAGAAGATGGCTGGTGAATTGGGAGGGATCCCGGACCAGAACAAAAAGGGGCCGACAAGCACTGGTCTGTCAGAGAGTTAGGAAGGAAGGGGATGAAAAGAATAATGAGGACAGACGAAAGGACAGCTGGGAGGATTCCCAAATAAAACCCCGATCAGCCAACCCCGAAATGTTGGGAAAATTTGATGCCACACCCACCGACACGAATGCAGGGAAAAGAAGCATTCTACCACGGCTGCGAACAACCTTTACAGAAACCTATACGGACAAAAAATGCTCCAAAACAGGCATAGAAACAATGAGGGTGATGCCCCGCCTAGTCGAAGTACCGCAGAGGAGTGAAATGGAATCTGGACAGAAACCTATGAGCAGAAACGTCCCAGAGGCCATAGGGAGATTAACAAAGAGGGCGTCCCCGCATTCAGGAGAATAGGTAAACAAAAATGCCCTCAGGTGAGTAACAGTTGTATTAATCACTAGAGCATTGTAAGTGAGGTCAGGATGGCTCTAACTACTGTACACTAGCATGGACATAGCTCAAGTCCAGAGCTAATTAAGTCCACCAATATTACTTCAGACTCCAGCAAGAACAAAGGCACCAAGAAAATCTCAGACATATCACAGGGGCTCAAACAAACTCAACACCAACTTTTGCATAAGGAATGAATGAGCAAAGTACTGGAACCTGAAGGGTTCGAAACACATGTTGCAGAAACAGCAGCTAACGGGTTAAGCTTGTGCACTAAGAAGAACTCACCCGAGACAATTATGGAAATTGGCAGACACCAAACTCCCCCAACAAACACATGTTTATTTAGATGCCCATTCCCAGTTTATTACAAACTAATACTAAAGAAACTTTAAACCCATAGGACAACACCAAAGCATCACACTTCAAGGGCAAAGGTCCGTTTAAATCAGCACTGCTTCAGAAAGAAAAAGGCAAGCTTATACAATATTAAGATTTCTGAGTGGACGAGAGTGAAAGAAAAATGCATGTGTTTTCCTGCGTTTTCTCTTTTTAACCTATGATGAAATGTACCCCATTGTTACATTTCATTCGGCGTGCTGTGGACAAAGATCCCACATGCCAAATGGAAAATATTTATTCATCGTATGGAACTTTGCCTGAGACTCTCACTGAGATTGCTCCAAATAACTTAAAAAAAGAACAGAGCAGAAAGGATGGCCGCGCACGTACTTGCATATGAAAAGCCAAAGGCCGACTGGAGACAAAGGCAATTGCCCAATCTGACCAGAACAATGGGGTTACTCTAAGATTAATTTGCCGAGACTGGTTTTGCTGATGTTGGTCATGAAAAACCATCAACACCCATTGGGTTTGAAAGAGCCAACCCCACTACCACACCACAGGTTAGGAGGATGCAAGCAGAGAGGGAATGGGTGACCAGCAGACTGTCTAAGAGAATCGGGCAGGCAATGCAGGAGTCACCTGAGTCTGTTTTGCTTGCTAATTGTTTTTCCGTTGTGGCCATTGGTGAGGGCGATGGTTCCTCGGGGGAGAGCAGCCAGAGCAAAGTCGGTGGCACCACGGTGGCTCAGCTGCACAGTAAGAGAGGAAGAAGTGTGAAAGCGCAAATGTGCTTGGGGATTCGATAGTCCGGGGAAGCGACAGGGGTTTCTATGGCAAAAACGTGACACCAGGATGCTGTGTTACCTGCATGGTGCCAGGGTCAAGGATGCCATGGGGCGGTTGCAGGACATCCTTCTGTGGGAGGAGAAACAGCTAGAGGTCTAGGTTGGTACCAATGACATCGGTAGGAAGAAGGATGAAGCCCTGAAAGCAGATTGTAGGGATTCACAAAGGACATTTAAAAGCAGGAGTTCAAAAGCTGCAATCATGGGATTATTGCCAGTACCACGTGCCAGAGAGCCTAGGCATAGGAGGACTGAATGACTGAACACGTGTTTGGAGAGTTGCTGTAGGAGGGAGGGCATCAGATTTCTGAGGCATTGGCCCCGGGTCTGGGGCAGCTGGAACCTGTTCAAGATGGGCGAGATACATATTAACAGGACCGGAACTAACATCCTCACAGGGAGATTTGTTAGCGCTGTTGAGAAGGTTTAAACAGGGGGATGGAAACCTGGGAGGTAGCTCCAATTTGAAGGAAGTAAAACTGGCAACAGGAGGTAGGAAAGTAGCAAGTGACATCAAGGAAGGACAGGCAAAAAAGGAAAAGGAGGTGGTTTTGCGCTGGTGATAAGGGCTGGGATTAGTCCGTTAGTAAGGGAGGATCTCCGATCGGAAGAACAATATCTGGAATCTGCTTGGGTGGGGCTAAGAAACAGCAAGGGGCAGCAAACATTGGCCGGAGTTGTTTACAGGCCACCAAACAGTAGTGGTAGTGTGGGACATGGTAGTAATCAGGAGCATAGAGAAGCATGTGGCATGGGTAATACAGTAATCATGCTGATTTATATCTGCATATAGAATGGGTAAACCTAAGGAGCACTAATGCTGTGGAGGATGAGTTTCTGGGGTGAGTTAAGGATGGTTTTCTAGAGCAGTATGTTGAGGAGCCGACTAGAGAACAGGCTACTTTAGATCAAGTGTTATGTAATGAGAAAGAGCTAACGAATAATATTGGTTTAAAAGAACCTTTAGGGATGAGTGACCATAATAGGATAAAATGTTACATTATTTTTGAAAAGGAAGTAGTTCAATCTGAAGCCAGGGTGTTAAATTTGAACAAAGGAAATTATGAAGGAATGAGGGGCAAAGTGGCTGAGGTGGAATGGGAAAATAGATTAAAAGGAATGACTGCATATAGGCAATGGATAGTCTTTAATTAAATATCACACAGTTTGCAGCAACTATACATTCCTTCAAGGCAAAAAAAACCCAAAAGTAAAAACCGCGGATAACAAAGGATGTTAAGGATTGTCTAAGATTAAAAGTAAAGGACTATATAGTTGCCAGAAATAGTAGAAATCCTGAGGATTGGGAGTATTTTAGAATTCAGCAAAGGAGTTCCAAGGGACTGATGATGAAAGGGGGAATAGAATATGAATGTAAGATAGCAAAACATATTAAAACGGACTGTAAAAGCTTTTATATGTATGTGAAAAAGAAAAGGTTGGCGAAGACAAATGTGGGTCCATTGCAGGCAGAGTCAGGAGAACTTATAATAGGGAACAGCGAAATGGCAGAGCAGCTAAATAATTACTTTGTAATAAAAACAAGAAATACTGGAAATACTCAGCAGGTCTAGCAGCATCTGTGGAGAGAGAAGCAGAGTTAACGTTTCAGATGAGTGACCCTTCATCAGAACTGGAAAATATTAGACATGTAAAAGGTTTTAAACAAGTAAATTTGGTGTGGGGCAATAGATAACGAAAGAGAAGGTGCTGATTGGACGAAGTAACAGTGAATAACTGACCAGTAGGTCAGGAGAAAAGGCAAGTAGTATGTTAATGATGTGCTGAAAGACAATGCGTCAGTACAGAGAGGGTGTTAATGGGCAGAAAACTGAACAGCTTGGTCCCAAGCACAAACATGAATAAACAGTGGTAGAAACAGTAGAAACAAACTAAACAGACCAAAATAAAATAAACAAAAAAAATAAAATAAATAAAGAAAAAAACTAAAAATGAAAATAAAAAGGGGCTCGTCATGCTCTGAAATTATTGAACTCAATGTTCAGTTCAGCAAGCTGTAGCGTGCTAATCGGTAAATAAGATGCGAAATCCTCGAGCTTGCGTTGATGTTAAGTGGAACACTGGAGCAATCCCAGCACAGAGATGCGGGCATGAGAGCAGGGGGTAATGCTTTCGAAATGAGCAGAGGTGTTTCGCAAAGCGGTCACCCAATCTGCAGTTGGCCTCCCCAATGTAGGGAAGACCACATTGCGCGCAGCGAATACAGCATACTAAATTGAAAGAAGTACAAGTCAATCGCTGCTTCAACTGAAGTGAATGTTTGGGGCCTTGGATAATGAGGAGAGAGGAGGTAAATCGGCAGGTATTACACCCCCTGTGATTGCAGAAGATGGTGCCGTGGGAAATGGGTGATGTGGAAGGGGTAATAGAGGAGTGGACGAGGATGTCGCGGAGGGAATGATCCCTTCAGAATGCTGACAGGGGAGGGAAAGGGAAGATGCCTTTGTTTGTGGCATCACGCTGGAGGTGCCGGAAATGGCAGAGGATGATTACTTTGCGTCTGTCTTAGATACATAGAAACATAAAAAACAGGAGCATTACCGCAAGAGGAAATAAAAGTCAGTAATGTCGGTTGGAGTTTCTGTGTTGAATGGACAGCGTGTGTCAGTTTGGGGCGCTAAGTCGATCAGAGGAGCTGTTGGAGTGATTGTATTCATTGGATGGGGTTATATCAGTTTAGGCAGCTGTATCGGTTGGAAGCTATGCATCACTTTCAGGGCCTGCATTAGTTTTTGGGGATATATTATTTGGAGAGTTTGTATCCGTTTAGGCAGCTGCATTATTTGATGTGTTCTGTTGGTTTAAAGAGTTGATGAACTTTGCAGTGGTGCATTCTATTGCAATGCTGTTTCAGGGAATGTTGTTGCATTTCAGATGCTGTATTAGCTGAATTATGCAATGCATAGATATTATAATCCACGTTAACCACCAAACTGAATGTCCACAGAGGACAGGCACATACCAGAGTGCAGTAGAACAGGCCTGAGCGAGAAACTCTTACATTTGAAATGCAATTACTGAATTTCCACAGTTAAAGATGACAACCACATCTCAGAGTGCATTAGAACTGCCCTCGAGAGTGACACTCTAACATTTGGAGTTTAATTACTGAATGGTCACAAAAACAACATGAGATGTAGAAATTGGGACTGGTGGTGTTTGAAAACAGAACCTCGTTCCTGGGAGAATTGCAGCAACTAATTTTCATGAGTTAATTGAGTTTCCAGTTCAATCTGAGACTTCACTATATTCTAACACAACACTGACCTAACGCGTTGACATAATATATTTGTTCAATTTCAAAGAAAGTGAGCAATGTTGCAAGCTCAGTATTCCGGGGGCCATCCCACAGGGTATAAATCAAAGGTTCTAGGAATGTAGCACTTCAGAACTGAATACAGTGACATTGTCTGCAAGCAGGAAAGGACAGCTCACCTCACACAGAAAATGTATTCAACATTTTACAGTATCAGGAAAATATATTATCTGATCCTTGCCATCATTAGCATTCCTGGTAAGTGGCTAAAGGCACTGAATTTGTGTCAATATGTCTGTGAGCTTGTTTCTGGTTTTGTGATGTGACTGATGAAGTTATGACCGCTTTTGTTGACAACGCGAACGGTAGGTGGCGCTGTTTGGCACATGCGCAAATACGCTAAAACGTCACAGCTTGCGACTGGAGCAGCTGCCAGGACTAAAGATGGCGCTGCTCAAAGAATCACACGGAGGAAACCTAACAAACACGTGGCAGCATACAATGGCTGGAGTGAGAGAGTGGAGCGGACCGGGGAGAGCAGCGCGGGGGGCGGGGAGAGCAGCGGTGACGGTGACGGCGGCGGGGGAAAGAGGGAGAGAGGGGGGAAATAGGGAGAGGGGGGGATAGGTGCAGGAGCACATCTAATCGGTGCAGGAACAGGTGGCTGTGTGTCCACGTTCACTGCTCTGCTGGGTGCAGGAACAGAGCAACTTACAACAGGGACTGGAGCACATGCACTGCCTGTACACAACCCCAGACAATGGAAAGAATTTTAGTGCTGTGCAGTGGACTGCAGCACATGCAGTGCCACTGACAATGAAAATGTTTTCAGATCAACTTACACCAGGGACTGGAGCCCATGTAGTGCCCCAGACAATGGAAGTGTTTTCAGAGCAACTTACCTTGGAGCAATCTCCTCTTTCTGATAAAAATGCAGCAGACTGAAATCTTCAAAACGACTAAATAATTGCGGTAAAATGCCCACAAAACCTCCCCTCCTTCCACTTTCAGAAACTCACGCCAAAGCTTGACGCATGCGTGCAATATCCAAGGGTTGGCTTTGCACAATGCGCATGCACAGAGGCCGACCAGGTGCATTGCCCGAAGATTGACACGTCACGCGTTGGCGTCATCGGCGCATGCGATAACCTATCCTGGCAAGCCGGAACGCAGCGCATGCACAAAGAGCAAGAGACTATCTGCGCATGTACGCATCTCGGCGCAGCCTGATGACGGCAGTGGCGGCCAGCGTTGTCAGGAATCACTTTGTTGAGAAAAAATGCGAGAAAATGGCCGACGAAACTTCTCCTCCTTCCACTTTCAAAAACTCGCGCCGAAGCAGTGAATATCGGAAGATTGACGCATGCGTGAATATCCGGTGGCCTTGCATGAAGCGCATGCGCATAGGCCAACCTGGCGCGTTGCCCGAGGAAGAGACGTAACGCGATGACGTCACCGGCGCAACCGCAACCTGGTCCCGGCAAGCCGGGAAGCAGCGCATGCGCAGAGAGCAGGAGACTGTCTGCGCATGTGCGCACCGCGGCACAGCCTGATGATGGCGGTACTGGCCAGCGTTGTCAGGAATCACTTTGATAAATTAATTTTCAACATGACCTGAAAAGAACAGTTCTAAAAGATCCCTAAAAGATCTAAATGAACTTGCCAATATCCCTTTCAGAAATCTATCGTTGTAAGAAACATAGCACTGCACACTATGCCGATGCAGTCTTCCAAGCGAGGAATTAGGTAGGAGTCTGCCTTCGTTACTTCATTGAGTTTTTGGTCATCTATGAAAAGTGTGGTTGACCTATCAGGTTTAGACACCAATACTGTGGTGAGATAAAAACAAGAAGTGCTGGAACCACTCAGCAGGTCTGGCAGCATCTGTGGAAAGAGAAGCAGAGTTAATGTTGCGGGTCAGTGACCCTTCTTCGGAACGGATGCTGCCAGACCTGCTGAGTGGTTCCAGCATTTCTTGTTTTTATTTCAGGTTTCCAGCATCCGCAGTATGTTGCTTTTATAATACTGTGGTAAGCTCCAGCTGCTTTGACTAGGATCAATTAAATTGTTGTCCAGCATGTATTGGATTTCTGCTTTTACGTGGACCTATTTTTTCCTGTATGTAAGTGGTAAGATGGTCTTTCTTGGATCAGATTCCTTTACATCCATAATTTGAATGGATAACCTCGTACATCCAGCCTCTCCCTGCTGTTTGTAGCCTCGTAGGTTTTCTAGAAGTCTTGTCTCTAAATACAAAAGCATGTTGTCCACTCTTCCTTGCCATTCAAAATTAGCTCACCAGATAGTAGCATGTTCAATTTGAGAATTGTCTACGCCTCCTTCTGCCTCATCCTCACTGTACCTTTCATTCTTAACTTTCCCCATTACCTGACATACCTGCACTTGCTTATCCTCCTCCCTGCGATAATACTGTTTTAACACATTGATATGATGCAATCGACTCTTTTCCGATGATATGGGGTGTCCATCAAATAAGTTACCTTACCAATTCTTCTAGCTGCTTTATATGGACCACTGAACGGTGCTTTTAATGGTTCACCCTGGAAAGGGAATAATGTGAATACCAGATCTCCCAGTTGAAATGTTTGGACCTTAGCGTTTTTGTCTGCCCTTTTTTATCATAGTGCTTTGGAATGCTTTCAGGTGTTCCTGATCCATGTTACAAGCTTTGTGAGTCTTTCCCGGAACACGGATACATCGTCTATTACAGAAAATGCATCCGTATGTTCAAAAAAACTGTCTTTGAATAGTTTTGGAGGACCTCTGATCTCATATCTGTAAACCAATTCATAAGGAGTAAAATGGGTAGACTCATTGGGTGAATCTAATGGGAAAAGGAAGAATGTTTAGCCCGTTATCCCAATTATGGGGATATTCATAACATTAAGCCATCATCATTACTTGGAGTTTTATAGCAGTTTTCTAAGGCTCCCACTGTCAGTGGGTTTTCACTGAAGATTTTCACTGCTTCATTCCCAAATTACCCATGAAGTTTTGAAACATTTTAGATATAAAGATGGAACATTTATCAGACTGAACGTCAACTGATAATCCATATTTCATAATGAATTTGGTTAACTTCGCTACTACTACCTTAGTAATTGGCCTCAGGGGAATGGCCTCTTAGAATCGAGTAGCCATATCCATGATAGTGAGTCTATATTGGTCTCCCGCTTTCGTTTTTAGCAAGGGTCCTACGCAGTTATCCCATACCAGACTAATTAGTTCTGCAATAACTGGTATGGGAATTAGAGGTGCAGTTTTCCCACAACCTGGCCTGTATGGCATGTATTATAAAACTGCACCACGTCCTTTATAAGACCTGGCCAGTAATACTGTTGACATATACAGGAATTGATTTTCCCAATTCCCATGTGCCATCTATAAGAATAATTCCCAGTGATACTTTGATGGTACCACTACCTGTCGAACAATCATCCATTCTTCGGCTGAAGCTCGATGAGGTGTTCTCCATTTCCTCATCAGAACCCCGTCTTTGACATAATAGTCTTCTGAAACCCCTATTGCTTCAGCTTCTATCAGAGCTGACTGTGCAATTTCATGCAACTTTGGATCAGCTTGCTGTGCTGCGATTAGAGAAGCTTTGTTACACATCTCATTTGGATTTTCTCAATTCCCAAGGAATGTTTCAGATATTCAGCTGTCTGTCTGTGGTGCAAATTTTACCTCCGACAATGGAACTTGGTTCGCCATTGCTCAGGTTACTACACACAAACGAAATATTCCTGCTACGTTTTCCTGCAATGGCTCCATTTAGAACATAGAACATAGAACAATAAAGCACAGTACAGGCCCTTCGGCCCACGATGTTGTGCCAAAACTTTAACCTACTCTAAGATCAAAGTAACTACCTACCCTTCATGCTACTATCATCCATGGTACCTATCCAAGAGTCGCTTAAATGCCCCTAATGTATCTGCTTCTACTACCACCGCTGGCAGCGCATCACACGCACCCACCACTCTCTGTGGAAAGAACCTACCTCTGACATCTCCCCAAAACCTTCCTCCAATCAACCTAAAATTATGCCCCCTGGTGATAGCCCTTTCCACCCTGGGAAAAAGTCTCTGACTATGCACTCAATCTATGCATCTCATCATCTTGTACCCCTCTATCAAGTCACCTCTCATCCTTATGTAATAAAAGCAAAATACTGCGGATGCTGGAAATCTGAAATAAAAACAAGAAATGCTGGTACCACTCAGCAGGTCTGGCAGCATCTGTGGAAAGAGAAGCAGAGTTAACGTTTCGGGTCAGTGACACTTCATCGGAACTCTCATCCTTCTTTGCTCCAATGAGAAAAGCCCTAGCTTCCTCAATCTTTCTTCGTAAGTCATGCCCTCCAGTCCAGGCAGCATCCTGGTAAATCTCCTCTGCACCCTCTCGAAAGCTTCCACATCCTTCCTATAATGAGGCGACCAGAGCTGAACGCAATATTCCACGTGTGGTCGAACCAGGGCCTTATAGAGCTGCAGCATAACCTAGCAGCTCTTAAACTCAATCCCTCTGTTAAAGAAAGCCAACACACCATACGCCTTCTTAACAACCCTATCAACTTGGGTGGCAACTTTGAGCGATCTATGGACATGGACCCCAAGATACCTCTGTTCCTCCACACTGCCAAAAATCCTGTCTTGAAGCCTGTATTCTGCATTCAAGTTCGACCTTGCAAAATGAATCACTTCACACTTTTCCAGGTCGAACTCCATCTGCCACTTCTCAGCCCAGCTCTGCATCCTGTCAATGTCCCGTTGCAACCTACAACAGCCTTCCACACTATCCACAACTCCAGCAACCTTCGTGTCATCGGCAAACTTGCTAACCAAGCCTTCCACTTCCTCATCCAAGTCATTTATAAAAATCACAAAGACCAGAGGTCCCAGAACAGATCCTTGTGGAACACCACTGGTCACTGAGCTCCATGCTGAATACTTTACATCTAATACCACCTTCTATGGGCCAGCCAATTTTGTATCCAGACAGCCAACTTTCTCTGAATCCCATGCCTCATTACTTTCTGAATGAGCCTACCATGGGGAACCTTATCAAACGCCTTGATAAAAATCCATATACAACACATCCACAGCTCTTCCTTGATCAATGTGTTTTGTCACATCTTAAAAGAATTCAATAAGGCTTGTGAGGCATGACCTGCGCCTCACAAAGCGGTGCTGACTATCTCTAATCAAATCATGCTTTTCCAAATACTCATAAATCCTGTCTCTCAGAATCCTCTCCAATAATTTACCCACTCCCGACGTAAGACTGACTGGTCTATAATTCCCAGCGTTATCCCTATTCCCTTTCTTGAACAAGGGAACAACATTTGCCACCCTCCAATCATCCGCTTCTACTCCAGTGGACAGTGAAGACGCAAAGATCATCGCCAAAGGCGCAGCATCTCTTCCCTCGCTTCCTGTAATATACTTGGGTATATCCCGTCTGGCCCCGCGGACTTATCCGTCCTCATACCATTCAAAATTTCCAGCACATCCTCCCTCTTTACCTCAACCTGTTCGAGCATATCAGCCTGTTCTACACTGTCCTCACAAACGACCAGGTCCCTCTCACTAGTGAATACTGAAGCAAAGTATTCATTTAGGACCTCCCCTACCTCCTCCGACTCCAGGCACAAATTCCCTCCACTATCCCTGATCGGCCCTACCCTCACTCTGGCCATCCTCTTGTTCCTCACATAAGTGTAGAAAGCCTTGGGATTTTCCTAAATTCTGCCCACCAAGACTTTTTCATGTCACCTTCTAGCTCTCCTACGTCCATTCTTCAGTTTCTTCCTGGCTACCTTGTAACCCTCTAGAGCCCTGTCTGATCCTTGCTTCCTCTACCTTAAGTAAGCTTCCTTGTTCGTCTTGACCAGCTGTTCCACATCTCTTGTCATCCAAGGTTCCTTCACCATACCATCCCTTCCCTGTCTCGTCGGGACAAACCTATCCAGCAGTCGCAGCAAGTGCTCCCGAAACAACCTCCACATTTCTGTCGTGCATTTCCTTGAGAACATCTGTTCCCAATTTATGCTCCCCAGTTCCTGCCTAATAGCATTGTAATTCCCCCTCCCCCAATTTCATATTTTACCATCCCGTCTGCTCCTGTCCCTGCCCATGACTATATTAAATGTCAGGGAGTGGTGATCACTATCACCGAAATGCTCTCCCACCGAGAGTTCTGCCACCTGGCCTGGTTCGTTGTCAAGCACCAAGTCCAACATAGTTTCCTCTCTTGTCGGCATATCTCCATAATGAGTCAGGAAACCTTCCTGGACACACCTGACAAAAACTGCTCCATCCAAAATATTTACACTCAGGAGGTTCCAATCAATATTAGGGAAGTTGAAGTCACCCATGACAACAACAATGTTACTTCTGCACCATTCCAAAATCTGCCTCCCAATCTGTTCCTCCATGTCGCTGTTGCTATTGGGGGGTCTATAGAAAACTCCCAACAAAGTGACTGCTCCTTTCCTGTTTCTGACTTCCACCCATAATGACTCAGTAGACAAACTCTCCTCGACGACCTCCCTTTCTGCAGCTGTGATACTATTCCTGATTAACAATGCCACTCCCCCACCTCCTTTACCTCCCTCCTTATTCCTTTTGAAACATCTAAACCCCGGAACATCCAACATCCATTCCTGCCCCTGTGCTATCCACGTCTCCGTAATGGCCACAACATCGTATCTCCAAGTACTGATCCATGCTCTAATTTAGCACCCTTATTCCTGACACTTCTTGCGTTAAAATAGACACACTTCAACCCATCATACTGGCTGCAACTTTGCCCTGTCAACTGTCTAACCTTCCTTACAGGCTCTCTGAACTCTGTATCTGCCGTTTCAATAGCTACCCCATCCATTGATCCGTGGCTCCGGTTCCCATCCCCCTGCCAAACTGGTTTAAACCATCCCGAAGAGCTCTAGCAAACCTCCCGCCCAGGATATTGGTGCCCCTCCAGTTCAGATGCAACCCGTCCTTCTTGTACAAGTTCCACCTTCCCCAGAAGGTATCCCAATGATCCACATATCTGAATCCCTCTCCTACACCAGTTCTGTAGCCACGTGTTCAGCTGCACTCGCTCCCTGTTTCCAGCCTCACTAGCACATGGCACCGGTAGCAATCCTGAGATTACTATTCTGCTCGTCCTGCCTTTCAGCTTCCAACCTAACTCCCTATATTCGCTTTTCAGGTCCTCATCCCTTTTCCTAGCTATGTCATTGGTACCGATATGTCCCACGACCTCTGACTGCTTCCCCTCCCCTTAAGAATCCTGTGGACTAGATCCGAGACATCCCTGACCCTGGCACCCGGGAGGCAACATACCATTCGGGAGTCTCGTTCGCGACCACAGAATCCCCTGTCTGTTTCCCTAACCATTGAATCTCCAATCACGATCGCTCTCCTATTCTCCCCCCTTCCCATCTGAGCCACTGAGCCAGACTCAGTGCCAGAGAAGCCACTGTGGCTTTCCTCTGGTCTGTCGTCACCCACAACCATATCCAAAACGATATGTGTATTATTGAGGGGAACGGCCACCGGGAATCCCTGCACTGTGCGCCTATTCCCTTTCCGTCCCCTGACAGTTACCCAGCTACCTTTATCCTGTAACTTAGTTGTCACTACATCCCTATCACTGCTCGCTATCAACCCTTCAGCATTCTGAATGATCCGAAGTTCATCCAGCTCCAGCTCCAGTTCCCTAACACGGTCTGTGAGGAGCTGGATTTGGGTGCACTTCTCACAGGTGACGTCAGCAGGGACACAAGTGGTGACACTCACCTCCCACATCTGCAAGATGAGCATGCAACTGCCCTAGCTTCCATCCCCTCCGCACTAAATTGACAACAGATATTTAAAAAAAAGAAAACCTTTCCAAACCCTCCACACAAGAGTTATTTTTTTTGGTTCGAGGAGGAGGATGGGTGGGAGACACTACACGTGTAGTGTTTCGGGTTTAGCCACTGCCCGAATGTATAGTTTCACTTACCCAGCAGTCCCCTTGTCCGCCGAAACAAAAGGTAAGTTATTTTAAACTGAAACTCACCTTCCCAGCTGACACCTCGCTCGCACTATCGCTGCTTCACTTGGTTTCTCTGTGACTGTGGGAGAAACTGACAGATTTGTTCCAGCCAAATGATTTCCTAAGAGCAAGTTAATTCCACCTACCGGCAAACTATGGACAACTCCTACAATTACCATCGCTGGCATTAGATCACACTCTCAGTCTACTCGATACAAAAGTATGGGTATAGACTCCCGGTCAATACCATTATCTGATAATTAAACATTCAGTGTGTCTTCTGGTGGAAATGATATACCTTTCCCCAGCAGAACAGGTTGAGTAGCTCCTGTATCCATCAGTATAACTACAAGTTTGCCTGCCTAACTAGAGGGATATGGAGTTACTTTTCCTTTCTAAAAGATTTCCCTCTAACTTTCAGGTATCTTCTTCTCAATGGCTACATTCACTTTGGTTTTTGCATCTGGTTTTACAGCGGTGTCAAAGCTACATCCTGATTGCTGTACTCTCAGTCAGAGCCCCTTTCACTGCATTAGCTTTTTGCACCCCAACAAGTCCCATGGGTTTAGCTCACAACTTCCAGCATTCTGAAGGAAATTGCCCCACCTTGTTTAAAAATGATAGCACTTCCATTTGTAGACCTCATTTTTACCCTCAGCACCTTTCTTTCTGGTCTGAGGAGAGGATCCTGGGGTGTTCCCGTCCGTCTATTCTTGTCCTCAGTTACCTGCCATCCATTCACTCTCCCACCTTGTCGGGTTTGTGGGGGTGATGGAAAATGGGTTTTGGCTTAGACACGACTTCAAATTAATCAGCGATTTTCGCTGCTTGTCTGGCTTTTGGAGCTTTTTGTTTCTCTGCATGAGTTCTCACTGCTGTAGGGATTGAATTTTTAAAATCCTCCGAGAGAACCCGTTCTCTGAGGTTCTCATACGTGGCTTCCATATTTACTGCCCATATCCAACGATCAACATTCATTTTCTTTACTCTCTCAAATTCTACATAAGTCTGCCCAGCCAATCTCTGGATGTTCCAATACTTCTGTTGATAAGCTTCAGAGATTATCTCAAATGCAGCGAGATTTGCAGCGAGAATAGCCTTTTTTGCCAACTCATAATCTGCAGAAGACTGTTCAGAAAGCATGGCATAAACCTTATGAGCTCTACCCATCAACCTGCTTTGCGTAAGGAGTGTCCAGCGTTTCTTTGGCCATTTCATTTGTTTGGTTATTTTGTCAAATAAATGGAAATGCCTCCACGTCCCATTCCTCACTTGGTTTGAGGTACAAAGCTTCTGCACATTTAAACAGCTTTTAGCTGGGTCCTGGGCCGGATTCAGATTCGTCCTTACCAGAGTTTTCCGTCGAGTCAAGACCACACTTTTATCTTAGTTCCATCGCTCTTAATTTGAATACCCTTTCTTATATTTCTTTTTGAAATGTGTTTTCTTCCTCCCTTTCCTCTTTATGAAATTTAGTTTTCTTATTGCTATTTCTTTTTTCTGTTGAAACTCCAGTGGTTTCATCTGTAACTGATTTTTAGCTAATTCAACTGCAACACCCTCTGACTTACTGACTTCTTCTTCTTCTTCTCCCTCTTCTTTCAATTCCAAATGTTGGGCTATTGCTTCAGTATGTCTGATTTTTAGCACTTGATTTCAATTCCAACCCCAATTGTGTTGCAAATCTTTTCGTTTAAACTTGGTTAAAGTTTTCATTTCACTGAGAGACGCATTCTCCTTCCCCAGAAAAGTTGCAGTAACTGCGAAAGCCAGTCCACTGGTGTAGACCTTAGCCTACTACGCAAGAAGCCTAGTTATTTTATTTTCTATTTGAATTATTATTACTCCCCTTGCAATTATCGTTCTCAAAGTTGGATTTGATCCCGCCAAAAGCTCCCAATTAAAGTGTCACGTTCGAGCCGGGAGGAGTGCGCTGTTATTTACATCCCACTTCTCAACGGGTCACAGCATATCGATTATTTTTCGCACCTACCGAATAAAAGCCAAGTACATGTATTATTAGCCCCCAGGGTAAAGCACACCAACCAGGTTTCATTGATCAAGAACAACATTAACTATTTATTATAATAAAAGTCTCAACCAAAAAGCAAATAAATCTAAATATGAAAAGTTCGATATTTCCCTAGCCCTCACGCACGCACACATATATCCAAAGAAAATTAACATGGGGAGAAATTATTTTGGTTTACAGCTGTTTTGTAGGAAAACAAGGAATAATACAATAACTTTGCATGTCATGTTTTCGTGGGACATTCTGTGGTTTGGTGAGGAGTCCCAAAGTCGAAAGGTTGGAGGCCAGTCGATGTCAGTCCAGGTGAAGTTGATGAACAGTCAGTGATGGATGGGCATTCGAAGCAATTCAACTGCAGCAGGCTTCACATCGGTCTTCCATCAGTGGTGCAGCAACAGATCTTCTTAGGTTTTACAGCAGCAGTATTGTATTAGAAGATTTCTTCAGATTTCAGGATTTCTTAAAACACAGGAGGCAACAGGAACCACACTTGATACAGGGATTATTCAGAGGCAGGAGGCAATAGGAATCTTGCTTCAAACACAGGATTTCTTCTCAAGAGATGCAGGATTCCTTTGCAAAGAGATAACACTTTTTAGTTTAGAGATACAGCACTGAAACAGGCCCTTCGGCCCACCGAGTCTGTGCCGACCATCAATCACCCTTTTGTACTAATCCGACACTAATCCCATATTCCTACCACATCCCCACCTGTTCCTATATATTTCCCTACCACCTACCTATACTAGGGGCAACTTATAATGGCCAATTAACCTATCAACCTGCAAATCTTTGGCTTTTTCTGGGCCTTCCTCTAATTTCTGGGCAGGTCAAAATGTTAATTTTAACTGCTCTTGGTCCAACTCACTGGCTTTTTAACAGTTGAAAGCTGAAACTGAAACTTTCAGAACTCAGTAATAAATTCTCCCTTGTCAATCAAAGAGTAGCCATGACGTCAAACATCTTGCTGGCTTCCATGAAATTACCTGCATTCCTGTTCTTGTGTACAATTTCAGCTCCCTTTCAAAACATCCATAGATTTCAGCTTTTGTTTTGAACATATTTTCAAAATATTCATACATTTCAGCTGTTATCTGGTGTCTCAATCGCCATTGATTTTTTTCAGCCTTTGAAATCACACAGAATTCGAAGTTTTTAATGCAAAAACAAAAGAAATGGCCTTTTAGCAACGTTTTGACTCCGATTGAGTCAGAGGCCATGGAGATGCAGTGTTGTGGATGGAGAGACAGGGGCACATTCCCAACACGTTAAGGTCACCATGGGGCACAAGGATACATGAGCAGCGATGGAGCCATGCTGCTTGCCAAGCATTCGGTGTGTACTGTGATATCCAATGTGAGGGTGTGCCTTCTGTCGGGATAGAATGCCCTTGGAATTTCAATGCTTCTGCTCTCTGACGCAGGTGACATGGGACCTACTGGGAGACCCTGCTACTCCTGAGGGGGATGACGCACCGTCAGAGGTTCCAGCGTTACCTCATAATCATGCATCGTCCCCTCACTAAGATACATACAAAATGTGCTCATGATTAGATATAGATGTACAACCTGGTGAGCAGATCACACTAACAGCAGAGCAACCGATGGAGGCTGTGATAGCTCAACGGAATCAGTGAGTGTTTTTTTATATTCAATCATGGGCCGGGGGCGTCGCTGGCTCGGACATAATTTATTGCACATCCTTAATTTCCATTGAGAAGGAAGGAAAGAATGGGACAACAGGGCTGCATAAAGCTAAGTCTTTATTAGTCAATGTACAACTAGCAGGAAGGATCAATGTTAAAGATGATTGTATGCAGGTCTGGATGAATGTCCTACAGGCTTTGCTTGCCGTGCTGGATGTGGCTCGGTTTCTGAGTGGTCAATCTGTCAGCTGAATAAGCCACTCACGTACATGTCAGCGACACGACAGCACCCTGGGCTTGGATGGAATCCATCATTAACTGTGCTTGGGCATGCATAGCCTCTGGCATCTCTGCTACATGCTGCCTAACCTCTCACTGCAGCCGCAGAATTTCCCATAATGCTGTCGACACCAGAGGAAAGTCATGAGCCTGAGCCTCAACATGGGCCTAGCCTACCACTATCCTCCGACTGTCCTCAAAATGTAGACTTTGTGACCACTTCCTAGGAAGTGTACACAGACCTGTTGGATTCGCCTCTGGCAATTGCAGACCAGTTGTATATTGAGAGAGTGGAATCTCTTCCTGTTGATGAAGGCCGCTGACTGGTGTTCAGGAGACTTGCTGGACACATGCCTGCAGTCGATGACACCCTGCACCTGTGAGAATTGGGTCATGCCCACGAATCCGATGGCCCTCTTGTGTGTGGGTTACCTTGAGGAAGCATACACAGTAGTCGGCCTTTCTGAACAAAGCCTTGGACAACTCCATGATACACCGATGTGCCACGAATTATGACAGCCAACGCATGTACCATTGGATCTTTGGAATGATCCAGAGATGTAGCATTCAGCGCCACGGTAACTTTCAACATCACTAGCATTGGATTTTCAACAAGACCCCTTGTGTATAGATCGTCCTGCCTCATAATGTGCAAGACAGTGACGGCCTCCTTACAGAGCAGAAGTCTTCATTTTCACTGCCTCTCTTCTCGGACATCTATAACTAGCTGTACCCCGACATATAGCCTAGCCCCTCTTTGTACTTCCCATCTGGGCAGTTCTCCATCGTCTGGCGGCCGCTGCTGACCGCCCTGCTTGCTCAAAGGATGTGGCCGCGCTGCTACACGTGCCTGGCTCCCCTTCCCTATTTGCTGCACCTCCTCTTCAATGGGATGACCGATCCTATATGAATTAGGCCGATGAAACCTGGCCTCTCCCTAAGAACAAGCAAAAAACAGTACAGCACAGGAGCAGGCCATTCGGCCCACCCAAGCCTGCGCCGATCTTGATGCCTGCCTAAACTAAAAACTTCTTCACTTCCAGGGACCGCATCCTTCTATTCCCATCCTATTCATGTATTTGTCAAGATGCCTCTTAAACGTCACTATCGTACCTGCTTCCACCACCTCCCCCGGCAGCAAGTTGCAGGCACTCACCACCCTCTGTGTAAAGACCTTGCATCGCACATCCCCTCTAAACTTTGCACCTCGCACCTTACACCTATTCCCCTAGTAACTGACTCTTCCATCCTGGGAAAAAGCTTCTAGCTATCCACTTGTCCATTCTGCACATAACTTTGTAAACCTCTATCATGTCAACCCTCCACTTCCGTCGTTCCAGTGAAAACAATCCGAGTTTATCCAACCTCTCCTCATAGCTAATGCCCTCCAGACCAGGCAACATCCTGGTAAACCTCTTCTGTACCCTCTCTAAAGCCTCCACGTCCTTCTGGTAGTGTGGCGACCAGAATTGCACGCAATATTCTAAAGTGTGGCCTAACTAAAGTTCTGTACAGCTACAGCATGACTTGCCAATTTTTATACTCTATGCCATGACCGATGAAGGCAAGCATGCCGTATGCCTTCTTGACGACCTTATCCATCTGCGCTGCCAGTTTCAGTGACCTGTGGACCTGTACGCCAAGGGCAGCACAGTGGCGCAGTGGTTAGCACTGTAGCCTCACAGCTCCAGGAACCCGGGTTCGATTCTGTGTGGAGTTTGCAAGTTCTCCCTGTGTCTGCGTGGGTTTTCTCAGTGTGCTCCAGTTTCCTCCCACAAGCCAAAAGACTTGCAGGTTGGTAGGTAAATTGGCCATTAAAAATTGTCACTAGTATAGGTAGGTGGTAGGGAAATATAGGGACAGGTGGGGATGTTTGGTAGGAATATGGGATTAGTGTAGGATTAGTATAAATGGGTGGTTGATGGTCGGCACAGACTCGGTGGGCCGAGGGGCCTGTTTCAGTGCTGTATCTCTAATCTAATCTAATCTCTCTGCCTGTCAATACTCCTAAGAGTTCTGCCATTTACTGTAAACTTCTCACCTGCATTGGACATTCCAAAATGCATTGCCGCACATTTGTCTGGATTGAACTCAATTTGCCATTTCTCCGCCCAAGTCTCCAACTGATCTATATCCTGCTGTAACCTCTGACAATCCTCAGCACTATCCGCAACTCCACCAACCTTTGTGTCATCCGCAAACATACTAATCACACCAGCTACATTTTCCTCCAAATCATTTATATATACTACAAACAACAAAGGTCCCAGCACTGATCCCTGCGGAACACCACTAGTCACATCCCTCCATTCAGAAAAGCACCCTTCCACTGCTTCCCTCTGTCTTCTATGACCGAGCCAGTTATGTATCCATCTTGCCAGCTCACCTCTGATCCCGTGTGACTTCACCTTTTGTACCAGTCTGCCATGAAGGATCTTGTCAAAGGCTTTACTGACGTCCATATAGACAACATCCACTGCCCTTACTTCTTCATTGCATTTGCCCCCTTCTTAACCCAGCTTCTGTGCTTTGCTGAGGTTGCACTTGCCTATTGACCCCATTCCAATGCCCCTGCCCAGCAGCTTAGATACCGTTGCCCTCACTCCTCATGCAATTTGCGCTGGCATCCACCTGCCACCCTGCCTGCAATTTATTGGTTGTCCTCCTGATGGCCTCCCTAGCAGGCAGACATGCTCTCCCACCTCCAAGTGGCCCTTGTTTAAGTGAGACTTGAAGTCCCGTGAATCCGATTAGCCATTTGTGAAATGCAATCCCAATCATAAAATTGTTTTGAATTGGCCTTTTAACTATCTTAGTAGCCTGTCATTTATTTAGCTGAATCCTGCTTCCTTGCTCTTGGTCAGTAGACCTGTACTTTATAGTGCCTGAAGTGCATATCCAAGCTTTTATCTTTATTGTGACGAGGGTTTCTGCATCGCCATCCTTTCAGGCAGTGAGTTATAGACCCCACCACACTCTATATGAGAAACATTTCTCCCAACTTCCCTCTAATTCATTGATTTTTTATAAGGTTATTCTATTTAGGATCCACCTAATTGGATAAACCTCAATTAAATCTTCCCTCGTCCTCCTTTGTTCCAAAGACTATATTTCCAGTTTATCTAATCTTCCTCATTGTTAAATTCTCCAGTCCTGGCAACACCAGCTGTAAATCTAATTTACACTCTATCTAGTTTGATCATATGTTTGCTGCAATGGTTTGACCAAAACTGTACACAGTACGTCAACTGTCGTCTCAGAGTGTTCAGCACAGGGTGGTCATAAATGGGGTGGATTGCGAACAGAATATGAAAGTTGGAACTGGCTGCTTGAATATTCGGAGCTGAAGGGAAAGCTGTTTTTCCCTTCAATCAATATGTTAGTAGTTCAAGTTCCCAGTAAATATTTAACTTAATCTACTAATAACTGATACGGGATCAAGTAATTAATAAAATAAAGTTTTCCTTTAATTTTGTGTTTTTCTCCATAGCATTATATTTTGTGTTGGTTTTGAGGCAGAAATTGTGGCATTAAAATAGAAAGCCTTGCATTTCTGCAACGCCAGGCAAAATATTTTGAAAGATGTTGCAACTTCATTACCCCTGTGAAGGTTCCACAGGGTATGAATTATCGACTCTGGGAATATATCACCTCAGATTTGAACACAGAGCCATTACTTGCAGCACGAAGAGGCAGATCACTTCATGGATAATATGCATGAAACATTGTACCAAATCAGGAAAATATATTACCTGATCCTTGGCATCATTGGCATTCCTGGTGAGTGACTACAACCACTGAATTTCTGTAAATCTCTGTGCGAGCTGGTCTCCGGTTTTACTCTGTGAATGATAATGGTACACTCTGACCAAGTGGTCATTAACAAAACAGACACCAGAACAGTGATGTCACTTTGTTCACTCAAATAGCCTGAAATATCACCACATTTTTACGTCATTGCCTCAACCGAAATTACAAATCTGTATCTATCTCACAGGCTTCCTCGATTATCAAGCCATTGTCTTTAGTGGAGATTCGTGTACTGTTGAATCAGATCTCAGTGACGGCAGCTCTCTCAGCAAGGTGTTAGTGAGCGTATCAATCAGTGTAAATCTTACTGAGTGTGGATCAGTAACCGGAGTGGAACACATGACCCCAGTGGCTACATAGTACTGTGAGTACCTGTCACGGTAAAATTGTACAGAATGTGGTTACGAGCGGGACTGGACCAGTTGATCCTGGTGATCATGCCTCACTGGGAGTATCAGCCACGTAGAATGGTACTGAGTGTGTGTCACCAACGGGAATGGAACAGTTGATCCCAGTGATCATGCCTCACTGGGGGCTATCAGCCACTGCTGAATGATACTGAGTGTGGGTCACTAACGGGAATGGAACGGTTGATCTTCGTGACAATATATTACTGGGAGTATCAATCACTGTAGAATTGTACGGAATGTGATTACGAACGAGACTGGACCAGTTGACCCTGGTGACCATGCCTCACTGGGAGTATCAGCCACTGCAGAATGGTACTGAGTGTGGGTCACTAACGAGTATGGAACAATTGATCCTAGTGACAATATATTACTGGGAGTATCAATCACTGTAGAATTGTACTGAATTTGGATCACTAACCGGACAGGAACAATTCGGTTCTATTTTGAAATAATTCTTTCAGGTGACTGATCTCTCCATTCCATGTAGCTGCCTTTATATTTTACGAATGTCGGTGATTACAAAGTGGAGGATTTTGCTGATGTTTGGTGATAAATTTACAAATTAAAAGAGATTGGTATTGCTCTGTTTCCTTTTGAACTGCTTCAACAGAAACAGATGTTGAATGTCTGCTGATAGTTAAACTGCAGACAGCACTGCGAGAATCTTCTCATCCACTGTGGAATGACCTAACTGTACTTTGACTATAGTTCCTGTAAACACGTTAGTTATTTTAGTGCTGATTAATCCCCTTACCCCAAAACCGTCCTGAGAATCTGTGAGTCGTGAGTGCGAAATTTTATTTCTTTGCTATTGCAGTGAATGATCATTGAATATTCCACTTCCATAACTGATTGGCATTTGACAGGCCTGCACTTATCTAGAATTGAGAATCTTTACATACATAACCTAGACAAACTCTGCCCTCAGCTCAGTGAAGTCTATCCCTGTGAGGAGCGACACCTGCAACTGAGGAAAATACATATCAGGATTTCATAGTACAAAAATCACAATAGGGGCAGTAGATAGCAATACTAGTTAACAATTCATTTTGAAGTAAACAGTACACTTAACTCAATTCTGGTATCATTCTGGTTAATATAATTGCATCTTCTCCAGTGCATCAGTATCTTTTTTGTAATATGGAGGATATAACTGCACACAATGCGCCAATTGTTATATAACGAAGGTTCATTATTAGTTTAATATAAGCTCGTTGCTTTTGATATTACATTCCTCGGGAAATGAAGTCCAATGAGTTGTTTGAATTTGTAGGGTCCTATTAACCTGCCATGCTACATTAAATGATTTGATAATCTGTCCCCCGAACCCCTTTTCCCCTTGAAACTATTCAGTCACTTATTTTCCAATGAGTGTTTGGGAAGCTTTTTGTGACAACAAATATCCAACAGCTCGCACTTCGCTGTACTAAAATTAATTTATATTTAAATGTTCATGGTATACCTGTGTTCATTATTATGAATAATATCTTCAGGTTTTTGTTGCATTATTCCTTTGCAATGTGCATTCCCAATTTGAATTTGTTTGCAAAGTTTGAAATTGTGTTTCTGCATCCCAAGTAAATAGTGAACGAAAATGATCCCAGCGATGATCCTTGTGGAACACCATTTCCCACCTTCCACCAATCTGAGTAAATGTCTTTAACCCCTTCATTGTGTTTGAACTTCTTAATCAAGGATTAATCAAGAATAGTCAGCACGGATGTGTTAATGGAATATCTTTCTTGAAAAAATGCAACAAGGAGTAATGATGAGGTAGTGCAGTTGATGTGACCTACATGGATTTTAGCAAGGCTATTGACAAGGTCCAACATGACAGACTGGTTAAAAAATAAAAGCTAATGGGATCCAGGGAAGTTTAGCAAGCTGGATACGAAATTGACTCTGTGGCAGGGAACAGACACGGTAGCCAAGTTGCCTTGTTCTGTGTTGTAAACTTCCAATGATTCTATGAATCTAGGATTATTATAATTTAGTAAAAGCATTCACTCAGCTGTATATTGGAAGAGGAGTAAACGCAGATTGAGTGATTGCTTTGTTGAAATTATCCATCAGTCCACAATGGTCGTGAATGCTGTTGGACAATTAAACAACTAACAGGTGTTGGAGGCTCCACAAGTATTGCCAACCTTAACCATGGGTGAGCTCAGCACATCAGAAAAGAAGGCAAGGCTGAAGCATTTGAATCCATCGTCAGTCAGACGTGCCGAATGGATAATTCATACCAGCCTCCTCCTGAGAGTAAATTTGAACTATCCACCCAGCTTGTCTGGCGCTTGCAATTGGCCAAAGGATCGTCTTCTGCGACCACACTTCTGCCTCTGTGGCCCCAGCGCAGCCTCTGTGCCCTTCACACCCACACTGCCAAACACTCCAGGATCATGTCGTCCCACTATCCCAAATCCACTCAACAACCTCACACTAGCCGATGGTTCCACTGTCTCATCTCCACTTGGCAGACTCACATCGACATAGAAGAAGGCATGTCAATTCAATATATTTGCCTTAAATGTTTTCAAACATGGTATGTCTACAACCTTCTAGGGTACCGAATTCCAAAAAGCCATAAGACTTTGAGTGAAGAAATGTCACCTGACTCCATCCTAATTGATCGACCCCTCATCCTCAGAATGTGCCCCCATGTTCGAGATTCGCCAGCCAGCGGATACAACCTTACAGTGTCTACCATGGCAAACCATTTGCGAACCATTTCTATTTCAATGAGGTAACCTCTCATTCTTCTAAACGAGAAAAGATAGGCCCAATTTACTCAGCCTTTCTTCATAGAACAGACGTCTCATCTCAGGAACTGAACGAATGAACCACTGCTATAGCCTCTTTAATGCAGTATATCGTTCCTTAAATGAGGAGACCAATACTGCAAACAGTATTCCTGGTGTGCTTTCGCCAAAGCTCGGGATAATTGCAGCCAGACTTCTTTATTCTTGTACACCAATCCGCTTGCAGTAAAGTTCAGCATCAGTTGTCTTCCTAATTGCTCGCTATAACTGCATGTTAACTTTAGATGTTCCTTGCATGAGTACCTCAAAGTTCCTCAAAACATCAACATTTACAAGTTTTACACTGTATAAAAAATAACATTGCATCTTCTATTCTTAAGGATAAACATAAGAATTTACCCGAAATTCACCACTTCATACTGCATCTGCCATCTTGTTGTCCAGGCACTTATCTGTCCAGATCACACTGCAGCCTCTTTTTGTCGACCTCAAAACTTACTTTCCCACCTAACTTTGTATTGTCAGTAAACGTGGATACATTACACTCAGTCTCTTTGTCTAAGTCAGCAATTTGGATTGCAGCTATCTGAGGCCACAGCAGTGATCACTGTGGCATTCCACTAATCACAGTCCGCCATCTTAATAATGCCCTATTTAAAGATGAGATGAGGTGACAGTGATTGCCCTTGGCATCAAGCCAGCATTTGACCGGGTATGGCATCAAGGAGCCTTAACAAAACAGGAGTACATATGAATCAGAGGGAAAACTCTTCGCTGTTTGGAGGTCTCGTCATCTCAGTCCCTGAGCATTACTGCAGGAGTTCTGCAAATTAGTAGCCTAGGCCCAATCATCTTGAGCTGATTCAACAATGACCTTCCCTTCATCGTAAGGTCTGAAGTGGGGATGTTCACTGATGATTACACAATTTTCAGCGCCATTCGTGATTCCTCAGATACTGAAGCAGCCATGTCCATATGCAGTGACGCCTGGACAAAATCCAGTCTTGGGCTGATATGTCTCGAGCAACTTTTGAGCCACACAATTGCCAGGCTTCTGAAACTAGCAGAGTGGTCAGATCCCAGGAGAGGGCGTCCGAGTCTGCTGGATGGTCTGTTCATGCATGGAATTCCAATACTGTGCTGGTGGTGGGGTGGGGGGGGGGGGGGGGCGGGAGGGGGTGGGGTGGATCCTGGGGAGGTGGAGTCCAATTCTGAGGGTTTTGATGTCTGATCCTTCAAGTGCTTGCGGAACCTAGGGGTTCTGGCTGAGTAGTTTGTGTCCTATCCCATGGAAGCTTGTATTCGATCCCAGGTTGGGGCAATTCTGAGGCAGCAGACCAATCCCGGGGGATGTCCAATCGCAGGCGTTGTCCGATCCCAGGGAAATGTCTGATCCAGAACGCGAGGATGGTTCTGATTGCTAATTTCAGTTTCCTTTCTATGTGGTGTGGCTTTGCACTGGGAATACCCACCTGGCCAGACGTTATCCCGTAAAACTGATTAAATTGGACAGTTACAGCATCATTTTTAAAAATATTGTTAACCTGCTTTCTGGGACCTATTGTCTGTCCATCCCCTGTCCCGACTCTGCTAAAACCGGAGGTGGGCGTGTTGGTGGTCAGGGATGAGATTTTTAAAATTTGAACCTCGGAGTCACTCCCAACCCACACAATTTTTTTGTCTTAATATCCTTCCTTTTCTGTCTCAGTGAAGCACGGAGAATGTTTGATCAGTAACTTCCAGTTTTTGTTCTCTTCTGTCTCTTACAGTTAATTTCCTGGCGATTGTGATCCTGTCCCGGGGAAAGTGCGCCCTCTCCACCTGCACCACACGCTGCCTGGTGGCCATGGTAATAATGGATCTACTGGTCACTGACAGTGAGAACATACTGTGGCGGACTAGTAATTTTTATTTCACGGGATCTTTTCTGGACATCATCCCTGTATGTACTGTTATCAATGTCCTGATTCGTGCAGCCACAGACTGGTCGGTCTGGTTCACCATTACCTTCACCTTTGATCAATTTGTGGCCATTTGTTGCCAGAAACTGAAAACAAAGTATTGCACTGAGAAAACTGCAGCTGTGGTTCTAGCAACAACTTGCATTCTGTTCTGTTTCAAAAACTTCCCCTACTTCTTTATATTTGAACCTCGAGAGTTAAATACTGTGGGGCTGTATTTTAAAGTCAAGCTATTACATTGATCCTGGATGGGTGGGATTTGATTGGTTTGATACGGTTTCATCCCCATTGCTCCCATTCGCTTTAATTTTGTTTCTCAAAGCTCTGAGAGTCAGAGACATTTTAGTGGCCAGTCGAGTCCGTAAAGGACTGAAGAGTCAATGCATGGGAGAGAATCGCAGAGACCCAGAGATGGAGAACAGAAGGAAGTCTGCGATTTTACTCTTCACCATATCAGGGAGCTTCATAATTCTGTGGTTGGTGTATGTTACAGAATTCTTATATTATAACATTACTGGATCAGATCCTGCGGGTTACAATGATTTTATATATATATATATCGGCAGTTGCGATATATGCTGTTTATTTTAAGTTGCTGCACAAACACATTTTTTTATCTGGCGACTCAGTACAAGTTCAGAGCGCAGGTCAAAAATGTGTTGAAATATCCGATTACCTCAATTATTCAATTAATGAATAAATAGAACAACTGAGAGCAGCTTGGAGGCCGGTCCTAGTACTGTCAAACCATGAATGTCTTATTGCTTCTCAAGGGACCAGCGGTGACTGACAGCTGGATAACACGAAACACACTGCCAGTTGATGGGTGTGTTTGCGGGGGTCATATACGCCAAGGAACAACTGGGCAGAGGACAAGAGCTGCTCTGTGGAGGATCGAATGGAATAGGGACATGAGGAGAGTCAGACCTCCCTGAAGGGCAGGAGCAGAAACAGCAGTCACAGTTTCTGCTTGTCGATACTCAGCTCCTCACATCTGCTCTAAAACAAACTTGTTTTTATAGAAGTAAAATGCAGCAGATACTGAAAATCTTCTTCTGTTAGTTTATTATTGTTGTTTGTTTTATTTTTACAAACACTTTATTGAGTCAGTTTCTGTTCCATTCCGGCTGCCAAGTCGCTGCCCTATGTTTCTCTCCCTCCCCATGTCAGACACTGCTGTCGGATGGAGGAGCTTGCAACTGACCAAACCCAGTCGATGGGGCCGGGCAGGGACATGGGACCAGAGTGAGGGACTGGAACCGGGTTCAGTGCAGGAATGGATAGGCCCAGTGCCACAGCTTAACGGTTGCTGGAATAAACAGGGCTGAGTCACTTCCTGGTCCCCATTTTAGCTGAGATTATTAATGGCTCTCTCCACTCAGGTTCTGTCCCTCTCTCCTCAACATCTGCTACCATCTCCTCGCCTAAAAAAAATCAAGCCTTGTCCTCTTGGCCCCTGCAGACTATTATCCCTGTCTGCAACCTGCCAAAAGTCCTTGAATGTGCTGTTTCCTCCCAAATCTGTGTCAATATTTCTTGGTACTCCATGTTTGTGTCCTTCACATCAGGTTTCCACCCCTTCTGCAGTATTGAAACACCTCATATCTAAGTCACAAATGATATACTATGTGATTTAGACAAAGGTAAACTTGCCCTACTCGTCCTTCTTGACCTATCTGCAGCCTTTGACCAGTTGACCACACCTTGTTCTCCAAACATCTCCACTGTCATTCAGCTGGGTGGGACAGCTCTCACCTTGGTCCCATCTTATGTATCTAACCGTAGCCAGAAAATCGCAATAAATGGCGCCTCTTTCCTCTCCTGCATCCTTCCATCTGGTGTCCCCCAGGGATCTATCCTTGGTGTCCCCCTCCTATTTCTCATCTCCATGCTGCCCCTTAGCGACATCATCTGGAAGCACAAAGTCAGTTTCCAGATGCAAACTGATGAAACTCAGCTTTAGCTCACCACCAATTGTCTGGACCCATCCAGTGTCTGTAAATTATCGGCCTGCTTATCCGACATATAGGACTGGATGAGTGGAAAGGTCCTGAAAATAAATATTGGGAAGGCAGATTCCATTGTCTTCAGCCCCATTACCAGTACCATTCCCAATCTACTGAATCCATCCCACTCCCCACCATCTGTCTGTCGCAGAGCTGGTCTGTTCACAAACATCATATTTGACTTGACACGAGCTTTTGGTCACATACTATCACCCGCTTTCAGCTCCACAATATCGCCAAACCTCGTCCCTGCATCTGATGCTAAAAACTCATCCATGCCTTATTTGCCTTCATACTTGGCTGTTCAGATATATTCCTGGCCGGGCTCCCATATCTGACTTTGTAAACTACATCATTCCAACTATGCTGCCCATGTGTTAACTCGCACCAAGGCTCCCTCATCTGTCACTCATGTGCTTGCTGATCTACACTGGCTACCAGTCAGGCAATGCCTTGATTTAAAAGTGTTTTTTTCTATGTTTTAATTCCCTCCATGTCCTAACACCTCCCAGCACTGTAATCTCCTCCAGTCCTGTCTAACCTCCCTATCTCTGTACACTCCTCCAGCTCCTATCACCTTCCCTATCTCTGTACACTTCTTCAGCCCCTCCAGCCCTCCTGAACTCTTTGAACTCGTCCGGTACTTACAACTGCTTCTATCATATAACCGTCTCCAGTGATACAACCCTCCCTATGTTTGTAAACTCCGCCCGCCCCTACAATCCTCCATGTCTCTGTAAACACATGAAGACCGGTAGTGAAGCCTTGCTTCAATTGTTTAAAACCATACTTGGTGTACTGTGTGCAGCTTTGGTCCTCCTATCTTTGGAAGCATATTGCTGTCATAGAGGGAGTACAGCGAAGGTTTATCAGACTTGTTCCCAGGATGGAGGGACTGTACTTTGAAGAGCGACTGGAGAAACTAGGCCTGCATTCTCTACAATGTCGAAGAATGCGAGGTGATCTCATTGAAACCTACAAAATACTTAAAGGGATAGACAGGGTAGATTCAGGTAAGATGTTTCCCCTGAATGGGTGTCTACAACCAATAGACACAATTTCCAAATAAAGGGAAGCCACTTAGGACAGGGATGAGGAAAAAATACTTTACTCTGAAGGTGTGCATCTTTGGAATTCTCTACCCCAGAGTGCTGTGGAAGCTCAGTCATTCAGTACGTTTAATGAACAGATTCACATTTCTAAACCACCGATAAAGGGAGGTGGATGATCAGCCATGATCTTATAGAATGGCAGAGCAAGCTCGATGGGCTGAATTGCCTACTCCTGCTCCTATATTCCTGTGTTTATATGTTCCTATGTTCCTAACCCTCCCTATCTGTGTAACCTCCTCGAGCCCATACGAGCCTCCCACTCTCTGTAAACTCCTCCTGTCCCTAGACAACTCACTCTATTCCTAACCTCCCACAGCCTCTTCAACCCTCCAAGGTGCCTGCACTCCTACAATTCTACTTTTTGAGCTCCCTGATTTTAGTCACCTCACCATTGGTGGCCTACTCCTAATCTGAACAAAAACTGCAACTGTAAGTCTAAGCATAACACTAAGTCTAATCCCAAACCTAACTGTAATATTGAAGCTAACTGTAGCCCTTAAACTAACTGTAATCCCAAACATAATCATAATCTTAACTGTAACACTAAACATTACCAGAGCCCAATCTTAATTTTAATGCTAAACTCAAAACTAACACAAACCCGAAACCTAATCATAACACGTGCCCTAACGTTAGTCGTGCACCAGCTGTAAAACAAATCCCAAGCCTTTCCATAAACCGAGCCCTAACCCAAAACCTAAATTTCAGCATAAACCGAACACAAATCCTAACCGTAAACCTAACTCCAATCATATCATGAACCTTAAACCTAACCCCAACCTTAACCTACACCTCAATCTAACCGTAAGTTCAAAGTGCCAACCTAACTTGAATGGGAATGAATGTGACCCAGATCTGATATGAACCCTAAACGCAAGCTGAAGACTCACCCTACACCAACTGGGATGCTGGGTCACATGTTGCTCACTGCTGGCCACCCAAGCTTCTCAGCCTCCCAAGCAGTGATGATATTGTATACATTTCTACATGGCACGTTCGGGTGATGCAGCATACCAGACAGGGATCATGCATGTGGGACGATGAAGAAGGAGGCAAGGGGAGGGGTGAGAGCATCGTGAAGCGCTCTGAAGAGGATAGCCGAGGAGCTTGGAGAAGGTACTTGTCACAGAATTTGATCGTGACAAAGAGGACGTGGGTGGAATAAGGGAGAGGGAACCTCTGATGGCCTAAGATCCTGTGACTCAGGTACTGCTTCACCTGTCTACTCTATGCCTCCCTGCAGTGGAACAGCTCTCGTCCACTCCCACGACCAGGGTCGGGGAGCTAGTTACCAACTAAAAGGTCAGTTGCCCTTTTTTGGACCCAACATCTGAGATGAGAGGATTGCCCAGTAAAAAGTCCATGAGCAGCAATGGAATTTAGAAGAATGTGATGCAATCAAATTGAACTGTATGTAACTCTGAGTAGCTTGACAGGATAGATACTGAGAGGTTGTTTCACCCTGGATGGGGAGTCTAAAACAAGCGGTCATTTTGTCGGTTGAGGGGTCTGCCATTTCGGACTGAAATGAAGATTTGTTTTCACTCATAGGGTTGTGAGTCTTTGGAAATCTCTATGCAAGAGTGTTGCGGATGTGCAGTGCTCTTGCACCAGCCTGCATCTCGGGAGGATTGCTAGATTATGGCAAGCCCTCACGCTATTTCTAACCGCACTTCCTTGTTCATGCGTTTATTCAACTTCCTCTGAATCAAATCGACGCTATTTAGCTCAATCACACAGTCTGACAGCGAGATCCACATTATCACCACTTTCTGGTTGAAGAAGATTTCCTGAATTCCGTTCTGATGAAGGGTCACTGACCTGAAATGTTAACTCTGCTTCTCTCTCCACAGATGCTGACACAGGTGCTGCGTATTTACAGCATTTGCTGTTTTTTTGTGTTATTCCTGATCCCCTCATTGGGTTTATTAGTAACTATCTTATACTCATATCCCCTAGTTCTGGTTTCACCTGCAAGTCAAAACCATTTTTTCTGTGTTCACCTGACCAAACCCATTCACAATGTTAAACACTTCTGTCAGTTCACCCTTCTGCCTTGCCTTGTTTGGAGAAAAGAGCCCCAGGGGCTCTTCAATATTACCTGACAGTTGTAACCTCTCAGTACTTTCTTTCCTAAAGTTGTAATCTTAATATCACAGATGTTGCTTCATCCGCTGTTCTTTTCTATAAATGTTCATCTGTCTCGATATAGACGTCACAGACATGGTCGGTATTTATTGCCCATCCCGAGTTGCCGTTTGAGAATATGGTGGTGAGCCACTCATGCACCACTGCAGTCCATGTGGCCTGCGTACACCCATAGTGCTATTAGGTAGGAAATCACAGGATTTGATCCAGAAACAATGAAGGGGTGACCTATGTATTAGCAAGTCGGGATGGTGAGAACGACCCAGAGGGAAACTTGCAGGTGGTGTTGTCCCCACGCGCCTACTACTCTTGTCATTACAGGTGGTAGAGATCGTGAGTTTGGACGTTTCAGACGCCATGCCTGTGTGTCTGTATTCAACCACACGCACACACACTCACAAATAGATGCATAAAGTGACTCAACTCCGATCAGGTCTCGAAGAAGCCATTCGGTCTTTGCAGTCTGTTATCCACAGGAACGGGGGAGGCTATTAAGCCCCGCCCCGAGCCTGTTATGCAGGAACCGAAGGAAGCCATTGAACATCTCAATTCTGTTACTCTGGAAAAAGAGGAGGTCATTCAGCCTCTCGTGATTTTTAAACAGGAAATTGAGGAGGCCATTCAGGCTCTAGATCTTGTTGCACTGGAACAGGAGGAAGTCATTCAACCCCTTGAGCCAGTTACACAGGATCAGGAGGGGATCAGTCAGTTACTTACCAGGCGAGATCTTCTAACTCAGTCTCGGCTGGTGTGATGAACCCAGGGAACCTCGAGGTCTGTGATTGTGGGCCTTAGTGCCTACAACACGGCCATAAAAGGCCAATGCTGCAAACATAGATTGGGAAAATTATTGAGAGAATTCAGGTGGGGAATCACTAGACCAACACGGATATAGAAGCATCAGGGTTTGCTTACACGCCCGTGGCCCCTTTCACTCGCATGCTCGCTGTAAATGACCGATAGAATCTCCGTGGTTCATTCATTATCACCCCACCATCTTTCATTGCAGAAAGGTATCGATGGACCAACCATTTACAGAGTGATTGAGATGTTATTGGCTCATTCTGCAGCAAGCACTGTCTGTTCACCGCAACCTCCATCCTGCCCCCAGGACTGTGTTTCCTGATTTGGTCGATTAACCCTTCTTAATGTCACCCCTCACCTCCGCAAAGTCTGCAATTCTTATATCGGTTGATGATCTCCTACCCACCCCCACTCTCTGCCGGATCTAGTCGATGGCTCCTTTCCCCATCCTGATCAACCAGTTAGCATTCACTGACTCAGCGAGAGACTCCCTGGGAAGGAACAAGAAGATGTGGTAGCCAATCGCATCCTCTGGGCAGCATTGAACCATCATGCATCCCATGTCCTTGGTGAAAGTGAAGTCCTGGGCGCTGGACAGGAGCTTGTTGATGCCCACTCCTAGTTCGGTGCTAAGGACATCAACTTCCAGCTGCTCCCTACCACCTCCACGTAGACCATAACTTGTCACTGGTTCTTTCTGAAGTGCAGCTTGGCGGAGCCAACATTAAATTAAGTGAGGCTTCCGAGGCCTTGTTAATAAACTATCTACGAAAGTGACTGTCTCCACAATGGTCGAACCCTGAACCAGAATTCTGCTGTTCCGGTACAGCTACAGTACTGGTATCTACCAGATAATGCGGACATTTGTTCAAATATCTCCTGTTCACTAAAAGCAGGCAAAATCCAATTCCGACATTTACCATACTATCAGTCTACCCTCAATCATCAGCAAAGTGATGGAATGTTTCATCCTACCTCGTTGTCCAATATCAGGTCTAGTATAGCCTTTATCCAGTTGGCTCCAGAACGTGCTGTTACAAGAAACTATCCCGAAAATATTCTATGAACTAACTTTGCCCATCTGATTTTTTTTTTTTATTCGTTCATGGGATGTGAGAGCCACTGGCTAGGACAACATTTATTGCCCACGCCTAAGTGCCCTTGAGAAGGTGGTGGTGAGCTGCCTTCTTGAACAGCTGCAGTCCATGTGGAGTATGTACACCCACAGTGCTGTGAGGAAGGGAGTTCCAGGATTTTGACTCAGTGACTGTGAAGGAAATTCGTTTTCGATCCTCTGGGGAGGCGGTGGAGTAGTGGTATTATCACTGGACTAGTACCCCAGAGACCCAGGGTAATGATATGGGGACATGGGTTCGAATCCCACCACAGCAGAAGGTGGAATTTGAATTTAATTAATACATCTGGAATTAAAATCTGGAATCTAATGATGGCCATGAAATTGTTGTCAAAACCTATCTGGTTCACTGATGTCCTTTAAGGGAGGAAATCTGCTGCCCTTAGCTGGTCTGACCTACTTGTGTTTCCAGACCCACAGCAATGTGGTTAACTCCTAAATGCCCACTGATATGGCCTAAAAAGCCACTTAGTTATACCTAACTGCTATGAAGTCAACAAAAAGTAATGAAACCGGATGGACCGCCTGGCATCGACCGAGGCACTGGAAACGACAACGGCAAACCCAGCCCTGTCGACCCTACAAATCCCTCTTTACTAACATCTGGAGGCTAGTCTGACACTTTCACCTCTTTACCCTCTCTACTGCAATCATATCCTTCTGTAATGTGGTGACCAGAACTGTACGCATTACTCGAGCTGTGGTCCAACTAGTGATTTATACAGTTCTCGCATAACCCCCTGCTCTTATAATCTATACATCGGCCAATAAAGGCGTGTTCCATATGCCTTTTTAACCACATGGTCCACCACATCGGGGATGTGAACATACATTCGAAAGTTCCTCTGTTCACAAACTGGGAGATAATGCTATGCGAGGGAAATTGTTAAGTGAGTTTGTAAGAACAATTGTAAAATATGCTCTCTCTTTGAAGTAATTTTTATTCCTGTGTACGCAGAGATAGAAGAGATACACGTGGGGTGTTAAGTTCCGCAGGAGTGGGAAAAATATAGATTTAGAGAGAGAGAGAGAGTAACAGATAGGGAGTGTTAGGCATGGATAGAGAGGTAGGAAACCACTCTTGCTGGTAATCTCTCCCTATCTTTCTCTCCCACTTCCTCTCTCTTTAAGTCTCTCAATTCCTTTTTCCATTCTCTGTTCATCTCTTTTTTTTTCTCCCCATCTCTTCCTCCTGCTGTTCCGTCTCCATCCCAATCTCTCCCTCTTGCTTTCCAGAGGGGGAGATGGTGAAAGAGAGACAGAGACAGGTGGTTGCAGGCAGTAAGAGATGGGGAGACTGGAAGAGAGAAGGGGGCATATGTAGAGGGAACTTTACTCTGTATCTCTTCCTGTACTGCAGCTCTCCTTAGTGTGTTTGATGGGACTGTGCAGAAAGAGCTTTTTTCATTCATTCATGGGATGTGGGCGTCGGTGGCCAGGCCAGCATTTATTGCCCAACCCTATTTGCCCTTGAGAAGATGATGGTGAGCTGCCTTCTTGAACCGCTGCAGTCCATGTGGGGTAGGTACACCCACAGTGCTATTGACTTTGTAGCGGTTAGATACAACTGAGTGGCTTGATAAGATAAAAGCAAAATACTGCGGATGCTGGAAATCGGAAACAAAAACAAGAAATGCTGGAATCACTCAGCAGGTCTGGCAGCATCTGTGGAAAGAGAAGCAGAGTTAACGTTTCGGGTCAGTGATCCGAAGAAGGGTCACTGACCCGAAACGTTAACTCTGCTTCTCTTTCCACAGATGCTGCCAGACCTGCTGAGTGATTCCAGCATTTCTTGTTTTTGTTTGAGTGGCTTGCTAGGCCATTTCAGAGGGCATGTAAGAGTCAACCAAATTACTGTGGGTCTGGAGTCACATGAAGGCCAGACCAGGTAAGAGCAGCATATTTCCTTACCTAAAGGACATTAATGGACCAGATGGGTTTTTACAACGATCCACAATGGTTTCATGGCCATCATTAGACTAGCTTTTTTTTAAATTCCAGATTTAAATTCCTTCAGCTGTGGTGGGATTTGAACCCTGTACAACTCTGTATCTAACCTTGTGCTCTACCTGTCCTGGGACTGTTTGATGGAACAGTGTAGATGGAGCTTAACTCTGTATCTAAGCGAAGCTGAACCAAGAATAGTACAGCACAGGAACAGGCCACTCGGCCCTCCAAGCCTGCGCCGATCTTGATGCCTGCCGAAACTAACACCTTCTGCACTTCCAGGGCCCATATCCCTCTATTCCCTTCCAATTCATGTATTTGTCAAGATGTCTCTTAAACATCGCTATCGTATCTGCTTCCATCACCTCCCCTGGCAGCAAGTTACAGGCACTCACTACCCTCTGTGCAAACAAACAGCCTCGCACATCCCCTCTAAACTTTGCCCCTCACACCTTAAACCTATGTCCCCTATTAACTGACTCTTCCACCCTGGGAAAAAGCTTCTGACTATCCACTCTGTCCATGCCGCTCATAACTTTGTAAACCTCTATCATGTTGCCTCTCCACCTCCGTCGTTCCAGTGAAAACAATCCGAGCTTTTCCAACCTCTCCTCATAGCTAATGACCTCCAGACCAGGCAACATCCTGGTAAACATCCTCTGTGCCCTCTCCAAAGCCTCCACGTCCTTCTGGTAGTGTGGTGACCAGAATTGCACGTAATATTCCAAGTGTGGCCTAACTGAAGTTCTTTACAGCTGCAACATGACTTGTCAATGTTTATACTCTTACTCTGTGCCCCGACCGTTGAAGGCAAGCATGCTGTATGCCTTCTTGACTACCTTATGTACCTGCGTTGTCACTTTCAGTGACCTGTGGGCATGTACACCCAGATGTCTCTGCCTGTCAATACTCCTAAGGGTTCTGCCATTTACTGTATACCTCCCACCTGCATTCGACCTTCCAAAATGCATAACCTCACATTTGTCCGGATTAAACCCCATCTGCCATTTCTATGCCCACGTCTCCAACCGAACTATATCCTGCTGTATCCTCTGACAATCCTCATCATTATCCACAACTCCACCAACCTTTGTGTCGTCCGCAAACACACGAATCACGCCAGCTACATTTTCCTCCAAATCAAAAATATATACTACAAATGGCAAAAGCCCCAGCACTGATCCCTGCGGGACATCACTAGTCACATCTCTCCATTCAGGGAAACACCCATCCACTGCTTCCCTCTGTCTTCTGTTTCGTTTATAAATACAGCAATGAAACAGGCCCTTCGGCCCACCAAGTCTGTGCCGACCGTCAACCACCCATTTATACTAATCCTGCACTAATTCCATAATTCTACCTCATCCCCAAATGTCCCTATATTTACCTGCCACCTACCTATACTGGGGGCAATTTATAATGGCCAATTTACCTATGACCGAGCCAGTTCTGTATCCATCTTGCCAGCTCACCTCTGATCCCGTGTGACTTCACCTTTTGTACTGGTCTGCTCTGTGGGACCTTGTCAAAGGCTTTACTAAAGTCCATATAGATAACATCCAATGCCCTTCCTTCATCAATCATCTTCGTCACTTCCTCAAAAAACTCAATTAAATTAGGAAGACACGACCTCCCCTTCACAAAACCATGCTGTCTCTCGCTAATAAGTTCGTTTGTTCCCAAATGGGAGTAAATCCTGACTCGAATAATCCTCTCTAATATTTTTCCTACCACTGACGTAAGGCTCACCGGCCTATAATTTCCTGGATTATCTTTGCCATCCTTCTTAAACAAAAGAACAACATTGGCTATTCTCCAGTCCTCTGGGACCTCACCTGTAGCCAATAAGGATGCAAAGATTTCTGTCAAGGCCACAGCAATTTTCTCCCTGGCCGCCCTCAGTATTCTAGGGTAGATCCCATCAGGCCCTGGGGACGTATTAGAATTAGAATTAGAATTAGAGCATTACACCGCAGTACAGGCCCTTCGGCCCTCGATGTTGCGCTCGATGTATCTACCTTAATGCTTTGCAAGACACCCAACACTTCCTCCTTTTTGATAATGAGATGACTAAGAATATCCGCACTCCCTTCCCTAGGCTCATCATCCAACTGAGTCCTTCTCTTTGGTGAATACTGATGCAAAGTACTCATTTAGCACCTCACCCATTTCCTCTGGCTCCACACATAGATTCCCATCTCTGTCCTTGAGTGGGCAAACCCTTTCCCTGGTTACCCTCTTGCTCTTGATTTACGTGGAAAAAACCTTGGGATTTTCCTTAATCCTGTTTGCCAATGACTTTTCATGACCCCTTTTAGCTCTCCTAACTCCTTGCTTAAGTTCCTTCCTACTGTCTTGATATTCCTCAAGTGCTTCGTCTGTTCCTAGCCTTCCAGCCCTTACAAATGCTTCTTTTATCTTTTTGACTTGGCTCACAATATCCCGTGTTATCCAAGCTTCCCGAAGCTTGCCAAACTTGTCGTTCTTCCTCACAGGAACATACTGGTCCTGAATTCTGATCAGCTGACGTTTGAAAGCCTCCCACATGCCAGATGTTGATTTACCTTCAAACAGCTGCACTGCCACGAACCTGCCATGGAAGTGTTTGATGGGACAATATAGAGGGGGCTTTACTATGTATGTACACCCGCATTTACGTATGTCTTAACTTCATTAAAATTGAACAGATAAAACACAACTCAAATTAAAATGTAATTCGCGGTGTCAATGATGCTCTCCGCTTCTGCAGTGCCCACTGGGCACGGATGTCCTCAAGTGAACCAGTGGAAACTACATGCTCCTTCTTCAGGGACATCTAGGCGTGAACATAATCATAGAAGAAGGGTAGGCAATCAAGGTCTACAGACCTCCTGACGTCCCGCACCTTGGACCTGCAATTTGCCACATTTGCCAAGTTCAGAAGCAGACCGACAGGGAAATGCTGTTCCTGGCCCATGACACTCCACACAGGGTGCACAAAGATCAGGAGCGTGGGGCTGAAGTGCAGCCAAAACCTGAGGAGAAGCCCCTTCAAATTCGTGAACAGGGGCTGAAAACTAGCACATTCCATGTATGCATGGAACATGGACTCGTCCGGGCCACAGATATTGCAGGAGGACAGGGAGTCCTTGAACCAGCTTAAAAGTCTATTGCACGGAACGGCCCTGTGCAGCACCCTCCACCCCAGGTCCCCGATGTAAAGGGGAATGTCTCAAGCGTAGAGAGACCTCCACCAGGGCTTCCTCTTGTCGCCAGATTGCAGCCCGCCACCACGGTCTGTCCTGCTGGAAAACGAGGGCGAGGCAGTGGAGACTGTGCAGGAGAAGCCCATACAGGAAACCTCTCCACATCACGTGGAATGGCATGGAGGGCATTTCCGAGAGGCAGCTCGGGTTGTGTGGGTTTGGATTATGAGGCGGGTTTTGGGACCTGGGTGCGAGGAGACGATGGGCAAGCGGGGTCAGCATTCCAGACTCCCATCACCACCCGCCATGAGGGGCGTCACAGGGGCTTCAGCTATTCCTCCGCCCGTCGGCCCGTCCCTGGAGCCAGCCGCCCGAACATCCGAGGCCCTCTCCTCCGCCAGAGGAGGAGCACCCTGACTGGAGGCGACCATGCTCCAGACTCTGAACAGATCCCGATAAAAAACAGGGAACTCCCTCAAAGAGGTGCGGCTAATGTTCTCCACGGAGAGCTGCGTGTCGTCTTGAAGGCAGTGACACTGGTGTAAAAAATATATCACCATTGCACACCATCTGGGACAGCAGGTATCTCCGCAGGTGCCGAAGGTGGAAAGTTTCAGCCTGTGTCTGTACGCACACGAACGGCAGGCTGCCCTCCTCAGTCAGAAGACTCAGGCCCGTGGAAGAGATCCAATGTTTCCTCTTGCCCCAGAAGAACTCTATGAGCTTCTTCTGGATCTTGGTGGCTAATGCAGGGGGTGAGCCAGAAGTGACCAACCGGTAGCACAGCATCGAGGACATCAATTGGCTTATGACCAGTGCTCAGCCCCTGTAAGAAAGCACTCGGAGCTGTCCTGTTGAATGCCGAAACCGTCAACGCCTGCCAGTTTGCCGACCAGACTTCCTCAGTGAGAGTAAGGTGGACTCCCAGATAGAGGAGGTGCGTGGTGCACGACGCAAAAGTTGTGAACTCCTCTGGCAGGGAATGCACGCACCACTGACCGACCAGGAGTCCAGAACATTTCTCCCAATTTATCCCTGCGGAGGACACAGAAGAAAAGGTGTGATGGCACTCGTGCATCCTCCACAAGTCAACAGCATCAGTGCGAGGAGCACGTCATCGGTGTATGCCAAAAGGAGGACATGCATGGCCAACCCGCGCAGAGCCAAACCCATCAATCACCTGTGAAGCCAGCACAGGAACGGCTCCACGCAGATGGTGTACAATTGGCCTGACATGGGGCATCCCTGATGTACCCCGCCCTGAAAAAGAAGGGGTGCCATCAAGGACCCACTAGCATTAACCAGACACTTTGTGACAGCGTGTAAAAGTCAGGCCCGGGGCACAAAATGTGTCCTGCGTCTAAATGCATGCAGTGTCCCAAAAAGATATTCGTGCTCCACCGTGTCGAACGCCTTCTCCTGATAGAGGGAGTGAAAGGTGACTGGATGACCCCTGCTGTGGGAAAGATGCAACAAGTCCCGAACCAGGTGGATGTTGTCCTGGATGGACTGGCCCGGGACCAAGTAGCACTGGTTGTGGTGTATCATATGGCCAGAAAGGGGCCCAGGCGTGTAAACAGCCTGGACAAAGATCGTACAATCTGTGCTGAGGAGGGAAACTGGACGCCAGTTATTTTGCAGCCGGTGATCGCCCCTCTTCGGCAGCAAGAAAATGACCGCCCTGTGCCACGAGAGCAGCATCCCCCCGTTCGCCAGGCTTTCCCCCAGAACCCGCGTGTAGTTGTCCCAGGAGGTAACATAATGCTCTGAGGAATGCCACGGTCAGGCCGTCCAGCCCCGGGGATTTGCCCCTCGAGAGCTGGTAGAGGGCGCCAGTCAACTCTACCAACGTGAGCGGACCCTCCAGTCATTCGGTCGGGATTCTGGGCTGACCTTCGGCAGGGCATTCCACAACGCTCTGCATACGTGCTCGCTGAAAGGATATGGAGAGAACAACGCACTGTAATAGGTACAGACCAGGAGGCGCATTCCCTCCAGATCCGTGATGAAGGATCCGTCATCAGCCAGCCCCTCGACGAGAAGCTTAAAGACCCGTCGCCATTTTTTCAGCGAGTGGAAGCAGGGTGAGGCGTGGTCCAAATCTTCCAGGATATTGATCAGTGACCACATGAACGCACCTTGGGACCGTATGAGTTGCAGGCCCCTCAGCGCGGCCTTCTTCTCTTTGTCCATCTGTGACAGCATGACCGAAACTGGACTCCAAGTCGAGAACCTCCCTCTCTAGGCGCCCGCTTCTTGCCCACCTTGGGACTGGAGCATTCCGTCAGCTCGGGGGTAATGTTAAAATCCACCCCCCCGCCGCAGATGATGCAATCGCCGTTACCGATAGAGCTCATTAGACTGAAGCACATGGGCGCTAGCGGTGGAGGACCACCTCCACCTCCGTCCACCAGGCCAATGAATGGCCCAGGGGACATGGAAGATCCCGACTCCGGAAATCGAGCCGGAGCCGAGACCGTAGGTGGAGAGAGGAGGCCATCACCTGCTCCATCAGAGACCACAGACTCATCAGATGGGCGGAACACCCAAATGGGCCTCAGGAAAAGGCACATCCTTGATGGCAGCATCAAGCTACTGAGAGGGTTGACGCTCACAGGTCTCGCCCCCACCCAGTACACCCGACCAATTGGCTGATGGGATATTTTCTGGTGTGTCCACAGTCTCCTCCAACATGGGCGGGCTCCCCATCTCGGGCGTTGACTTGATTACAGTTGCATCTACCCTCCTTCGTTCTGAAGAATGGAGAGCTTTTGCCCAGAGATCGAGGCCCTGAACGTGCTTGTGGCAGGGGGAGCCTATCTTTAGGCCAAGGAGAGAACGTTTGGATTGTTGGGGCACAGTGTGCCACAGCTGCACTTGTTATCCTAGGCAACAGCATTAGAGAGAGGCCACTTGGTATAATGTTTCCACTTAACTGTTTTAAGCTGCCAAAAACCGAACCAATTTGGCTTGAGAGACATTCCAACAAGGCATGCTACTGAAGAGCTGCCTGCTTTGATTCATCAAATCTTCTACAGGAGATACGGGCACCGTTGATTGCCTGTTGAGGACGAAAAAATGCCCTTTCTTTTAAGAGACTGAAATTGTAAATCTCCTTTTCTTTACGTCCAAGGCAGAAGTATTTGCTTCAAGATTGAATCTCTCTTGGCTGATTGATTGTTCTGAAATTCGAAGTAAAGTTTTAACTGAGATACAGTCAGTTTTAAAAATTCAAGGTGACCTATTGCTCTGCTCATCGTTGAAGGAACTGTTGATGCCTGCTGAAGCTGAAGAGTTTGAATGCCTATCAAAAAAGATTGCGTCATCAAATCCCTGTGAAGACTTCACGTAGCATTTGATTAGTTCCATATTAGAATACCTCAACCATCGGAAACATAACCCAGAAAGACTTATTTATCTATTTATTTTTAAGAAACAGCTAATTTTTAAAAACACCACTTTTAAAGCCGGATGACTGCTGTTATTGTTCAGTGTGTGTGTGTGAATAGGGAAGTGAAGTTAAAATAAGAAATTATAAGGTCTTAGGCATACGTTTACCTTAATAGTGTTTAAAATTTAATTTATTAAATAACTAGATAATTTGTTGTTGTCTAAAGATACCCAGATTTGTCTGTTTTATTCTGTGAGTTACTGAAGTTGTTAATTTGGCAGTTTTCCGATTGGGTGGTGACACTTTAATAATATGCTGTGACCTGTGGAGTGATAAGACTGAATTGACAGTGATTTGCTCCGGCCTCGTTCGTAATAAATGTCACTGAACTAGTATTCCAGAGGTCCAGGATAATGTCAAAGAACAAAGAACAGTACAGCACAGCAACAGACCATTCGGCCCTCCAATCCTGCGCCGATCCTGGGGACATGGGTTCAAATCCCACCATGGCAGCTCGTGGAATTCAATTAATTAATTGTAATACAATATGGAATTGAAACAAAAACAAGAAATGCTGGATTCACTCAGCAGGTCTGGCAGCATCTGTGGAAAGAGAAGCAGAGTTAACGTTTCGGGTCAGTGACCCTTCTTCGGAATTGAAAGCTTGTCTCAGTAATGGTGACATGAAAGTGCCATTGAATGTTGTAAAAACAAACATTAAGTTCAGTAATATCCTTTAAGGAAGGAAATCCCTTCCCTATCTGGTCTGGCCAGACCCACATGTGATTTCCGACTTACAGCAATGTGGTCAACTCTAAACTGCCTTCTGAAATTGCCCTTCAAGCCACTCTGCTGTTATGGGTAATATGGGCTGGGCAGCAAATGCTATCCTTGCCTTTGATGCCCACATCCCATGAAAGAAGAAAAAAGATGCTATAATTTTTATAGTGCAGATATCTTGGAGGGTTGTTGGGCCGAAGGAGTTTTTAGAGATAGAGTGAGACTAGGCCATGACTGATTTGAAAGCAAGGCTGGAATTTTTGATATCAAGACGTTGCTTGAGCGGCAGCAGGCGCAGGTATGATGAAGGACATGCGAACATGCAGACATACAAACATACGAATTAGGAACAAATGGAGGCCATTTGGCTGCACGAGGCAGCTCCACTATTCAATAAGTTTATGACCCGGCTCCACCTTCTGAGGCAGAGAATTCCAAAGTCACACAAAGCTCTGAGAGAAAAATAAATCTCCTCATTTCTATCTTAAAAGGAAGACCCCCATTTTGAAGCAGTGATCCCTAGTTCTGGACTCAGCTTCAAGAGGAAATATCCTTTCCACATCCACCTTGTCAAGACATTTCTCGATCCTATCTACTTCATGCAAGTCTCCCCTCACACTTCTAAACTCCAGTCAAATCAGCCCAGTCTGTCCAGCCTTTCCTCATAAGACAACCCGCTTATTCCAGGTATCAATTATATAAACCACCTCCGAACCACCCACCCTCCCCCCCCCCCCCCAACGCATTTACATTCTTCCTCAAATAAGGAGACCAAAACTGTACACAGTATTCAAGAAGTGGTCTCAGCAATGCCCCGTATAGCTGAAGCATAACATGCTTACTTCTATTTTCATTTACGCTTGCAATAAAGGATAGCATTCCATTAGCCTTCTTTATTACTTGCTGTAACTGTGTACTAACTTTTTGTGACTAAAACACCTATTTTCCTCTGCAACCAGGAATACAGAAGTCGTTCTCCGTTTAAGTAATGCTCTGCTTTATTATTTATCCTGCCAAAGTGAACAACTTCACATTTCCCCACATTATACTCCATCTGCCAGCTCACTCAACTTATCTATATTTGTTTAAAACCTCCTTATTCACAACATATTTTCTGACCATTTTTATTGATTCAGGTGATGTGGGCATTGCTGTCCCGGTCAGCATTTATTACCAATACCTAATTGCCCTTGAGAAGGCGGTGGGGAGCTGCCTTCTGGAACCGCTGGAATCCATGTGTGGTAGGCACACCCACAGTGCTGTTTGGAAGCGATTTCCATGATTTTGACCCAGCGACAGTGAAGGAACGGCAATATCGTTCCAAGAGGATGTTGTGTGACTTGGAGGGGAACTTGCAGGTCGTGGTGTAACTACACATTTGCTTCCCTTGTCCCACTAGTTGGTAGAGATCGCGGGTTTGGAAGGTGCTGCCGAAGAAGCTTTGTTGCAATGCTGCAGTGTATCTTGTAGATGGTACACACTGCTGCCACTGTGCGTCGGTGGTGGAGGGAGTGAATGCCTGTGAATGGAGTGCCAATCAAGCGGGCTGCTTTGTTCTGGATGGTTCGAACTTCTTGAGTGTTGTTGGAGCTGCACCCATCCAAGCAAGAGCGAGGTATTCCATCATACTCCTGACTTGTGCCTTGTAGATGGTGGACAGGCTTTGGGGAGCCAGGAGGTGAGTTACTCGCCTCAGGATTCCTAGCCTCTGACCTGCTCGTTTAGCCTTGGTATTTATATGGCTGCTCCAGTTCAGTTCATGCTCAATGGTAACCAAGGATGTTGATAGTCGGGGACTCAGCGATCGCAATGACATTGAATGTCATGGAGAGATGGTTAGATTCTCTCTTGTTGGAGATGGTCATTGCCTGGCACTTGTGTGGCGCGAACATTACTTACCCTTATCAGCCCAAGCCTGGATATTGTCCAGGTCCTGCTGCATTTCTGCATGGGCTGCTTCAGTATCTGAGGAGTCACGAATGGTGCTGAACATTGTGCAATCATCAGCGAACATCCCCACTTCTGACATGATTGAAGTAAGGTCATTGATGAAACAGCTGAAGATGGTTGGGCCTAGGACACTACCCTGAGGCACTCCTGCAGTGATGTCCTGAAGCTTAGGTGATTGACCTCCTACAACCACAACTATCTTCCTTTGCATGAGGTATGACTGCAACCAACAGAGTTTTCCCCCTGATTCCCATTGACTTCGATTTTGCTTGGTCTCCTGGATGCCATACTTGGTCAAATTCTGCCTTGATGTCAAGGGCAGTCACTCTCACCTAACCGCTTCACTTCTGCTCGTTTGTCCATGTTTGAACCAAGGTTGTAATGAGGGCAGGAGCTGAGTGGCCCTGGCAGAACCCAAACTGAGCGTCACTGAGCATGTTATTGCTAAGCCAGTGCCGCTTGATGTAACTGTTGTTTACACCTTCCATCACTTTACTGATGACTGAGAGTCGACTAATGGGGCGGTAATTGTTTGGGTTGGATTGGTCCTGCTTTTTGTTTGCAGGACATACCTGGGCAATTTTCCATATTGCCGGTTAAATGCCAGTGTTGCCGCTGTAATGGAACAGCTTGGCTAGGTTCACGGTAAGTTCTGGAGCACAGGTCTTCAGTACTATTGCCAAAATGTTGGCAGGGCCCATCGTCTTTGCAGTGTCTGATGCCTTCAATCGTTTCTTGATATCACGTGGAGTGAATCAAATCAGCAGAAGTCTGGCATATGTGATGCTGGGGAGTGCAGGAGGAAGCCGAGATGGATCATCAACTCGGCAATTCTGGCTGAAGATTGTTACAAATGATTCAGCTTTATCTTTCACACTGATGTGAAGGGCTCCCCCAGCTTTGAGGAAGGGGATATTTGTGGAGCCACCTCCTCCAGTTAGTTGTTTAATTGTCCACCCCCACTCATGTCTGGATGTGGCAGGGCTGCAAAGCTTAGATCTGATCCGTTGTTTATGTATTGCTTAACTCTGTCGATAGCATGCTGCTTACGCAGTTTGGCACGCAGGTAGTCCTGTGATGTAGCTTCATCAGGTTGACACCTCATTTAAAGGTATGCCTGGTGCTGCTCCTGCCATGCCCTCCTGCACTTTTCATTAAACCAGGGTTAGTCTCCTGGCTCGATGGCAACGGTAGAGTGGGGAATATGCCGGGCCATGAGGTTACAGATTGTGGTTGAGTACAGTTCTGTTGCTGCCTCGTTGGTGCCCAGTTTTGTATGGCTAGCTCTGTTCTAAATCTATTCCATTTCGCATGGTCATAGTACTGCACAACACGATGGAGTGTTTCCTCAATGTGCAGGCAGGACTTTGTCATCACAAGGCCTGTGCAGTGGTCACTCCTACCAATACTGTCATGGACAGATGCAACTGTGGCCGGCAGATTGTTGAGAATGATATCAAGAATGTTTTTCCCTCTTGTTGGTTCCTTCACCAACTGCTGCATACCCAGTCTAGCAGCTATGTCCTTTAGGGCTCAGCCAGCTCGGTCAGTAGTGTTACTACCGAGCCAGTCTTGGTGATGGATATGAAAGTCCCCCACCAAGAGTACATTCTGTGCCCTTGCCAAATCAGTGCTTCCTCCAAGTGATTATCGACACGGAGGAGTACTGATTCATCAGCTGAGGGATGATGGTAGGAGGGAATCAGCAGGAGATTGCCTAGCGCATGTTTGACAGAATGCCATGAGACTCATGGGGTCCAGAGTCGATGTTGAGGTCTCCCAGGGCAACTCCCTCCCGACTTTATCAAACTGTGCCGCCACGTCTGCTGGGACTATGCTGCCGGTCGGACAGGACATACCGAGGGATGGTGATGGCAGTGTCATAGACATTGTCTGTCAGGTATGATTCTGTGAGTATGACTATGTCAGGCTATAGATTGGCAAGTCTGTTGGAAAACTCTCCCAACTTTGGTGCAATCCCCCAGATGTTTGTAAGGAAGAGTTTACAAGGCTGGTTTTGCTGTTGTTGCTTCTGGTGCCGAGGTCGACGCTGGGTGGTCCGTCCAGTTTAATTCTTCATTTGTTTTGTAGCAGTTAGATATAACTGAGTGGATTGCTAGGCCATTTCAAGGGGCATTGCAGAGTCAAAGACATTGCTGTGGGTCTGCAGTCACATGTGGAGCGAAGCCAGGTAAGGACTTGGAGGGCCGAATGGCCTGTTCCTGTGCTGTACTGTTCTTTGATCTTTGACGGCAGATTTCCTTCCCTAAAGAACATTAGTGAACCAGTTGGGTTTTTATAAAAATCGACATTGTTGCGTCACTGGCAAGGACAACAATTATTGCTCATCACTAATTCCCTTTGAGAAGGTGAGAGTGTGGCACCTTCTTAACAACTGAGTGTCTTGCTCGGCCATTTCAGAGGGGCAGTTGAGAGTCAGCCACACTCTCGTAGGTTTGGAGTTATAAGTAGGCCAGACTGGGCAAGGATGGCAGATTTCATCCCCATTAGGGCATCACTGAACTAGATTGGCTTTGACAACAATCCTGTACTTTCGTGGTCAAGGTAGCGACACGAGAATTTTATTCCAGATTTATTTAATTAACTGAATTTGAATACGGCAGCTACCATGGTTTTGAACTCGTTTTTCCGGAGCATTAACCCAGGCCTCTTGGTCACTAAACCAGTAACATAACCAACATGCTGCAATAAAAACAAGAAATGCTGGAAATACTCAGCAGGTCTGGCAGCATCCGTGGAGAGAGAATCACAGTTAACGATTTAAGACAGTGACCATTCTTTAGAACTTCAGCATGCTGCAATTATTGGCCGTGTCTTTAGCTGACTGATGTCGACTCTCGCAAACCATTCCTAATCCTCCCCTGTGGCACAGTGGCGCGGTGGTTAGCACGGCAGCCTCACAGCTCCAGCGACCCGGGTTCAATTCTGGGTACTGCCTGTGTGGAGTTTGCAAGTTCTCCCTGTGTCTGCGTGGGTTTTTTCCGGGTGCTCCGGTTTCCTCCCACAAGCCAAAAGATTTGCAGGTTGCTCCGGTTTCCTCCCACAAGCCAAAGATTTGCAGGTTGGTAGGTAAATTGGACATTATTGCCCCTAGTATAGGTAGGTGGTTGGGAAATTGAGAGACAGGTGGGGATGTGGTAGGAATATGGGATTAGTATATATGGGTGGTTGATGGTCGGCACAGATGCGGTGGGCCGAAGGGCCTGTTACAGTGCTGCAGCACTAAACTAAACTCCCTCCCCTCATTTCAACCCATTCTTTGACCAAGCATTCCATCTCTTCTCCCAATGTAATGAATCTCACACTGGGTTTCGTCGACCCCTGTTTGTCTGCAGAGACTCTCCACCAGGAGGTATGTGAAATAAACAGTCCGTTGCAGCACTTTGGCGGCCCTGTGTGTTAAAGAGTTATTGCAGTGACTGCTCATAACACCCACGGGTGTCTTTTCACTTACATCCATCACCACACTCCTGCAGGAATATTGGGAATATGCAGCTAATGACTGGCATGATCCTCATGCAATCACTGCATGAGGTTTCGCAATGCACAAATCCGAGGAGGACTTTCTGCTCACATAAAGCCAGTTTGAACACGGCTCCACAGCCTTTGCTGCAGCACAAAAAGAAAATAAAGGAAGAGATTTGGTTCCAGCAGCTGAGAGGAAAATATCTGCTCCATTACAGAACATCTAACTTTTGTCAGTTGGAGTATTTGGACCAGTCTGGGGCTATAATGCATGTTTCCTGAATGGCTGCATCCCGTGAGGATTTGCAGCTTTTTCTTGGAGTTCTTCATTTGAAACAGAAAAACACATCATGCTAACCCATTTCAGAGGGCAGTAAAGAATGAACCACATTGCTGTGAGTTTGAACGCACACATGGATTAGACCAAGTGAGGACTGCAGATTTCCTGTGCTGAGGGCATTAGGGAATCAATAATCCGCTTGTTCCATTGTCACATGACATGTGCCTTGCACATACTGGACTGGCGTTTGGGTATCAGGAGGTGGGTTAGTCACCGTAGAATCACCAGCCTCTGAACTGCTCTTGAAGCCACTGCATTTATATGGCTGGTTCAGCTCTGTTTCTGGTCAATGGTAACCTCAAGATGTTGATAGTGGGGGATTCAGCGATGGTAACCAGAGAACCATTGAGAACTTATGGCTCTGAAGGAGAAGATTCAGCCTAATCTCTCCAGTTGGCCGGAAAATAAACTACCTGCCCAATCTAATCCCACCTTCCAGCCCTTGGTCCATAACCTTGCAGGTTACAGCACTTCAAGTGCATGTCCAGGTACATGTTAATTGAGTTGAGGGTTTCTGTCCCCACCACAATTCATGACAGTGAATTACAGACACTCACCACCCTCTGGGTGCAAAGCAATCCTCATAAATGGGCGACACAGTGGCGCAGTAACTAGCACCGCAGCCTCACAGCTCCAGCGACCCAGGTTCAGTTCTGGGTAATGCCTGTGCGGATTTGCAAGTTCTTCCTGTGTCTGCACCGGGTGCTCTGGTTTCCTCCCACAGCCAAAGACTTGCAGGTTGATAGGTAAATTGGCCATAGTAGGAAGGTGGTAGGAGAATGGTGGGGATGTGTTAGAGAATATAAATGTAAATTGTCCCTAGTATAGGTAGGTGGTAGGGAATTTGGGATTGTGGGCGTGTTAGTATAAATGGGTGGTTGTTGGTCAGCACATACTCGGTGGGCCGAAGGGCCTATTTCAGTGCTGGATCTCTAAATAAATAAATACATATGGGGTTACTGTAGGATTAATATAAATGGGTAGTTGTTGGTCAGCACAGACTCGCTGGGCCGAAGGGCCTATTTCAATGCTGTATCTCTAAATAAAATAAATATCCCCTTTAGTCCTTCCACCAGTCATCTTAAATCTGTTCTCCCTTGTAATTGATCTCAAAGCAAGCAGGACCAGTAAACAGGCCGGGCATGGACAGAACAGGGAGCGTGGAAGGTCTGGTCGGCAAAACTGCATTTGCTTTAATGCAAGAAGCCTTACTGGTAAGGCAGATGAACTCAGAATATGGACCGGGAGTTGGGACTGTGATATTGTAGCTATTACGGAAACTTGGTTGAGCGATTGGCAGGACTGGCAGCACAATGTTCTGGGGTACCGTTGCTTCCAAAGTGACAGAGGTGGAGGTAAGAGAGGAGGGGGAGTTGCACAATTGATTATGGAGGACATCACGGCAGTACTTAGAGGGGTTATCCCGGGGTGAACGTCCAGTGAGGCCATATGGGTCGAACTGAGAAATAATAAAGGGGTGGTCACTTCGATAGGATTGTGCTACTGCCCGCCCCCCAATTGACAGAGGGAATTGGAGGGGCTTATACAGAGGGAAATCACAGGTATGTGTAAGAATTATAGCGTTGTAATAGTAGGTGATTTTAACGTCTCCAACATTGACTGGGACTGCCTTCGTACCAACGGATCAGATGGGGACGATTTTGTTAAGTGTGTCCAGGATAGTTTTCTGAAGCAGTATGTGGATGGCCCAACCAGAGAAGAGGCTGCACTCGACCTCCTCTTAGGAAATGAGTCTGGGCAGGTGGTTAATGTCTCAGTGGGTGGGCACTTTTGAATCAGTTATCATAACTCTAATAGCTTCAAGATAGATATGGAAAAGGATAGAACTGGTCCTCAGGTTGAAGTCCTAAATTGGAGGAAGGCTAATTTCGATGGCAAGTATACCGTTTTGGATACTGTTGCGGGGGGTGGCCTATCAGGGGAAAACAGCAGCAGCAGCCAGAGCAGTGACTCCATGGCTGGCACTGTTGTTCAGCAGGGAGGCACAAAGCACAGAAGAGCAATAGGGATAGGGAACTCTATAGTCAGGGGCACAGATAGGCGCTTCTGTGGACGTGAAAGAGACGCCACGAAGATATGTTGCCTCCCTGGTGCCAGGGTCAAGGATGTCTCTGAACGGAGAGAGGGCAATCTGAAGGGGCAGGGTGAACAGCCAGAGGTTGTGGTACACATCGGTACCAATGACATAGGCAGGAAGAGTGATGATGCCCTGCAGGGGGAGTTTAGGGAGTTCAGTAGTAAGTTAAAAAACAGGACCTGAAGGGTTGTAATCTCTGGATTACTCCCTGTGCCACGTGCCAGTGAGGCTAGAAATAGGAAGATAGTGCAGCTAAACAAGTGGCTGAGCAGCTGGTGTAGAAGGGAGGGTTTCGGATATCTGGACCATTGGGCTCTCTTTAGGGACATATGGGACCTGTACAAGAAGGACGGGTTGCATCTAAACTGGAAGAGCTCTAATATCCTGGCTGCAAGGTTTGTTACCGTCACTCGGGAGGGTTTAAAATCGTGTGGAAGGGGCTTGGGAATCAGCGCAGTAGGACAGCTAGTGAAGTAATTGAGGAGGACATAGTAAACAAGGCCAGTAGGACTAAGAGGAAGAGCAGGCAGGGAGATGTTGCTGAGCACAACGGGACTGGTGGTCTGAAGTGCATTTGTTTCAAAGCGAGAAGTATGACAGGTAAGGCAGGTGAACCTAGAGCTTGGATTAGTACTTGGAAATATGATGTTGTTGCTATTACAGAGACTTGGTTGAGGGAAGGGCAGGATTGGCAGCTAAATGTTCCAGGCTTTAGAAGCTTCAGGCGGGATAGAGGGGGTTGCAAATGCGGTGAGGAGTTGCATTTTTGGTTAAGGAGAATATCACAGCAGTACTGCGGGAGGGCACCTCAGAGAGGTCATGCAACGAGGCAATATGGGTGGAGCTCAGAATAGGAAGGGTGCAGTCACGATGTTGGGGGTTTACTACAGGCCTCCCAAGAGCAAGGGGGAGGTAGAGGAGCAGATATGTAGACAGATTTTGGAAAGATGTAAAGGTAGCAGGGTTGCAGTGGTGGGAGATTTTAACTTCCCCAATATCGACTGGGACTCACTTAGTGTTAGGGGCTGGGATAGGGCAGAATTTGTGAGGAGCATCCAGGAGGGCTTCTTGAAACTGTATGTAAATAGTCCAACGAGGGATGGGGCCATTCTGGACCTGGTATTGGGGAATTAGCCCCGTCAGGTGGTCGAAGTTTCAGTGGGAGAGCATTTCAGGAGCAGTGAACATAATTCTGTAAGTTTTAAGGTAATTTTTTTTTAGAGATACAGCCCTGCGGCCCACCGAGTCCGTGCCGACCATCAACCACCCATTTATACTAATCCTACACTAATTCCATATTCCTACCACACCTGTCCCCATATTACCCTACCACCTACCTATACTAGGGGAAATTTATATTGGCCAATTAACCTATCAACCTGCAAGTCTTTGGCTTGTGGGAGGAAACCGGAGCGCCCGGAGGAAACCCACGCAGACACAGGGAGAACTTGCAAACTCCACACAGGCAGTACCCGGAATTGAACCCGGTTCGCTGGAGCTGTGAGGCTGCGGTGCTAACCAAATTGTAGATAAGGATAAGAGTAGTACTCGGGTGAAGGTGCAAAATTGGGGGAAGGCTAATTATAAAAATATTAGGCAGGAACTGAAGAATTTAGATTGGGGGCGGCTGTTTGAGGGTAAATCAACATCTGACATGTGGGAGTCTTTCAAACGTCAGCTGATTAGAATCCATGACCAGCATGTTCCTGTGAGGGAGAAAGACAAGTTAGGTAAGTTTTCGGAAGCTTGGATAACACGGGATATTGTGAGCCGAGTCAAAAAGAAAAAGGAAACATTTGTAAGGGCTGGAAGGCTAGGAACAGATGAAGCACTTGATGAATATAAAGACAGTACATAGAACATAGAACATAGAAAATACAGCACAGAACAGGCCCTTCGGCCCACGATGTTGTGCCGATCCTTTGTCCTCTGTCAAGGACAATTTAATCTATACCCCATCATTCTCCTTTATCCATATACCTATCTAAAAGCCGTTTGAAAGTCCCTAAAGTTTCTGACTCAACAACTTCCCCAGGCAAGGCATTCCATGCCCCGACCACTCTCTGGGTAAAGAACCTTCCCCTGACATCCCCCTTATATCTCCCACCCTTCACCTTAAATTTATGACCCCTTGTAACGCTTTGCTCCACCCGGGGAAAAAGTTTCTGACTGTCTACCCTATCTATTCCCCTGATCATCTTATAAACCTCTATCATGTCACCCCTCATCCTTCTCCGTTCTAATGAGAAGAGGCCTAGAATGTTCAGCCTTTCCTCGTAAGACTTATTCTCCATTCCAGGCAACATCCTGGTAAATCTCCTCTGCACCCTCTCCAAGGCTTCCACATCCTTCCTAAAATGAGGCGACCAGAACTGCACACAGTACTCCAAATGAGGCCTTACCAAGGTCCTGTACAGCTGCATCATCACCTCACGGCTCTTAAATTCAATCCCTCTGCTAATGAACGCTAACACCCCATATGCCTTCTTCACAGCCCTATCCACTTGAGTTGCAACTTTCAACGATCTATGCACATAGACCCCAAGGTCTCTCTGCTCCTCCACATGCCCAAGAACCCTACCGTTAACCCAGTATTTTGCATTCGTGTTTGTCCTTCCAAAATGGACGACCTCACACTTTTCAGGGTTAAACTCCATCTGCCACTTTTCAGCCCAGCACTGCAACCTATCCAAGTCCCTTTGCAGACGACAATAGCCCTCCTCGGCATCCACAACTCCACCAACCTTTGTATCATCTGCAAATTTACTGACCCATCCTTCGACTTCCTCATCCAAGTCGTTAATAAAAATCACAAACAGGAGAGGACCCAGAACTGATCCCTGTGGCACGCCACTGGTAACTGGGCTCCAGGCTGAGTATTTACCATCTAAGACCACTCTCTGCCTTCTATCAGTTAGCCAATTCTTAATCCAACTGGCCACATTCCCCACTATCCCATGCCTCCTGACTTTCTCCATAAGTCTACCATGGGGGACCTTATCAAATGCCTTACTAAAATCCATGTACACCACATCCACTGGTTTACCCTCATCCACTTGCTTGGTCACCTGCTCAAAGAATTCAATCAGGCTTGTGAGGCAAGACCTACCCCTCACAAAACCGTGCTGACTGTCCCGAATCAAGCAGTGTCTTTCCAGATGCTCAGAAATCCTATCCCTCAGCACCTTTTCCATCAACTTGCCTACCACCGAAGTAAGACTAACTGGCCTGTAATTCCCAGGGTTGTTCCTATTCCCTTTCTTGAACAGGGGCACAACATTTGCCACCCTCCAATCACCTGGTACCACCCCCGTCAACAGAGAAGATGAAAAGATCATTGCCAGCGGCTCTGCAATTTCATCCCTTGCTTCCCATAACATCCTTGGATATACCCCGTCAGGCCCGGGAGACTTGTCTATCTTCAAGTTATTCAAAAACCCCAACACATCTTCCCTCCTAACGAGCACTTCCTCGAGCTTACCAGTCTGTTTCACACCGTCCTCTTCAGTAATACACCCCTTCTCATTCGTAAATACCGAAGAGAAGTACTCATTCAAAACCTCACTTATCTCTTCCGGCTCAACACACAGTCTCCCGCTATTGTCCTTGACCGGACCTACGGTCCCCCTAGTCATCCTCATATTTCTGACATACGCGTAAAAGGCCTTGGGGTTTTCTTTTATCCTACCCGCCAAGCATTTTTCATGCCCTCTCTTAGCTCTCCTAATCCCTTTCTTCAGATCCTTCCTGGCCATCTTGTATCACTCCAGAGCTCTGCCTGTGCCCTTTTTCCTCAACCTTATAAACGCATCCTTCTTCTTCCTAACAAGACTCTCAACCTCTCTTGTCAACCACGGTTCCCTCACATGACCATCCCTTCCCTGTCTGACAGGGACATGCTTATCAATGGCCCCTACTATCTGCTCCTTGAAAAAGTTCCACATTTCGACCGTGCCCTTCCCTGCCAGCATATGCTCCCAACTTATGCTCCTCAGTTCCTGCCTGACAGCATCATATCTACCCTTCCCCCAATTGTAAACCTTGCCCTGTTGCACATACCTATCCCTCTCCATTACCACAGTGAATGCTACAGAATTGTGATCACTATCTCCAAAGTGCTCGCCCACCAACAGCTCTATCACTTGCCCTGGTTCATTACCTAGTACCAAATCCAATATTGCCTCCCCTCTGGTCGGGCAGTCTACATACTGAGTCAGAAAAGCTTCCTGGACATACTGCACAAACACTACCCCATCCAAACTATTCGATCTAAAGAGTTGCCAATCAATATTTGGGAAGTTGAAATCCCCCATAATTACTACCCTGTGACTTCTGCTCCTTTCCAAAATCTGTTTCCCAATCTGCTCTTCCACCTCCCTGCTGCTATTGGGGGGCCGATAGAAAACTCCCATCAAGGTGACTGCTCCTTTCCTGTTCCTGACCTCAACCCACAGTGCCTCAGTCGGCAGATCCTCCTCGAAAATTCTTTCAGCAGTTGTTACACTATTTCTAACTAACAATGCCACCCCCCCACCTCTTTTACCACCATTCCTAATCTTATGAAAACATCTATAACCAGGTACCTCCAAGAACCATTCCTCCCCCTCACCTATCCACGTTTCAGTGATGGCCACAACATCGTAGTCCCAAGTGCCCATCCACGTCTTCAATTCACTCACCTTATTCCTGATGCTTCTTGCGTTGAAGTATACGCACTTTAACCCTTCTCCGTGCCCATCTGTCCTCTGCGACAGTGCTACCTTCCCCAATACCTCACTACACTCTTTGTCTTTCTGAGTGGACCCACTGGTCCCTGGACTACAAGTCCGGTTCCCATCCCCCTCCCAAACTAGTTTAAACCCTCCCGAACAGTACTAGCAAACCTCCCTCCCAGGATATTGGTGCCCCTCTGGTTCAGATGCAGCCCGTCCTGTTTGAACAGGTCCCATCTTCCCCAGAATGCAGTCCAATTATCCAAGAACTGGAAGCCCTCCCTCCTACACCATTCCTGCAGCCACGTGTTCAGCTGTGCTCTCTCCCTATTCCTAGCCTCACTATCACGTGGCGCCGGCAACAAACCAGAGATAACAACTCTGTCCGTCCGAGCTTTCAGCTTCCAGCCTAACTCCCTAAACTCACTTCTAACATCTGTGCCACCCTTCCTTCCTACGTCGTTGGTGCCAATGTGCACCACGACCTCTGGCTGCTCCCCCTCCCCTTTAAGGATCCTGAAGACGCGATCACAAACATCACGGACCCTGGCACCAGGGAGGCAACAAACCATCCGTGCGTCTCGCTTGCGCCCACAGAACCGCCTGTCGGTACTCCTCACCATCGAGTCCCCGATGACTAGTGCTCTCCCGTTCTCCCTCCTTCCCTTCTGAGCCACAGTGCAGGACCCCGTGCCAGAGGCCCGTTCACTGCAGCCTGCCTCCGATAGGCCGTCCCCCCCAACAGTATCTAAAACTGTATACTGTAGGAAGGAATTTAAGCAAGGAGTTAGGAGGGCTAAAAGTGGTCATGAAAAGTCATTGGCAAACAGGATTAAGGAAAATCATAAGGCTTTTTATGCATATATAAAGAGCAAGAGGGTAACCAGGGAAAGGGTTGACCTACTCAAGGACAGAGATAGCAATCTATGCGTGGCGCCAGAGGAAATGGGTGAGGTGCTAAACGAGTACTTTGCATCAGTATTCACCAAGGACAAGGACTTGGTGGATGATGAGCCGAGGATAGAGAGTGCAGATAGTCTCAGTCATCTCATTATCAAAAAGGAGGAGGTGTTGGGTGTCTTGCAAAGCATTACGTTAGATCAGTCCCCAGGACCTGATGGGATCTACCCTAGAATACTGAGGGAGGCAAGGGAACAAATTGCTGGGGCCTTGACACAAATCTTTGCATCCTCATTGGCTGCAGGTGAGGTCCAAGCGGACTGGAGAACAGCCATTGTCGTTTCTTTGTTTACGAAGGGTGGTAGGGATAATCCAGAAAATTATAGGCCGGTGAGGTTTACTTCATTGGTAGCGAAACTATTAGAGAGGTTTCTTCGAGACAGGATTTACTCTCATTTGGATACAAACAAACTTATTAGCGAGAGACAACATGGTTTTGTGAAGGGGAGGTCGTGTCTTACTAATTTGGTTGAGTTTTTTGAGGAAGTGACGAAGATGATTGATGAGGGAAGGGCGGTGGATGTTGTCTGTATGGTCTTTAGTGAAGCCTTTGACAAGGTCCCGCATGGCAGACTGGTGCAAAAGGTGAAGTCACACGGGATCAGAGGTGAGCTGGCAAGATGGATACAGAACTGGCTCAGTCAGAGACGACAGAGGGTAACATTGGATGGGTGTTTTTCTGAATGGAGGGATATGACTAGTGGTGTTCCGCAGGGATCAGTGCTGGGATCGTTGCTGTTTGTAGTATATATTAATGATTTGGAGGAAAATGAAGCTGGTCTGATTAGTAAGTTTGAGGACGACGCAAAGGTTGGTGGAGTTGCGGATAATGATGTGGATTGTCAGAGGATACAGCAGGATATAGATCGGTTGGAGACGTGGGCGGAGAAATGGCAGATGGAGTTTAATCCGGACAAATGTGAGATAATGCATTTTGGAAGGTCTAATGCAGGTGGGAGTTATACAGTAAATGGCAGAACCCTTAGGAGTATTGACAGGCAGAGAGATCTGGGCGTACAGATCCACAGGTCACTGGAAGTGGCAACGCAGGGTCATAAGGTAGTCAAGAAGGCATACAGCATGCTTGCCTTCATCGGTTGGGGCACAGAGTATAACAATTGGCAAGTCATGTTGCAGCTGCACAGAACTTCAGTTATGCCACACTTAGAATATTGCATGCACTTCTGGTCGCCACACTACCAGAAGTACGTGGAGGCTTTGGAGAGGGCACAGAGGAGGTTTACCAGGATGTTGCCTGGTCTGGAGGTCATTAGCTTTGAGGAGAGGTTGGACAAACTCGGATTGTTTTCACTGGAACGACGGAGGTGGAGGGGCGACATGATAGAGGTTTACAAAGTTATTAGCGGCATGGACAGAGTGGATAGTCAGAAGCTTTTTCCCAGGGTGGAAGAGTCAGATACTAGGGGACATAGGTTTAAGGTGCGAGGGGCAAGGTTTAGTGGGGATGTGCGTGGCAAGCATTTTACACAGTGGGTGGTGAGTGCCTGGAACTTGCTGCCAGGGAAGGTGGTGGAAGCAGATACGATAGCGACGTTTAAGACATCTTGAAAAATATATGAATAGGATGGGAATAGAGGGATATGGGCCCCGGAAGTGCAGAAGGTGTTAGTTTCGGCAGGCATCAAGATCGGCGCATGCTTTGAGGGCCGATTGGCCTGTTCCTGTGCTGTACTGTTCTTTGTTCTTTGTTCTTTGGCATCAGACAGGAACCCTCAAAAGTTGAATGGGAAATGCTGTTTACAGGTAAATGAACGTCTGGCAAGTGGGAGGCTTTTCAAAGTGAGATAGGAAGAGTTCAGGGCCGGCATGTTTCTGTTGGATGGAAGGGCAAGTCTGGCAAGTTTAGGGAGCCGTGGTTGACAAGAGATACTGAGGGTCATGCCAGGACAAAGCAGGAGGAATATGTCAGTTATAGGTAGCTGGGATCAAGCGAGTCCCAAGCGGAGTACACGGGATGTACGAGTACACTGAAGGATAAAAGTAGGAGGGCGAAAAGGGGCCATGAAATTTCCCTGGCAGATAAGATAAAGGAGAATCCTAAAATATTCTATAAATATATTATGATTAAAAGGGTATCTATGGAGAGGGTAAGTCCGCTAAAGGATCAGTGTGGTAATCTATGTGTGGAGCCACAGGAGATGGGCGAGGTCTCACATGAATACTTCTCTTCTGTATTTACCGTGGAGCAGGTCATGGAAGCTTGGGAGTTCAAGGGAGGGAACAGTGATATCCTGGAGCACATCAACATTACAAAGAAGGAGATGTTGGAGGTTTGGTAGGACATTAAGGTGGATAAATCCCCAGGGACTGACCAGGTGTAACCTGGAATGCTATGGCAAGCAAGGGAGGAGATTGCTGGGGCCACGGCAGAGATTTGTGTCTCACCGTTAGCCACGGGCGAGGTACCGGAATACTGGAGGATAGCAAATGTGCCTTTATTTAAGAAGGGCAGCAGGGACAAGCCAGAGAACTGCAGGCCAGCGAGCCCTCTGTTGCTTGTCATATACCTTACTGACTTGAATGTGAATGTAGGGGGCATGATTGGTAAGTTTGCAGCTGACACCATTATTGCTGAATGGTGGGCAGTGAAGAAGGCTGTCTGAGGTGACAACAGGATATAGATATTCTGGGAAAGTGGGCTGGGGATTAGCAAATGGAATTTAACGCAGAAACGTGCAAAGTGATGCATTTTGGGAAGTTGAACCAGTGCAGAACATATACAGTGAATGGCAGGGCACTGGGGAGTGTTGTTGAGCAGACGGACCTTGGGGTGCAAGACATGTTTCCTGAAAGTAGCAACACAGGTAGACAGGGTGGTGAAGAAGGCATACGGCATGCTTGCCTTCATCGACCGAGGCACTAAGTTCAAGAGTTGTGACGTCATGTTACATTTGTACATAACATTGGTTAGGCTGCATTTGGAGTATTGTGTGCAGTTCTGATCGCCGCACGACAGGAAAGATGTGATCAAGCTAAAGAGAGAGCAGAAAAGATTCACAAAGATGTTGCCTGGTTTGGAGGGCTTTAGCTATGCAGAGTGATTGGATAGGCGGGGTTTGTTTTCCCTGGAGCGAAGGAGACAGTGAGGGAACATGACAGAGATATATAAAATTATGAGAGGCATATGTAGGGTAGATCGCCAGAGTCTGTTTCGCATGGTAGGGGTGGCTAAAACTAGAGGGCATGGATTTAAGGTGAGTGGCGGGAAATTTAAAGGGGATCAAAGGGGAAAATTTTTCACACAAAGAATAGTGGTTATCTGGAATGAGCTGCCAGAGGAGGTATTGGAGGCAGGAACAGCAGCAACATCTCGACAGGTACTTGAATGAGGAAGCAATAGAGGGATATGGAATTAATGCAGGCAGGTGGGATTAGTCTAGATAGGCAAAGGGTCCCCAAGAGTGTCCCTGCTGACTGCATCAGCGGGAAGTGCACCCAACTCCAGCTCCTCGAGAACCGCGTTAGGGAACTGGAGCTGGAGCTGGATGAACTTCGGATCATTCGGGAGGCGGAGGGGGTTATTGAGAGGAGTTATGGGGAGGTAGTCACACCTCAGGTAAAAGAAGTAGGTAGATGGGTTACCGTCAGGGGAAGGAGAGGGAACCAGCAGGCAGTGCAGGGATCCCCTGTGGCCGTTTCCCTCAACAACAGGTATACCGTTTTGGATACTGTTGCAGGGGACGACTTACCAGGGGTAAGCAATGGGGTACAGGTATCTGGCACAGAGTCTGTGCCTGTTGCTCAGAAGGGAAGGTGAAGAGGAGCAGAGCATTCGTCATTGGGGACTCCATAGTTAGGGGAACAGATAGGAGGTTCTGTGGGAACAAGAGAGACTCACGGTTGGTATGTTGCCTCCCAGGTGCCAGGGCTCGTGATGTCTCGGATCGTGTTTTTGGGATCCTTAAGGGGGAGGGGGAGCAACCCCAAGTCGTGGTCCACATGGGCACCAACGACATAGGGAGCAAGAGAGTTGGGGATTTAAGACAGAAATTCAGGGAGCTAGGGTGGAAGCTTAGAGCGAGAACAAACAGAGTTGTTATCTCTGGGTTGCTGCCCGTGCCACGTGATAGCAAAGCGAGGAATAGGGGGAGAGATGAGTTGAACACGTGGCTGCAGGGATGGTGCAGGAGGGAGGGTTTTGGTTTCCTGGATAATTTGGGCTCTTTCTGGGGTAGGTGGGACCTCTACAAACAGGATGGTCTTCACCTGAAGCAGAGGGGTACCAATATCCTGGGGGGGGGAGATTTGCTAGTGCACGTCGGGGGGTTAAAACTAATTCAGCAGGGGAATGGGAACCTAAAATGTAGTGCCAGTGGACAGGATGTTGAGAGTAGTGAGGTCAGGGATAAGGTTACAAGGACGCAAGAGGGCACTGGCAAGCAAGAACCTGGTAGAAAGTCTGTCTACTTCAACGCCAGGAGCATCCGGAATAAGGTAGGTGAGCTTGCAGCATGGGTTGGTACCTGGGATCTCAATGTCGTGGCCATTTCGGAGATATGGGTAGAGCAGGGGCAGGAATGGATGTTGCAGGTTCCGGGATTAGATATTTCAGTAAGAACAGAGAAGATGGTAAAAGTCGGGGGGTGGGGGTGGGGGGGGGGGGGTGGTGGCATTGTTAATAAAGGAGAGTATTGCAACGACAGAAAGGATGTTTGAGGACTCGTCTCCTGAGGTAGTATGGGCCGAGGTTAGAAACAGGAGAGGTGAGGTCACCCTGTTGGGAGTCTTTTATAGACCTCCAAACAGATCCAGAGATGTAGAGGAAAGGATAGCGAAGATGATTCTCGACAGGGGCGAGAGTAACGGGGTAGTTGTTATGGGGGACTTTAACTTTCCAAATATTGACTGGAAATACTATAGTTCGAGTACTTTAGATGGGTCAGTTTTTGTCCAGTGTGTGCAGGAGGGTTTTCTGACACAGTATGTCGACAGGCCAACCAGGGGCGATGCCACATTGGATTTGGTACTGGGTAATGAACCCGGCCAGGTGTTAGATTTAGATGTAGGTGAGCACTTTGGTGATAGTGATCACAATTCGGTTCGGTTTACCTTAGCGGTGGGCAGGGACAGGTATATACCGCAGGGTAAAAATTATTGCTGGGGGAAAGGAAATTATGATGCGATTAGGCAAGATTTAGGATGCGTAGGATGGGGAAGGAAACTGCAGGGGATGGGAACAATCGAAATGTGAAGCTTATTCAAGGAGCAGCTACTGCGTGTCCTTGATAAGTATGTACCTGTGAGGCAGGGAGGAAGTTGTCGAGCGAGGGAGCCGTGGTTTACGAAAGAAGTTGAAGCGCTTGTCAAGAGAAAGAAGAAGGCTTATGTTAGGATGAGACGTGAAGGCTCAGTTAGGGCGCTTGAGAGTTGCAAGCCAGCCAGGAAGAATCTAAAGGGAGAGCTTAGAAGAGCAAGGAGAGGACACGAGAAATCATTGGCGGATAGGATCAGGGAAAACCCTAAGGCTTTCTATCGGTATATCAGGAATAAAAGAATGACTAGAGTTAGATTAGGGCCAATCAAGGATAGTAGTGGGAAGTTGTGTGTGGAATCAGAGAAAGAAAATGTTGTCGAGGAGAATACTGAGATTCAGACTACTAGGCTAGATGGGATTGAGGTTCACAAGGATGAGGTGCTATCAATTTTGGAAAGTGTGAAAATAGATAAGTCCCCTGGGCCAGATGGGATTTACCCTAGGATTCTCTGGGAATCTAGGGAGGAGATTGCAGAGCCTTTGTCCTTGATCTTTATGTCGTCATTGTCGACAGGAATAGTGCTGGAAGACTGGAGGATAGCAAATGTTGTCCCCTTGTTCAAGAAGGGGAGTAGTGACAGCCCTGGTAATTATAGACCTGTGAGCCTTACTTCGGTTGTGGGTAAAATGTTGGAATAGGTTATCAGAGACAGGATTTATAATCATCTTGAAAAGAATAAGTTCATTATCGATAGTCAGCACGGTTTTGTGACGGGTAGGTCGTGCCTCACAAACCTTAGTGAGTTTTTCGAGAAGGTGACCAAACATGTAGATGAGGGTAAAGCAGTGGCTGTGGTGTATATGGATTTCAGTAAGGCGTTTGATAAGGTTCCCCATGGTAGGCTATTGCAGAAAATACGGAAGTATGGAGTTGGAGGTGATTTCGAGCTTTGGATCAGAAATTGGCTCGCTGAAAGAAGACAGAGGGTGGTGGTTGATGGCAAATGTTCATCCTGGAGTTTAGTTACTAGTGCTGTACCGCAAGGATCTGTTTTGGGGCCACTGCTGTTTGTTATTTTTATAAATGACCTGGAAGAGGGTGTAGAAGGTTGGGTGAGTAAATTTGCGGATGACACTAAGGTCGGTGGAGTTGTAGATAGTGCCAAGGATGTTGGAGGGTTCAGAGGGACATAGATATGCTGCAGAGCTGTGCTGAGAGATGGCAAATGGAGTTTAATGCGGAAAAGTGCGAGGTGATTCACTTTGGAAGGAGTAACAGGAATACAGAGTACTGGGCTAATGGGAAGATTCTTGGTAGTGTAGATGAACAGAGAGATCTTGGTGTCCAGGTGCATAAATCCCTGAAGGTTGCTACCCAGGTTAATCGGGCTGTTAAGAAGGCATATGCTGTGTTAGCTTTTATTAGTAGGGGGATCGAGTTTCGGAGCCACGAAGTCATGCTGCAGCTGAACAAAACTCTGGTGAGACCGCACCTGGAGTATTGTGTGCAGTTCTGGTCACCGCATTATAGGAAGGATGTGGAAGCTATGGAAAGGGTGCAGAGGAGATTTACTAGGATGTTGCCTGGTATGGAGGGAAGGTATTATGAGGAAAGGCTGAGGGACTTGAGGTTGTTTTCGTTGGAGAGAAGGAGGAGGAGAGGTGACTTAATAGAGACATATCAGATAATTAGAGGGTTAGATAGTGTGGATAGTGATAGTCTTTTTAATCGGATGGTGATGGCAAACACGAGGGGACATAGCTTTAAGTTCAGGGGTGATAGATATCGAACAGATGTCATAGGTAGTTTCTTGATGCAGAGTGTAGTAGGGGCGTGGAACGCTCTGCCTGCAACAGTAGTAGACTCACCAACTTTAAGGGCGTTTAAGTGGTCATTGAATAGACATATGGCTGAAAATGGAATAGTGTAGGTCAGATGGTTTCACAGGTCGGCGCAACATCGAGGGCCGAAGGGCCTGTACTGCGCTGTAATGTTCTAATTCTAATTCTAATTCAAATGGTCGTCATGGACGTGGTGATCTGAAGGGCCTGTTTCTATGCTGGACGACTCTATGACTCCGCTGTGGGAAACAAGTCCTTTCTGTCTTCTCTGTCTTTGACCCTCATAATTTTGTACACCTGAATTAAGTCACCCCTCAGCCACCACTGTTCTAAAGAAAATGAAGCTCGCCTCTCCAGTCTTTCCTCATAGCTGCAACATTCAAACCCTGGCAACAGCTGTGGCCTAACCAGAGTATTACACAGTTCCAGCATCACAGCCTGACTTTGTATTCTATACCTCGGCCAATAAAGAAAATGATTTCATATGTCTTCTTCACCACTCTATCTACCTGTCCTGCCATCTTCAGGGACATGTAGGGATGTATTTAAATGTCAATGGAAGATGATTAGATTCCCTCCCTTTGGAAATGGTCTGTGTCTGGATCTTGAGTGGTGCAAATGTTACTTGCTACTTATCAGCCCCAAGTCTGATTTTTGTCCACTTCTTGCTGCATGTGAACACTGACTTCTTCAGCGTGTGAGGAGTTCTGAAGGATATTGAACATTGTACAATCAACAACGAACATCCCCAGTTCTTACGTTATGAACGTTTTTTCTTAATTCGTTCTTGGGATGTGGCCATCATTGCCCAGGCTAACATTTGTTACCCATTCGTAATTGCCTTTGAGATGATGGTGCTGAGCTGCCTCTTGAACCACTGCAGTCCATGAGGGGTAGGTACAACCACAGTGTTGTTAGGAACGGAGATCCAGTATTTTGACCCAAGGAGAGTGACGGAACTGTCGTATAGTTTCAGGTCAGGATGGTGTATGACTTGGAGGGGAACCTGCAGGTTGTGGTATTCCCATACTTCTGCTGCCCTTGTCCTTCTAGGCGGTAGCGCTCTCAGGTTTGGCAGGTGCTGCTGAGGGAGCCTTGGTGCGTCTTTGATGAAGCAGCTGAAGGTGTTTGGGCCTAGGTTGCTATCCTGAGGAACACCCACAGCGATGTCCAGGGACTGAGATGATTGAACTCCAACAACTACAATCATTTTCCTTTTTGTTCGGTATAACTATAGCAAGTGGAGAGTTTGCCCTCAGATACCTATTAACTTCAATTTTGCCAGGGCTTCTTGACGCCATACTCAGTCACATGCTGCTTTGATGTCAAAGGCAGTCACTCGCACATCACCTCTTCAGTATAGCTCTTTCTCTAGATTTGTTCCAAGGCTGTAAGGCCTGAAATCAGGAGTCAAGTGGCCCTGGCAGAAACCAGAGATGACATCACCTCTCATTCATACTATCTCCAGAGAATATAGGCTCACTTTACTCAGCCTCTCATCATAGGAAAATTCCTGTCATCCCAGGGACTAATGTAATGAACCTTCGCTGTGCTGCGTCCGAGGCAAGTACATTGTTCCTTCGAAAAAGAGAGTAAAATGTGCACAGTACTCCAAGTGTGGTCTCACCAAAGAACTACACAGGTGTATGTAGACTTACTTATCCTTGTACTCCAATCCCCTTGCAATAAAGGCCAATACATACTTTGCCTTCCTAATTGCATGCTTAATTGCCATAATTGCCATATGCAGGGCAGGCGGTGGCGTAGTGGTATTATCACTGGACTAGTAAACCAGAGACCCAGGGTATTCCTCTGGGGACATGGGTTCGAATCCCACCACAGCAGAAGTTGGAATTTGAACTTAATAAAAAAATCTGGAATTAAAACTAGTCTAATGATGGCCATGAAAACATTGTCGATTGTTGTAAAAACCCATCTGGTTCACTACTGTAAAAGCAAAATACTGCGGATGCTGGAAATCTGAAACAAAAACAAGAAATGCTGGATTCACTCAGCAGGTCTGGCAGCATCTGTGGAAAGAGAAGCAGAGTTAACGTTTCGGGTCAGTGACCCTTCTTCGGAACTGGTTCCGAAGAAGGGTCACTGACCCGAAACGTTAACTCTGCTTCTCTTTCCACAGTTGCTGCCAGACCTGCTGAGTGAATCCAGCATTTCTTGTTTTGGTTCACTAATGTCCTTCAGGGAAGGAACTCTGAGGTCATACATGTGACTCCAGACCCACAGCAATGTGGTTAACTGTTATATGCCCTCTGAAATGGCCCAGCAAACCCTAAAAAGTCCTACTTACTAACATCTGGGGGCTTGTGCCAAAGTTGGGAGAGCTGTCCCACAGCCTAGTCAAGCAACAGCCTGACATAGTCTTACTCACGGAATCATACCTAACAGACAATGTCCCAGACCCTGCCATCACCATCCCCGGGTACATCCTGCCCCACCGGCAAGACAGACCCAACAGAGGTGGTGGCACAGTGGTATACAGTTGGGAGGGAGTTGGCCTGGGAGTCCTCAACATCGACTCCGGACCTCATGAAGTCTCATGGCATCAGCTTAAATATGGGCAAGGTAATCTCCTACTGATTACCACCTACCGCCCTCTCTCAGCTGTTGACTCAGTACTCCTCCATGTTGAACACCACTTGGAGGAAGCACTGAGGGTGGCAAGGGCACAAAGTGTACTCTGGGTGGGGGACTTCAATGTCCATCACCATGAGTGGCTCGGTAGCACCACTACTGACCAAGCTGGCCGAGTCCTAAAGGAATGGGTGTGCGGCAGGTGGTGGGGGAACCAACACGAGGGAAGAACATACTCGAACCCGTCCTCACCAATCTGCCTGCCGCGGATGCATCTGTCCATGACAGTATTGGTAGGATTGACCACCGCACAGTCCTTGTGGAGACGAAGTCCCGCCTTCACATTGACGATAACATCCATCGTGTTGTGTAGCACTATCACCGTGCTGAATGGGATAGATTTCGAACAGATCTAGCAATGCAAAACTGGGCATCCATGAGGCGCTGTGGGCCATCAGCAGCAGCAGAATTGTACTCAACCACAATCTGTACCCTCATGGTCCGGCATATCCCCCACTCTACGATTCCCATCAAGCCAGGAGACCAACCCTGGTTCAATGAAGAGTGCAGGAGGGCATGGCAGGAGCAGCACCAAGCATACCTCAAAATAAGGTGTCAACCTGGTGAAGCTACAACCCACGACTACTTGCATGCCAAACTGTGTAAGCAGCATGCGATAGACAGAGCTAAGCAATCGCATAACCAACGGATCAGATCTAAGCTCTGCAGTCCTGCCACATCCAGCCATGAATGGTGGTGGACAATTAATAAACTAACTGGAGGAGGTGGCTCCACAAATATCCCCATCCTACAATGATGGGGGAGCCCAGAACATCAGTGCGAAAGATAAGGCTGAAGAATTTGCAACAATCTTCAGCCAGAAGTGCCGAGTTGATGATCCATCTCGACCTCCTCCTGAAGTCCTCAGCATCACAGGTGCCAAACTTCAGCCAATTCTATTCACTCCACGTGATATCAAGAAACGACTGAAGGCACTGGATACTTCAAAAGCTATGGGCTCTGACAATATTCCGGCAATAGTACTGAAGATCTGTGCTCCAGAACTTGCTGCGCCCCTAGCAAAGCTGTTCCAGTACAGCGACAAAACTGGTATCTACCCTGCAATGTGGAAAATTGCCCAGGTATGTCCTGCACACAAAAAGCAGGACAAATCCGACCCGGCCAACTACCGCCCCATTAGCCTACTCTCAATCATCAGTAAAGTGATGGAAGGTGTCATCAACAGTGCCATCAAGCGGCACTTGCTTAGCAACAACCTGCTCAGTGATGCTCAGTTTGGGATCCGCCAGGGCCACTCAGCTCCTGACCTCATTACAGCCTCGGTTCAATCATGGGCAAAAGAGCTTAACTCAAGAGGTGAGGTGAGAGTGACTGTCCTTGACATCAAGGCAGCATTTGACCGAGTATGGCGTCAAGGAGCCCTAGCAAAACTGAGGTCAATGGGAATCAGCGGGAAAGCCCTCCGCTGGCTGGAGTCATACCTAGCGCAAAGGAAGATGGTTGTGGTTGTTGGCGTTCAATCATCTGAGCTCCAGGACATCACTGCAGGAGTTCCTCAGGGTAGTGTCCTAGGCCCAACCATCTTCAGCTGCTTCATCAATGACCTTCCTTCAATCAGAAGGTCAGAAGTGGGGATGTTCGCTGATGATTGCACAATGTTCAGCACCATTCGCAACTCCTCAGATACTGAAGCAGTCTGTGTAGAAATGCAGCAAGACCTGGACAATATCCAGGCTTGGGCTGATAAGCAACATTCGCGCCACACAAGTGCCAGGCAATGACCAGCTCCAACAAGAGAGTATCTGACCATCTCCCCTTGACATTCAACGGCATTACCATCGCTGAATCCCCCACTATCAACATCCTAGGGGCTACCATTGATCGAAAACTAAACTGGAGTCGCCATATAAATACCGTGGCTACAAGAGCATGTCAGAGGCTAGGAATCCTGAGGCGAGCAACTCACCTCCTGACTCCCCCAAGCCTGTTTAAAATCTACAAGGCACAAGTCGGGAGTGTGATGGAATACTCTCCACTTGCCTGGATGGGTGCACCTCCAACAACACTCAAGAAGCTCGACACCATCCAGGACAAAGCGGCCTGCTTGATTGGCACCCCATCTACAAAGATTCACTCCCTCCACCACAGACGCACAGTAGCAGCAGTGTGTACCATCTACAAGATGCACTGCAGCAATGCACCAAGGCTCCTTCGACAGCACCTTCCAAACCCGCGACCTCTACCAACTAGAAGGACAAGGGCAGCAAATACATGAGAACACCACCACCTGCAAGTTCCCCTCCAAGTCACACACCACCCTGACTTGGAACTATATCTCCATTCCTTCACTGTCGCTGGATCAAAATCCTGGAACTCCCTTCCTAACAGCACTGTGGGTGTACCTACCCCACCTAGACTGCAGCGGTTCAAGAAGGTAGATCACCACCACGTTCTCAAGGGCAATTAGGGATGGGCAATAAAATGCTGGCCTGGCCAGCGACGTCCACATCCCGTGAATGAATAATAAAATAAAAATTCTTTACGTATGCACCCAAGTCTTCCTGAAGATCAACATTCAGAAGTTTCATGCTTTAAAAACAATATTCTGTTTTTCTATTCTAACGAACCAAGTGAATATCCTCCCATTTCCCCACATTATATTCCATCTGCCTCTCTGTTGCTCTCTCATATAGTTTGTTTATATCGATTTGCAACCTCTTGGTGTTCTCCTCTCAGCTTACATTCGCAACTAGCTTTTCATCGGTCAGCAAACATATATACATTGCTCTCTATCTCTTTGTCCAAGTCATTGATATATAGTGTAAATAGCTTCGGCTCAACACTGATCCTTGTGACAGTCCAATAGTTACAGTTTGACAACTTGAAAATGCCCCGTTTATCTTTACTGTCTGTTTCCTTCCCATTATCATTCCTCCATTCATGCTAATGCATCATCAGCAACACCAAGAGTCCTTATTCTGCATATTAACCTGTGGTACCTTATCTAATGATTTTTGGATATCCAAGTGTACTACATCTACTGGTTCCCCTTTATCTGCCCTACCCGTTACGTCCTGTCGAAAATTTGACAAATATGATTTCCGTGTTGTCTGATTTTGCTATGATTGTCTAAGTGCATTGTTGAGCCATGCTTATAATACATGCTAGAATTCACCCAGTGAATGATGTCAGGCTAACTGGCTTGTAGCTCCCCGTTTCCTCTCTCTCCCGTTTCCTAAATAGCAATGTTACATTTGCCAACTTCAGTTGTTGAGCCCCTTGTGCCTATAACATCTGAACAGGGACAGGAGGAGGCCATTCAGCCCTTGAGTCAGTTACATACAACCGTGTGCAGATCATTCTGTCTCCCGAGCCTGTTACCTTGGAACAGGAGGAGGCCATTCAGCTCCTCGACTTGGTTACACAAAAAGGGGAGGATGCCAGTCAACCTGTTGACCAGATCACTCGCTCTCAAAGTTTGCTGTTTGAGTGAATTCTTTTCAAATGGATCGTCATTGTGGACTCATGGCAAAACCACAATATATATCATACAGGTAAAGGATGGAAAGCAAGGGAAGTGGATGGACTAAAGATTGACAAAGAGGAGGTATTAGAAAAGTTGGCTGTACTTAAAGTTGATAAGTCAACAGAACCAGATCAGATGCATGCCAGGATACTAAAGGAAGAGTGAACATTGTGGATACACTGGTCATAATCTTCCAATCCTCCTTAGATACAGGGATAGTGACAGAGAATTGGACAATTGCAAATGTTACGCCCTTGTTCAAAAACGTGTGTAAGGATAAACCTAGCAACGGCGGGACTGTCAGTTACACTTCAGTAGTGGGAAAGCTTTTACAATAATCTGAAACAAAATTAACAGTCCCTGGGAGTAGATTTGATAGAGATGTAAAAACCATGAGAGATTGAGACAGTCCAGATCGAAGGAAACTGTTCCCATTGGCGGAAGGGTCAAGAAGCAGAGGACACAGATTTAAGGTGAATGACAAAAGAACCAAAGACAACATGAGGAAAAATTTTCTTATGCAAACAATGGTTAGGATCTGGAATGTGCTGCCTGAGTGTGTGATGGACATAGATTCAATTGTGACTTTCAGTCGTGAATTGGATAGTTATCAAAGGAGAAAAAAATTCCGGTCTACGGGGAGTGTGACTAGTTACAGTGCCGAGACAGAGAGCCGGTGTGGACATTACAGACCAAATGGCCTCCTTCTGTGCTGTAACTTTTCTATGGCCAGAATTTTAAGGCCACCCAAGTAGCGGGCTTGTGGCGTGGGAGCCATAACATTGAGTTGGAGAAGGGTGTTGCCACTCTTGATGCATTCCCACCACTGCTGCAGTTTTATGCTGGGCGGTGGTGGTGAGAAACGGCCGGCCCGCCTCAGGCCAATCAAGGCCCTAAAGTGGCCTATTAACTGCCACCCAAGGGCCTCCTCCCACTACCGCTGTAATTTTGTCCATGGTGACCGAATTGCAAAGGCCCAAGAACACCACCTGGTAAAACCTGGCGGCCTTCTTGTGGTCTGCAGGGGTGTGGGGTGGGGAGCAGCACGGTCACCTCAATGGGCAACCTGTGCCCCATGGAGGGCTACACCAAAAGTCCCAACCACCTCCACGGCACAGCTCTCCTCAACTGCCCTAACCTACACCCATTTCCCCTACTTGCCTCATCGGGGCCTGGTCGAATATCGCCGTCGAGGCTTCAAATAAGTGCCGTGATTCTGGGTCCATCCTTCACCTTACCTGCGATGCCTGGTTGTAGTCCCAGCAGTGGCCACTGCTCGTTCTATCTTATTTAAGACAAAAAACCACAGAAAGAGTGATTAGGACTGATGACCAAAAGCTTGGTCAAAGAGGCCAGTGAGGAACATCTTAAAGGAGGAATGAAATGTAGAGAGGCAGAAAGGTTTGGAGAGGGAATTCCCCAGTATTTACAAGTATTGACATTAATTCCTGATTGCTGGCAGAGACTTGTTAAGAAAGGGTGTGAACTTTTACAGAGTCGAGGCATCTCAATGTGGATAAGGATCAGATCAGCGATGTCCTGAGTGAATGGGATGGAATAGGCTCAAGGGGCCCAACGGCCTCCTCCTGTGTTCCTAAGGGCTTTATAACATCCTGAAACAATAAAGGTCGTGATGATCGCTTTGAGAAAATTTAGACGGAATTAATTAGCAATAGGTTTTACTTTTAAATTACTGATCCTACTTCAAAATATTTCTTGTGTGAATTTGGGTTTGACAAAAAATTGCAGTTTATTAACATCACTGAATAAATGAACATTGAAAGAATTAAATGTAATTTTGTTCCAATACTTGTTCTAACTCCTGCTGACTAACCTTAAGGAGCGGTTCTGGTGGTGCAGGGTCCCTGTAAGAGGTTGAAACTGACCATCTCTCTGCTCCCCGCCCCCCCGCCCGCCTTTGGCGTCACAGACTGGACGGACACTGGAGATGTTTAGTTTAGTTTAGTTTAGAGATACAGCACTGAAACAGGCCCTTCGGCCCACCGAGTCTGTGCCGACCATCAACCACCCATTTATACTAATCCTACATTCCTACCAAACATCCCCACCTGTCCCTATATTTCCCTACCACCTACCTATACTAGTGACAATTTATAATGGCCAATTTACCTATCAACCTGCAAGTCTTTTGGCTTGTGGGAGGAAACCGGAGCACCCGGAGAAAACCCACGCAGACACAGGGAGAACTTGCAAACTCCACACAGGCAGTACCCGGAATTGAACCCGGGTCGCTGGAGCTGTGAGACTGCGGTGCTAACCACTGCGCCACTGTGTCGCCCCACAGATGACCTGTGACCACCTGATATCAATGTCAAGAAAAGGGAAGCAGAAACCCTACTGGTCCCTTTGGAATCAGATGGATAATAAGTTTAAACCCCGAGAATAAAATATAAAAAGAGACAAGCGAGGTTTTGATCGTTGTAAAAACATTAATGGCACAGAGGGAAGTGTTTGTGTTTATCTGTCTAAGTTGGTCAACGTGAATATATATGTTTTTGTTTCTTTCTCTGTCAAAGAGTGGGAATGGATGTGGCTGTGTGTGGATTAATGTGTGTGCGTGTGTGTGAAATAATGTGTGTGTGTGTATGTTTATCTGGACATGTTTATCTGCCTGTGTTTATTTGGTTGTGTTTGGGTTTTTGTGTCAGTTTGTTTCTCTCTGTTTTTGTGTTTCCAATGTTGGATGTGAAGGTGGTAAAGGACACAGAAGGACACGCTCCAATCTCTTACTAAATATATTTCATTTTAAACAACTCTGATGAATCTACACACATATCCTCCACAACATATTGTGACAATCTCAAGCGAAAGCTGCTTATTTAAATATATGGTTCTGTGTGTAGTGGGAAAAACACACCATTGGTTCAGGCCCGTTCCACCACTTATCGCCTAACATATAATTTTTAATATTTCCAAATTAAAGAAAGACCCAGCCAAATTGCACCATCTATTAATCCCCGAATGAGGCTAACCAAACCATGTGACTTTAGATCAACAAATTAACTGTTTAATTCGAAAAAACTAAATTCTTAAACACTACTAAGATATGAAAAGCATATAAAATAGAAAAAAAGAGTGACCTTGCTTATTTACGCTCCTGCCAAAGTGAAATATTCCAATGTGGAATAGTGCAAGGGTTCTTGAAGTCATCCCAGCCGTCCGATTGGGCAATAAAATAGGTCCCCCAACATTGGAACAGTCCGCAGTCTGGTTCAGCAGTTGAGTTGATGCTTTTATTTTGCAGCGATGAATTTCAACTATTACAGTTTAGTAGTTAAATGAATTTGGTTATTTTGTTATAAGAAATTAATCTGGCTTGAGATATGAATTCTGACAGTATGATATATAGGGGTTAAATAAACTGATAGAGAGCTCTGATTTCTTTCAGTATATGCTCGTCCAGTTGTCTGTGTCTGTCTCTGTTAATTGTGTCTCAAAAGTCAATTATTTAACTAGTTTCAAATGTCAACCACCAACAATGTATCTCTCGATTTTCAGTCACTGAGTGGCTGTGTCCCAGGGCAACCAGAATGCACTCTTTAAATCACAGACTCTGAGTGGCTGTATCCCGGCGCAATGACAATGCATTCTTTGACTAGTCTCTGGAGCCTTTTGCCTTAAAGCAGTAATGCTCCTTTTTCAGCCCTAAAGGCGCACTGCATTCCTCCTGGGGGAAAAAACTACAGGATCATAACACGTCCGCCCCGGTGGAATGAAACTGCATTCCTGAAATGCATTTCATGAGAATTTGCAAAATAAAATACAATTTGAAAAAAACTACCACATGTTTCCCGCATTTAAATATATGCAGTTTCTCTAAAATGATAAGATTACAACAAGTTCCACTAGAACATTTTCAGCTTTAAATTTGCAAAACAGTGCCCCAATTCACCACTTTCAAATGTCAAAGAATTGTCTTCCAGTTGTTTCATGTTTTCGTTCCAAGTGTCCCTACTGTACATCACCTCAGTCAGGTGAACTGCACAGCTAGGAGAACTGACCACTACTGGGTTCTCTTTCTCAGAGAACTTTCTCGAGTACCCCTTAACCTGTGTGGCATCACTTGATACTGTAAAATCCTGCCCGGTGTAACAGAAGCTGACTTTTTCTTACCCTGGGGTGTTAAAGGAATTTGACAGTATCCCTCCAAAAAAGCTGTTACTTTAAGACACATAGTGCGGTCCACTCTGTCCACACATCCCTTTAAATAAGAATTGGGGTGGGATTCTGCCTTCTTTACCTCAGTGACCTTTTTTTGTGCCTGCGCATGTTTGACCCGACCCACCAGGTTTCAGCATCAAGGTCACGTGCGTATTACAGCTCTCCTGACTTGGTTCAACTAAGCTGCTCTTCAGCATTCATTGTACATCTGCTTCCACTTCGGCCTCTCTTCTGGACCTATGCGGCAAGCATGTTCTTTTAAAAGGATGGTCCTCCCTATATCCACATAATGTGTGGTTAAGGTTGAACATCCTGGCTTATCCCTGAAAACCTTTTGAAAAGTTGTGAAAACGCTGGTTTGGACATCACGTTGTTTTGCCTCTGAGTGTAAGAGCCTATTGTTTAATTTTCCCAGCCATTCTGTTTCCGCCAATCTGATAGTTAGAGCTTCAATCTGAGAATTTCCTAGGCCTGCTTCTGCCTCATCCTCACTATCCTTTTCCGTCTCAACAGTCCCAATTACCTGACATACCTATACTAGCTTGTCTTCCTCCCTGCGATAGTATTGTTTGAGCAAATCGATGTGACCAGTTCTTCTTCTGGTGATCAAGGGTGTCAATCAAGTAATCCACTTAACCACTCTATTGATCACTCTATATGGGCCACTGAACCGTGCTTTGAATGGGTCTCCCTGCAGTGGTAACAACACTAATACTTCATCCCCTGATTTAATGGTAGGTTGTGGTTTTCCCACCATTTGACAGGTATGGCATGTCCTGCATAATTGTCTCACATCTTTTGTAAGATCTGGCCAATATTAATGTTTGCTTATGTGTGATTAGGTCTCCCAAAGTCCCCTATGTCCTGCCAAAGGAATGTCGTGTGATAACCTCAAAAGTCCTTCTTAATATTTAGGTGTACCACTATCTGTTCAACAACTGCCCAGTCTTCATTGGCATGTCTATGAGGCGGTCTTCATTTCCTCCTCAAAACCCTTTTGCCATATAATAGCCTTCCAGAGCTCCTTTCACATCAGCTTATGACAGAGCTGTCTGTGATATTTGGTGTATCTCTGGATCAGCTTGCTGTGCAGCAAAGTTAGACTATCAGTTAAACACTCATTTGGATTATCTAAATCTCCAAATAAGGTTTCAGTTCCTTGGCTATCTATTTGTGGTGCCCCTTTACCTCAGACAATGGATGCTGTTTAGCTATTGCAATTGCTCCATTTCCTTAATTTAATTCGGTTCTTCTGTAACTATAGAAGAAACTGATACCTTTGATCCACAAATCATTTCCTAGGAGTAGATCAATTCCCTTTACTGGTAAACTGTGGAGAACATCTACAGTAGCTATCCCAAATTTATAAGTCACTCTCTAGGCATACTTTATGCACAGGTAAGGTTTTACACACCCTGCCAATTCTGTTCACTAAAACCTAAGCATTCAAGGCGCTCTCTGGTGGATCACTCGTATCTTTCCCCAGCAGAGGTGTTTGGGTTTCTCCTATGTCCCTGCGTATAATGATAGGTTTTTCTGCCTCACTTAAAGGATAGGGAGTTACTCTCCCGGTTGGCAAAAAAAATCATTATAGCTCTCAGTTATTCTATTCTTAACTTATACACTCCTTTCAGTTTTAGTATCTGGTTTCACATTCACAGCTGTCGTTAAAGCTATCGCCTGGTCTGCTTTACTCTCAGTCAGAGTCTTTTCCTCTGCACTAACCTTGCATACCCCAACAAGTCCTCTGGATTTACCTCACAATTTTCAGCACACTGAACGAAGATGACCCATTTGTTGCATTGTTAACACTTTGGTTTGCGATCCTCACTTCTACCTTCAGCAAAAGCCTTCTGAGCTGAGGGGCTTATCCTGGGGCATTCCCAGCTGTTCCTTCTTGTCCCCAGCTACTTGCATTCCTTTCACTCTCCAATTTCTATCCTTCTCGGTTTTATGGGGGTGACAGTCAAAACAGGTTGGCTTATTAACAAGCTCAAACTCATCAGCAATTTCCGTTGCTTGCCTATCATTCAAAATTTTCAGTTATCGATATGAGTTATCACTACTGAAGGACTCCAGTTTTTAAACTCTTCCAAGATTATCAGTTCTCGAAGGTTATCATATTTGGTTTCCATATTTAATGCCCGTAACCTAACCATCAAAACTAATTTGCTTCAACGTCTCAAATTCTAAATATTTCCACCCAGCCAATCTCCGTAAGTTCCTAAACTTCTAATGATAAGCTTCACGGACTAACTCATATGAAGAGAAAATAGCCCGTTTTGCCAACTCATAATCTGCAGAAGGCTATTCTGGAAGCATGGCATAAGCTTCATGAACTCTGCCTACCAACCTGTCCTGTGTTAGTAGTGTCCAGTTTTCTTTCGTCCATTTCATCCGTTTGACTATTTTTTCAAAAGATATGAAAAATGCCCCTATGTCCCTTTTCTCAAACCGAGGAAGGGCCTGTATAAATTTAAACAACTTTTCTCTTTGTCCTTATCTAAATTCAGATTCTTCCTGACACGAATTTTCCCTTGATTCAAGACTGCCCTTTTGTCTTCGTTCATACTCTTTTAATTACATTCCCTCTCTTTTCCACTCTCTCTTTGTTGTTAAAGTTTTGTTATTGCTATTTCTTTCTCTTTTTACCTTTCCTCTTATTTACATATCATGTTTTCTGAATTATTTTTCTGTCTCAGGTTTTTCCATTTCTAACTGCATTCCAGCCAATGCTCTGCATCCCTTTGGACCAACTACCTTCTTGTCTCTCGTAGCCAATAATTCTTCATCCCTTTGGACCAACTACCTTTTTGTCTCTCATATTCCCTTTCTTGTTCCTTGTATTTCCCTTCAGCTTCATCATCATCCTCATTATCATCTTCCACTAATTCCAGATGTTCGGCTGTTATGTCAATTTTGTCTGCTTTGTTCATACCTGATTTCAATTCCAACCGCAATTTCGCTGCCAATTTATTTTCATTTGTTCTTAGTTAAAGTTATCACGTCACTCAGGGAAAGATTCTGCTTTCCCAACAAAATTCTTCTGCAACCACTAATGCCATTACAATTGCATAGGCTGTACCTGATTATACACGAGGCCTGTTTTTTTTATTTCTTTGTAATTGGCATTAGATTAGATACCAACAATTGAGTTTCCAATTGATAGAATCCCAGCCTCGAGAGCAATTACGTATGATGCCAAACACAATACCCACATTTAAATATGTTATCACAGACGTGAGCCACCGAATTAAGTATGATTCAATCTCGAGGGAGCCCCCAATTGATATGTGATGACCAACAGCTCAGGTCAAAGCCCCAAGGAAAATATACGATAATGTTTGTGGTGGGAGAAACACACTGTTGATTCAGTCCCGTCCCTCCACAGATCACCTAACAAATCATTTTTTAACTTTCCAAATTAAAAAAAGACTCAGCTAAATTGTATCATCTATTAACCTCCAAATGAGGTTAACCACACTAGGCGTCTTTAGATCAACAAATTAACTGTTTAATTATAAAATCTAAATTCTGAAACTGTATTAAGATATTACCAACATTTAAATTAAAAATATATAGTTTCTTGCATATTTACGCTCCTGCCAAAGTGAAATCTTCCAGTATGGAATTATCCAAGGTTGCGTGAAGTCCTTACAGCTGTCTGATGGGGGCGAAATATGCTTCTTCAACAGTAGATCAGTCTGTAGTCTAGTTCAGCAGTTGAATTGATGCTCTTCTTTTCCAGCGATGCATTTTAAGAATTGCCTTTCAGTTGTTAAAGGTATTTAATTATTTTATTTTATGAAATTAAATTGGCTTGACATGAGAATTCTGAGAGTGTAATAAATGGGGTTTAAGTAAACTGAGAGAGAGCTCCCATTTCCTAAAGTACATTCTGGTCCACCTATCTGTGTCTGTCTATGTTAAGTGTGCCTCAAAAGCTAGTTTTTCAACTAGCTTCAAATCGGCAACATTGTGTCTCTCGATCCACAGTATCTGAGTGGTTGTATCCGGGCAACCAGAATGAACTCTTTGAATCACAGTCTCTGAGTGACTGCATCCCGGGGCAACGACAGTGCATTCTTTGACTCAGTCTCTGGAGCTTGGTGCCTTAAAGCAGTACTCCTCCTTTTCCAGGCATAAAGGCACATCACACTCTTCCCAGAAAACAAATACAGGATCATAACCATATCAACCAGTTGCTTCTATATATTTGTGATGCCAAATGTGCCTCACTCATAAACACTGCCTATTTTGGGTTTATATGGGCTGATGATACAAAGTTAGGTGGGACACTAAGCTGTGAGGAGGACACAACGAGGCTGCAGCAGAAGATGGATGCGTTAACTGAGTGAGCAAGAATTTCGCAGCTGGCATATAATATGGAGATGCGTGAGTTCTTCACTTTGGCAGGAAGGAAAGAAACAGAAATCTTTTTGCAAATGGTGAGAAACTGCTATTTTCGGGTCTTCTGAGGGATTTGGGTGTCCTTGTACACATATCACAGGAAGGAACATCGGAACAGGAAGAAGCCGTTCAGCTCATCAAGACTGCCCCCAATTCAATAAGTTCATGGCTGATCATCCACAAGTTAACATGGCTAAGCCATCATTTACAAAGGCAAAGGGAGACATACACAGAATGAGAGAAAGAGGCACAATGAGGGAGGGAGAGAGAGACAGAGATTGAAAGAGGGAGACAGTAACGGAGAGGGAGGGAGGGTGAGGGAGAGAAGGAGGCAGAGATGGAGGGAGAAAGAATCAAACTGAGCGGTCGTGAGGGAAACAGAGGCAGAGAGAGAGAGCAAGAAAGAGAATCAGAGAAAGGGAGGGAGAGGAAGAAAGACAGAGAGAGGAAGGGAGCAAAAGAAAGACAGAGAGGGAGAGAGAGAGGGGGAAATAAGGATTGAGAGTAGAAGAGAGGCGGGGCGAGAGATAGAGAGAGATTACCAGCAAGAGAGATTACCAGAGATTACCGCTCTCTCCATGCCTATCATTCCCTTCCGATCTGTTAGCCTCTCCAACTATCTTTCTCCCTCGACCTCGATGTTTCACACTCTATACCTCTCTCTTAGATGGCTGTGTAGGCTGGAGTGAAGGACTAAATCACATCATTGTTTTACACTTGCCCTTTCAATCTAACCTAACAATTTCACTGTCCGTGAAGAGAGGAACCTTGGAGTCAATGTTCACTATTCCTGAGCGTAACAGGACAGGTAGAAGGTGGTTGCGAAGGCATACTTTCCGTTATTGGCTGATGCATATAAAATAAGAACAGCAAGGATTTGATGGAACTGTATAAAACATTAATTAGACCACAGATACAGTAATGTGCACAGTTTTAGTCATCACATTAAAAGAAGGATGTGATGGCACTAGAGAAGGTACAGAGGAGATTTACAGAGGATATTGTCAGGACTGGACAATTTTAGCTATGAGGAACGACTGGGCTGGCAGGAATTGTTTGCTTTGGAACAGCAGAGAGTGAACGGAAGATTTAATTGAGGTGTGTAAAAATATGAGTGACATTGATAGAATGGATAGGAAAAACCTATTTCCTTTAGCAGAGGAGTCAATAACTGAGGGAATACATTACAAGATTTCCGTGACCAACATAATGAGGGTGCGATGGCTCCCAAGGTGGAATAGCTTGCTGGATGCATACAATGAGGGCATTCTTTCTAATTATCAGAAATAGCTGCCTGGGTCCCATCTTCATCCACATTTCTCCCCCTCTACAAATATTTCACTCTACACACCAATCGATCCCTAGTTGTGCCGACAGGAGTGAAGGAGTACATCCTATTAATATATCTTACATTCACCCTTTCAATTCTCTCTCTCTCTCTATCCAAATTTGTCTCTCTCTACAACTCTCGCCATATCTGCATATCGCACCCTCTCTCACTCTGTCTCGCTCCTAGTCTCAGAGATAGCAGAAGGGAGAGATAGAGAAAGGAAGAGAGAGAAATACATAGAAAACAAACCCAGCTTCTCCAAACAATCCACGTAACTGAAGTCCCTCATTCCTGGAGACATGCTCGTGAAACATTGCTTCACCCTCTCTACACTTGTTGTGTCTCCCACCCGCCCTCCTCCTCTAACCAAAAAAAAAAGGACTCGGTGGGGTGTTTATAAGGTAAGGCTTTTTCGATTTCTCTGGTTTTATTGTGATTGGTAAAAACTTTTCGTTCCTTTTTCATTTAACTAAGTTAAGCTTAAGATTAAAAATAGCAGGAGATCTCAGACCCGTGTCATGCTCCTCTTGCTCAATGTGGGAGTTCAGGGACACGGCTGATGTCCCTGACTCCTTCACGTGCAGGAAGTGTGTCCAACTGCAGCTCTTGTTAGACCGCATGACGGCTCTCAAGCTGCGGATGGACTCACTTTGGAGCATGCGCGATGCTGAGGAGGTCGTGGATAGCACGTTTAGTGAATTGGTCACACCGCAGATTAGGATGCTGAGGGAGAAAGGGAATGGGTGACCAAAAGGCAGAGAAAGAGCAGGAAGGCAGAGCAGGAGTCCCCTGCGGTCATCTCCCTCCAAAACAAGTATACCGTTTTGGATACTGTTGGGGGAGATGGCTCACCAGGGGAAGGCAGCAGTAGCCAGGTCCATGGCACCGTGGCTGGCTCTGCTGTTCAGAAGGGCGGGAAAAAGAGTGGAAGGGCTATAGTCGTAGGGGATTCGATTATAAGGGGAGTAGATAGGCGGTTCTGTGGTCGAAAACGAGGCTCCCGAATGGTATGTTGCCTCCCAGGTGCACGGGTCAGGGATGTCTCAGATCGGCTGCAGAACATTCTAAAGGGGGAGGGTGAACAGCCAGTTGTCATTGTGCACATAGGCACTAATGACATAGGTAAAAAACGGGATGAGGTCCTACAAGCAGAGTTTAGGGAGTTAGGAGCCAAGTTAAAAAGTAGGACCTCAGAGGTAGTAATCTCAGGATTACTACCAGTGCCACGTGATAGTCAGAGTAAAAATGAAAGAACAGTCAGGATGAATGCGTGGCTTGAGAGATGGTGCAGGAAGGAGGGGTTCAGATTTTTGGGACATTGGGACCGGTTCTGGGGGAGGTGGGACTATTACAAATTGGACGGTCTACACCAGGGCCGGACTGGAACCAATGTCCTTGGAGGTGCTTTTGCTAACGCTGTTGGGGAGGGTTTAAACTAATGTGGCAGGGGGATGGGAACCAATTGAGGTCAGTTGACAGTAAGGAGGTAGTAACAAAAGCCTGTAAGGAACTAGATAATGAAGTCAGTGTGACTAAGGGGAAGAACAGGCAGGGAGCAGATGATGAATATAAAGGGACTGGTGGTCTGAGGTGCATTTGTTTTAATGCAAGAAGTGTAGTAGGTAAGGCAGATGAACTTAGTGCTTGGATTAGTACCTGGGAGTATGATGTTATTGCTATTACTGAGACTTGGTTGAGGGAAGGGCATGATTGGCAACTAAATATCCCAGGATATCGATGCTTCAGGCGGGATAGAGAGGGAAGTAAAAGGGGTGGAGGAGTTGCATTACTGGTCAAAGAGGATATCACAGCTGTGCTGAAGGAGGGCACTATGGAGGACTCGAGCAGTGAGGCAATATGGACAGAACTCAGAAATAGGAAGGGTGCGGTAACAATGTTGGGGCTGTACTACAGGCCTCCCAACAGCGAGCGTGAGATAGAGGTACAAATATGTAAACAGATTATGGAAAGATGTAGGAGCAACAGGGTGGTGGTGATAGGAGATTTTAATTTTCCCAACATTGACTGGGATTCGCTTAGTGTTAGAGGTCCAGATGGAGCAGAATTTGTAAGGAGCATCCAGGAAGGTTTTCTAGAGCAGTATGTAAATAGTCCAACTCGCAAAGGGGCCATACTGGACCTGGTGTTGGGGAATGAGTCCGGCCAGGTTGTTGAAGTTTCAGTAGGGGACTACTTTGGGAATAGTGATCACAATTCCGTAAGATTAAAAATACTCATGGACAAAGACGAGAGTGGTCCTAAAGGAAGAGTGCTAAATTGGGGGAAGGCCAACTATACCAAAATTCGGCAGGAGCTGGGAAATGTAGATTGGGAGCAGCTGTTTGAAGGTAAATCCACATGTGATATGTGGGAGGCTTTTAAAGAGAGGTTGATTAGCGTTCAGGAGAGACATGTTCCTGTGAAAATGAGGGATAGAAATGGCAAGATTAGGGAACCATGGATGACAGGTGAAATTGTGAGACTAGCTAAGAGGAAAACGGAAGCATACATAAGGTGTAGGCGGCTGATGAAAGACGAAGCTTTGAAAGAATATCGGGAATGTAGGACCAATCTGAAACGAGGAATTAAGAGGGCTAAAAGGGGTCATGAAATATCTTTAGCAAACAGGGTTAAGGAAAATCCCAAAGCCTTTTATTCATATATAAGGAGAAAGAGGGTAACTAGAGAAAGGATTGGCCCACTAAAGGACAAAGGAGGAATGTTATGCTTGGACTCAGAGAAAATGGGTGAGATTCTAAACGAGTACTTTGCATCGGTATTCACCGAGGAGAGGGACATGACGGATGTTGAGGTTAAGAACAGATGTTTAATTACTCTATGTCAAGTCGGCATAAGGAGGGAGGAAGTGTTGGGTATTCTAAAGGGCATTAAGGTGGACAAGTCCCCAGGTCCGGATGGGATCTATCCCAGGTTACTGAGGGAAGCGAGAGAGGAAATAGCTGGGGCCTGAACAGATATCTTTGCAGCATCCTTAAACACGGGTGAGGTCCCGGAGGACTGGAGAATTGCTAATGTTGTTCCCTTGTTTAAGAAGGGTAGCAGGGATAATCCAGGTAATTATAGACCGGTGAGCCTGACGTCAGTGGTAGGGAAGCTGCTGGAGAAGATACTGAGGGATAGGATCTATTCCCATTTGGAAGAAAATGGGCTCATCAGTGATAGGCAACATGGTTTTGTGCAGGGAAGGTCATGTCTTACCAACTTAATAGAATTCTTTGAGGAAGTGACAAAGTTGATTGATGAGGGAAGGGCTGTCGATGTCACATACATGGACTTCAGTAAGGCGTTTGATAAGGTTCCCCATGGCAGGCTGATGGAGAAAGTGAAGGCACTTGGGGTCCAAGGTGTACTAGCTAGATGGATAAAGAACTGGCTGGGCAACTGGAGACAGAGAGTAGCAGTAGAGGGGAGTTTCTCAAAATGGAGACGTGTGACCAGTGGTGTTCCACAGGGATCCGTGCTGGGACCACTGTTGTTTGTGATATACATTAATGATTTGGAGGAAAGTATAGGTGGACTGATTAGCAAGTTTGCAGACGACACTAAGATTGGTGGAGTAGCAGATAGTGAAGGGGACTGTCAGATAATACAGCAGAATATAGATAGATTAGAGAGTTGGGCAGAGAAATGGCAGATGGAGTTCAATCAGGGAAAATGCGAGGTGATGCATTTTGGAAGATCCAATTCAAGAGTGAACTATACAGTAAATGGAAAAGTCCTGGGGAAAACTGATGTCCAGAGAGATTTGGGTGTTCAGGTCCACTGTTCCCTGAAGGTGGCAACGCAGGTAAATAGAGTGGTCAAGAAGGCATACGGCATGCTTTCCTTCATCGGACGGGGCATTGAGTACAAGAGTTGGCAGGTCATGTTACAGTTGTATAGGCCTTTGGTTCGGCCACATTTGGAATACTGCGTACAGTTCTGGTCGCCACATTATCAAAAGGATGTGGATGTTTTGGAGAGGGTGCAGAGGAGGTTCACCAGAATGTTGCCTGGTATGGAGGGCGCTAGCTATGAAGAGAGGTTGAGTAGATTAGGATTATTTTCATTAGAAAGACGGAGGTTGAGGGGGGACCTGATTGAGGTGTACAAAATCATGAGAGGTATAGACAGGGTGGACAACAAGAGGCTTTTTCCCAGAGTGGGGGTTTCAATTACTAGAGGACACGAGTTCAAAATGAAAGGGGAAATGTTTAGGGGGGATATGCGTGGAAAGTTCTTTACGCAGAGGGTGGTGGGCACCTGAAACGCGTTGCCAGCGGAGGTGGTAGACGCGGGCACGATGGAGTCTTTTAAGATGTATCTAGACAGATACATGAATGGGCAGGAAGAGAAGAGATACAGAACCTTAGAAAATAGGCGACATGTTTAGAGAGAGGATCTGGATCGGCGCAGGCTTGGAGGGCCGAAGGGCCTGTTCCTGTGCTGTAATTATCTTTGTTCTTTGTTCTTTGTTCTAATGCCTCTGCATCCTTCCTAAATTGTGGTGCCCTGAATTGGAGGCAATACTCCAGTTGAGGCCAACCCAGTGTTTTACAAAGGTCCATCATATTGCCCGGCCCATTTCCCACACCTCTACCCTCACCACTTCCCCTCCCTCACAGAACCGCGACAGGATTCCCCTTGTCCTCACTTTTCACCCCATCAGCCTCCACATAGCCCCGAGGATATTGGTAGACTGAGGGCGAAAGACACAGAGACAGGGAGAGAGACAGAGTTAGAGAGACAAAAACATACGCAGAGGCAGAGAGATGGGGGAGGTAAAAAGGCATAGACAGAGGGAAAGAGACAGAGAGAGAGCGCAAGAGAGAGAGAGAAGGAGAGAAGTCGGCAGAGACAGAGAGAGAGAGAGAGAGAGAGAGAGAGGAGGTGGATCGACAAAGCGCAAGAGATAAAGTTTAAAATTAACCAAGAAATATGTTAACACATTGCTATCCAGGGGGAGAGGGAAGTGGGGGAGCTGAAAAGAGAAGGTTAGAGAGGTAGAGGGCGAGAGAGTCAGTGAGAGATGGTGCAAGAGAGTCACAGATAAATGGACAGAGGCACAGAAAGAAACAGTTCGAGAGACAAAGAAAGAAAGAGAGACAAAAACAAGGAGAAAAGGAGTGAGACAAAGAGAGAGGGAGGGAGAGAGACAGCGAGAGAGAGAAAGGGGAGATAGAGAGATAGAAAGAGAGAGAGGGACAGAAATAGAGAGATAGGGAGATACAGGCAGGGAGAGGGGGAGAGATGGATAGAGACAGGAAAGGAGAGACAGAGAGATACAGACAGACATGAGAGGGGGAGACAGAAGGAGAACCAGAGACAGAGGGAGCAAGGTAAAGGCAGAGGTAGAGAGACAGAGGGAGAGAGAAAGGGACAGAGGGAGAAAAACAGAGATGGAGAGAGGAAGGGAGATAAACAGGGATGGAGAGAGGGAGGGAGAGAAATAGAAGAAGAGAGAGAGGGAGAGAAAGAATGACACAAGGAGAGAAGCATAGAGGGAGAGAGACAGCGATAGAAGGAGGGAAACAGAAAGAGAGGGAAAGAGAGGGACACAGAGAGCGAGGGAGAGAAGCAGAGACAGAGGGAGTAGGATAAAGAGATAGAGAGAGAGGCAGATACAGAGGAATAGAGAGACTGAGAGAGAAAAAGAGTCAGAGGGAGAGAGATAGAGGGAGAAAGGCAAAGAACGAGGGAAAGAAACAGACTTAGCAGGAGAGACAGCGAGAGAGGGAGAGAACAAAGAATGAGAGGGACAGAGAGAGACAGAGAGGGTGGGACAGCAATAGGGACAGAGGGAGAGAAACGGAGGTATAGAAACAGAGGCAGAAAACAGAGGGAGTGAGACAGAGAGAGAGAAATAGTGCAGAAACACGGAAAGAGGGTGAGAGACAGAAAGATGGAGAAAGGCAGAGGGAGAGAGAGAGACAGATCGAGAATCAGATAGCGAGAGACAGAGAGAGGCGGGAGAAAGACACAGTCGGTTAGAGAGAGGGAGGGAGACAGTGACAGAGGGAGAAACAGAGACACAGAGAGAGAGGGAGAGATATGTCGAGACAGAGAGAGAGAGGGAAGAGGATAGACAAAGCACAAGAGTTACAAATCTAAAATTAACCAAGAAATACCTGAATGCATTGCTGCCCAGGGAGGGAGGAAGGTAGGGAGAGCTGAAGGCAGAGCGATAGAGAGAGAGAAAGAGAAAGAGAGAGAGACAGAGAGAGAGAAAGCGTGACAGAGAGAGAGAAGAGATGATGCAAGAGAGACATAGAGACATGGACAAAAAATGAGAAAGAAACAGCTCGAGAGCCATAGAAAGAGAGAGATCCAAAAGCAAGGAGAAAGGGAGAGAGACAGAGACAGAGAGAGTGAGCGCCAGAGAGACAGGGAGAGAGAGGGAGAGACAGAGAGAGAGGGAAAGGCAGCGAGAGAGGGAGCGACAGAGAGAGAGATGGATAGAAAGGGAGAGAGAGGGAGATAGAGGGAGAAACAGTGAGAGAAGGAGAGACTGAAATAGAGGGAGAGACAAGCAGAGGGGGAGAGAAAAAGACAGAGGGAGAGACAGAGAGAGAGAGGGAGAGAAACAGAGACGGAGGGAGAGAGACAGATACAGAGGGAGCGAGAGACAGAGAGAGATAGAGAGGGAGAGAAACTAAGACAGAGGGAGAGAGACAGCGACAGAGGGCGAGATACAAAGACAGAGACCGACAGAGAGGGTGAGAAAGCGAGAGAGGAAGAAATACAGTGTCAGAGGGAGAGAGAGAGACAGAAAGAGAGGGAAGATACAGACACAGAGGGAGAAAGATGGAGCTAGACAGAGAGAGACAGAGAGAGAGGGGGAGAGAAACAGAGACAGAGGGAGAGAGACATAAACAGAGGTAGAGAAACAGAGGTAGAGGGAGTGAGACAGCGGGAGTGAATCAAAGGGAGGGAGAGAAGGTGAGACAGAGGGATCGCAACTCAAGGGAGACAGAGAGTGCCAGGCCAGAAGGAGAAACAGAGACTGAGGGAGATAGACAAAGAGAGAGGCAGAGAGACAGAGGCAGGGAGAGAGGCAGATACAGAGGGGGGGGGAAATACTTACAGAGGGAGAGAAACTGAGCGAGGGAGGGCAATGCAGACAGACAACTGCTAAAACTCCTGATGGTATGATCCTTGATCCTAACCGAGACATCTAATTCAAATACATTCAATGCGCAGAATAAACCAACAGCAATGCCAGGGTTACTTGAACAATGTCATTAAAGGCATAATACAGCTCCTGTATGGTTGAAAGAGCAGACAATGAGCAGTTTCCATCAGTAAATTGTTGAAAAGAACAGGTAGCTGCGTAAAAGACACAGTGGGAAATAATACCGAGCACAGCAGCACATCGACTTTCGCCATTAACAGCTGAGATACAGGCTTACCAGCATCTCCAATTGCTGCAATTACAGGATAGTACATGCTTGCTCTCCGAAAGATTACTGGATATCCCATTTCTGTGAGAAGCAGAGACTTCTGTTAGCCTGGAACACACTGCTCCAGCAGACATTCGATTGCAATGGGTCCTGATTTACACAGGAGATAAGTCTCCACTGACATGGTTATACCGCTGATCATTACTATTAGTTACAATCATCTGAATAAACACATCACATCAACAGATTTGATTCAGATGTGAATAATGTGGTGGATAAAATGCAATCATTTCAATATCAATGACATTTTCTTGGAAAGGCCTCTCTCAGGAATAAACCTGAAATCTCTGGCCGTACAGGACGAATGCTACAATTATTTGTGGCATCATTTGCATTTTCCATATTATTGTATAGACGTTGTTCACTCCTGGCTTTTTTATTGGAAATGTAACTGATCTGTCAGCACTGCACACTGAATCCAGGGACAAAAGCAATCCCGTTTCACTCTGTTCTTGCCTTTTCCTGGTTAAAATGTGAACTTTGAGTCTCTGATTGCGGAGCAAATTCAGGGTAGCAGTCTACAAACTACTGTGGGTAATATTAGCGGGCAGACACTGTACATTAGGAAAGCAGTCGAGTAGTGATTATAGTCACGGGGTGCTAGTAATCCAGAGGCCGAGAGAAAAGTCTGGTGACTGGTAAACAAATTCGACCTTGACAGCTGCTGTTATTTAAATTTAATTAATTAACAAAAGTCTTCAGTTGAAAGCTAGTCTCTGTAATGGTGCCAAGAAACTATCATCGATCGCTCGAAAGACCCATTTGGTTCGCTAATTCCTTTCAGGGAAGGAAATCTGCCATCCTTACCTGGTCTGGTTTAGATGGCGAAGGAGCCAGTGCAATGTAGTTGAAGTTTTACTGCCGTCTGAACCAGCCCAGCAAGCTGTCAAGGATAACAAGTGCTGACCTTGCCAGTGGAGCTCACATCACATGAAAAAATAAAACAAAATCTTCTCCCTGCCATTTCTCTGCACATGTTTACCTACTTATTCAACAGTGGTTCATGGCACCGGTAATATTAGAACTGTGCCAACTCCTGACTTCTTTCTTCCAGTTTGCTTCTGACTGGACACGTAAATTCCACCTTCCCTAAACTATCAAATGTTCCAAATCCCGGCTTCCATGTCCAATCCTCAACAAGTCCACCTCGCCCAACACCTTCAGCTGACGTGAGCTCCATTGGCGTCCAGCCGTCAACTTACTTACGTTTATAATTGCAAAGTGATTGATGACAACGCGACGTCATCAGGATGCGCCGCGGTGCGCACATGCGCACACTGTCCGAGGCCCTCTGCGCATGCGCTGCGGCCCGGATTGCCAGGAACAGTTCGCGCATGATTAGATTACGTCATCGCGTGACGTCATCTTCCTCCGGGAACACGCCAGTTTGGCCTCTGTACATGCGCAAACTGGTCCTGGCAATCCGGACCGCAGCGCATACGCAGATGGCCGGAGCCCGTGTGCGCATGTGCGTGAATCTTCCAATAGCTTCGGCGCGAGTTTTTGAAAATGGAAGGAGGAGAGGTTTTTTCGGGCATTTTATCTCAATTATTTAGTCATTTTGGACATTTGCTTCATTTTTATTAGACAGAGGAGATTGTTCCAAGGTAAGTTGCTCTGAAAATATTTACAATGTCTGGGGCACCGCATGTGCTCCAGTCCCTGTTTTTAAGTTGGTCTGAAAACATTTCAAGGGAGGGAAGGGAGGGGGGAAAGGAGGGAAGGTGGGGTGAATGGAGGGGGAAGGTGGGGGGAAGGTGGGGGGAAGGGAGGGGGAAAGGAGGGAAGGGAGGGGGCAAATGAGGGAAGGGAGGGAGGGGAGGGAGGGAAGGAGGATTGAAGGGAGGGAGGGACGGGGAAGGGAGGGGGAAGGGAGGTCGGGGGTGTGGGTGGAAGGGAGGGGAAATGAGGGAAGGGAGTTCGGGGGGAGGGGGAAAGGGAGGGGGCAATGCAGGGAAGGGAGTGGGAAAAGAGGGAAGGGAGGGGGAAGGGAGGGAAGGGAGGGCGTAAGGCAGGGAGGGAAAGGAGGGAAGGGTCGGGGAAAGTAGGGAAGGGAGGGGGAAAGGAGGGAAGGGAGGGAGGGAGGGAAGGAGGAAGGAAGGGAGGTAGGGACGGGGAGAAGGGAGGGAGGGAGGGGGGAAGGGAGGTCGGGAGGGAGGGGGGAAGGGAGGTCGGGGGGAGGGGTGAAGGGAGGGGGGAGGGAGGGAAGGAGGATTGAAGGGAGGGAGGGACGGGGGAAGGGAGGGGGAAGGGAGGTCGGGGGTGTGGGTGGAAGGGAGGGGAAATGAGGGAAGGGAGTTCGGGGGGAGGGGGAAAGGGAGGGGGCAATGCAGGGAAGGGAGTGGGAAAGGAGGGAAGGGAGGGGGAAGGGAGGGAAGGGAGGGCGTAAGGGAGGGAGGGAAAGGAGGGAAGGGTCGGGGAAAGTAGGGAAGGGAGGGGAAAGGAGGGAAGGGAGGGAGGGAGGGAAGGAGGAAGGAAGGGAGGTAGGGACGGGGGGAAGGGAGGGAGGGAGGGGGGAAGGGAGGTCGGGAGGGAGGGGGGAAGGGAGGTCGGGGGGGAGGGGTGAAGGGAGGGGGGAAAGGAGGGAAGGGAGGTGATAAAGGAGGGAAGGGAGGGGAAGGGAGGGGGAAGGAGGGAAGGGAGGGGGAAGGAGGGAAGGGAGGGAGAGAAGGAGGAAGGAAGGGAGGGAGGGACGGGGGAGGGAGGTCGGGGGAAGGAGGGGGAGCAGCGGAGCGGAAGGGGAGTGCCTTTTTCTGTGCATGCACCATAAACACAAGGACTGGCTGATGAGATGGAGCCAATTAATTTGCCCAACAATTGCCCGGAAGCACCTGCGGATGGAGGTGGCCATGCACTGGACATCAGTCGCGTGCCACAATCCATGGATCCTGAGCGTTTCACCCCCTGGCCTAATGATCTGATGGACCATACATACCTACATACATAATGGGCGGCACAGTGGCGCAGTGGTTAGCACCACAGCCTCACAGCTCCAGCGACCCGGGTTCAATTCTGGGTGCTGCCTGTGTGGAGTTTGCAAGTTCTCCCTGTGTCTGCTTGGGTTTCCTGGGCGCTCCGGTTTCCTCCCACATGCCAAAGACTTGCAGGTTGATAGGTTAATTAGCCATTATAAATTGCCCCTAGTATCGGTAGGTGGTAGGGATTAGTGTAAGATTATTATAAATGGGTGGTTGATGGTCGGCACAGACTCGGTGGGCCGAAGGGCCTGTTTCAGTGCTGTATCTCTAAACTAAACTAAACTAAACTAAACATACGCCTGCCTGTTCAAAGCTTCACTTCCCCCACCTGCGGTACCCTCTCCTTGCTGTTCAGTTACACAGTCACCTGTTCCTGCACCCATCCAAGCAGTGCACATGGACACACAGCCACCTGTTCCTGCACCCATCCAAGCTGTGCACGTAGACTCACAGCCACATGTTTCCCCATCCGCCCTTGAAACAACCATGCAGAAACTTGTGAGACTCCGCAATTGCCGGCTGCTGCCTGTCAAGCAGAGAAGGCGTCCAAAGGGGTCAAACACTTGGGGAACATTCAGCAAGAAGAGACTGAGCACTAAAAGAAACAAGCATGCCGTGTCCAGTGGTAGCACAAATGTGAATGCTCTTGCTGCGTACACAACTGGTGAGGTGGGAGTGCAGCCACATCATTCTCCATCCTCAGTGTTGCTTTAAGGCAAAGGTTGATAAGAGTGAAAGACATGGAAGATGATGCTGATAGTAGTAGGCATAATTAAGTGGGAATGGATGGGAAGAAGCACGAGTAGCATAACCACTAACAGGGAACAGCTGGGCTAAATGGCCTGCTTTATGTTCATCGTACAAAAGAAATGTGCTTCTTTTTCCGGCACCCTCACATCATTCATGTTTTCCCTGTGAGCAGCATTGAACCATCACGAGATAGTGGCAGTTGCATCATCCTGACTCCTGCAGCTGAGGTGGGTACTAAGTGATTCATTGGCCTTTTCTGCAGAGCATAAAGCATGCGCAACAGTAATTTCATTGGAGGGAGGGAAGCTCTGACACTGATGTTCTTTCATTATTTCCTTTCATGTAAAATGTGCCCCTGAGAAAACAATCGTTGACACTTAAGGACGGCATTCAAACAAAGGAGGCAGTGCAGGAGATGACGCAAGGATGTGATGATTCCTGCATCTGAGGTGGGTAATAAGTGCTTCATTGGCGACGTTATCAATTGGTGCCTTCACTGCAGAATTAAAAAGGTGTGCGCAACAGTAATTTCAGTGGATGGAGGGATTTGCTTTTCTTCTTTTCATGTAAAACATGCCGTCGAGAAAACAATCCTCGAGACTTACGGTCAGCATTCAAGCAACAAAGGCCAACTGGATCATGCTGCGGAGCTCATCACGATGTGGAAAGGAACATTGCATCTATGGATGAATTGGGAATGCACATTGGGATGCGCTTGGGGAACATTCACCAAGAACAGACTGAGCTCAGACTCTTGTGACTTTGCCTTCTTCACATGGACAATACAGTAGTGGAATAGAGAGCCAAGCGTTCATTCACCACAAGGCTCTCCAGGAACAATCTCTTTAGCTGTGCATAGCAGAGACTCGGCATGTCTGTCTCACGGGAATGCTGGACACAACACTCATGTATCCATGCACAGCAGTTCCTCGGATACTTAATGAACTTAATAAAACTTTTCAATAATTAAACCCAGAATTGTTGAGGTTTTGTTTTGCATGCTATTGCCCCGACTTTGCAACTGTACTTCAGATATTCAATTATGGTGGAAGGGTGGCGGTAGGGGGGCAGAGGGAGGGGTGGGTGAAGAGGGTGAGGGGTTCGGAGAGCAGGGAGGGGTGGAGAGAGGGAGCATGCAAAATGCAGGGACCAGACAGTTGCAATGCCTGAAGTACTGTGGAGAAGGGGAGAAAGCAACTGGATTGGGCATCCGCAGCTGGAGGGAACGGCTGAATGGAGAGGGCCGGAAGCGAGAGGCCGTAGAGAGCCGTGGGGAGCGAGCGTGCGAAGACCTTGGTGTCACCGGGTCCAGGGACTGGCCAGTATGTCTTTTGCTGTTGTGTTTATGGCGCATGCACAGCAAAAGGCACTCCTCTTCCGTTCCGCTGCTCCCGCCTCACTTACTCCCCTTCCTCCCTGTCCCTCCCCTCCTCCCCCTCCCCCATTTCCCCCAGCTCTCCCCTCCCCCTTCTTTACCCCTCCATCCTTCCCCCTCCCTCTTTCTCTCCCTCCCTCTATCCCTCCCTCTCCCCCTCGCTCTCCCCCTCCCTCACCCTCTTTCTCCCCCTCCCTCTTTCTCCCCCTCCCTCTTTCTCCCCCTCCCTTTCCCTCTTTCTCCCCCTCCCTCTACCTCTTTCTCCCCCTCCCTCTCCCTCTTTCTCCACCCCTTCCTCTCCCTCTTTCTCCCCCCTTCCTCTCCCTCTTTCTCCCCTCTCCCTCTCCCTCTTTCCCCCTTCTCCCTCTTTCTCCCCTCTTTCTCCCCCTCCCTCTCCCTCTTTCTCCCCCTTCCCTCTCCCTCTTTCTCTCCCCTCCCTCTCCCTCTTTCTCTCCCCTTCCTCTCCCTCTTTCTCCCCTCTCTCTCTCCCTCTTTCCCCCTTCTCCCTCTTTCTCCCCTCTTTCTCCCCCTCCCTCTCCCTGTTTCACCCCCCTCCCTCTCCCTCTTTCTCCCCCCTCCCTCTCCCTCCTTCTCCCCCTCTCTCTCCCACCTTCTCCCCCCTCCCTCACCCTTTTTCTCCCCCTCCGTCTCCCTCTTTCTGCCCCCTCCCTCACCCTCCCTCCCTCTACCTCTTTCTCACCCCCTCCCTCTCCCTCTTTCTCCCCCTCCCTCTCCCTCTTTCTCCCCTCTCTATTTCTCCCCCTCCCTCTTTCTCCCCCCTCACTCTCCCTCTTTCTCCTCCCCTCCCTCGCCCTCTTTCTACCCCCTGTTTCTCTCCTCCCCACCGGCACCGCTACCGCTGGTCTCCCCGTGCTGCTCGTCCACTCCCCGCGCTGCTCTCCCCGGCCCCCGCGCTGCTCTCTCCGGCCCGCTCCACTCTCTCACTCCGGCCATTGTATTCTGCCACGTGTTTGTTCGGTTTCATCTCTGTGATTCTTTGAGCAGCACCATCTTTCGTCCTGGCAGCTGCTGCAGTCGCAAGCTGTGACGTTTTCGTGAACATGCTGTATTTGCGCATGTGCCAAAACAGCGCCACCTACCGATCGCGTTGTCAACAACTGCGGTCTTTTTACACATACACCCACAGGTCTCTGTTCCTGTACCCCCTTTAAAATTGTCGCATTAAATTTATATGGCTTCTCCTCATTTTTGCCATCAAACTTAATCATTTCACACTTCACTGCGTTAAATTAAATCGGCCATGCGTCTGTCCATTTCACCAGTCTGTCTCTGTCCACCTGACATCTGTTTCAATTCTCCTCACTGCTTACTTCAATACCTTGCTCACCAATCCATTCCATGAAGGTAAGAAATAGGAGCAGGGGGAGGGCCATTTGGCCCCTCGAGCCTGCTCTACCATAGAATAGGATGATGGCTGATTTGATTTTGGTGTGAATTCCACTTTCCTCTCTTTCCCCATCTCCCTTGATGCCCTCGTCCATCAAAAATCTTTCGACCTCAGGATTGAAAAAAATTGAACGACTCCGTTTCTTCTGCTTTCTGGGGAAGAGAACCCCACAGATTTACCGATATTCTGAGAGAAGAAATTCATCCTGATCTCCATCATAAATGGGAGAGGCCTTATTTGGAATCTCTGCCCCCTTGTTCTAGATTCCCTCACCAGGCGAAGCATCCTTTGAACATTCAACCTGTCAAGTACCCTCAGAATCTTATATGCTTCAATAAGATCACTTCGGATTCTTCTGAACTCCAATGAGTATAGGCCTAACCTGCTTAACACTTCTTCAAATAAAATCCCTTCATCCAAGGAATCATGCCAGTAAACCTTCTCTGAACTGCTTCCAATGTCCGTATGCCCCTTCTCAAATAAGAAGAACAAAAACTGCATACAGTACTCTCGGTGAGGTCTCACCAATTCCCTGTACAGCTCTAACAAGACTTTTCCAGTTTTATATACCATCCCACATGTAATAAAGACCAATATTCTATTTGCCTTCCGAATTACTTGATGTACCTGCATTCTGATATTTTGTGATTCATTTACATCGACAACCAGATGCTTCTATACTGCAGCAGTCTGCATTTCTCTTCATTTAAATAATATTATGCTATTCTATTCTTCCCACCAACGTGGACAACCTCACATTTTCACACATTATACTCCATCTGCAAAATTTTTGCCCACTCACTTAACCTGTTCATATTCCTTTGCAGGTTCTTTGTATCCTCCTCACAACTTCCATTCCTATCTACCTTTGTATTGTCTGCAAATTTGGCTACAATACATTCATCCTTCATCTCTTCATCCAAGTCATTGATATAGATTATAAATAGTTGAGGCCCCAAATCTGATCTCTGTGGCACGCCACGAGTTAGTTTGTCGATCATAAAATGTCCCATTATTCTCTGTTTCCTGTTACTGCGACAATTTTCTACCCATACGAATATATTACTCCCATCCCCCATCAGCTCTTATCTTATGCAGTTACCTTTTATCTGGTATCTTATCAAATGGCTTTTTGAAATTCAAATACCCGACGTCTACTTGTTCCTCTTCATCCACCCTACTTGCTACATGATCAAATAAATTTATCAAACACAACTTAACTTTAATAAACCATCCTGACTCTGCTTAAATATGCTATGATTTTCTAAATGCCATGCTACTACTTCCTTAATGATGGATTCCCGAATTTTCCGAATAGCAGATGTTACGCTACCTGGCCTATAGTTTCCTGCATTTTACCTGCCTCTTTTGTTGAATAGAAGTGTCACATTTGCGGTTTCCTAATCTGCTGGAACCTTTACGGAATCTAGAGAATTTCAATGGATTACAAGCAAAGCATTCATTATCTTTGTAGCCATTTCGTTTAAGACGCTAGGATGCAGGCCATCAGGTCCAGGGGACTTGCCAGCCTTAAGCTTATAGGTCTTCCTACCACTTTATCCTTGGATATAGAGATTATTTTAAGCTTCTCTCTTCTTTTAACCCTTAATTTTGTTCTATTCTTGGGATTTGTTTCGCTTCCTTTCCCTGAAAACTGATACAAACTACATGTTCAATGCGTCTGCCATTTTCTGTTTTCCTATTACTGATTCCTTAAAGGGATAAATGTTTACTTTAGCTACTCTCTTCCTTCTGAAATCCCAATGATGACCAGTTTGTAGCATCCTCCCGCCCTTAATTCACTCACTATCTGGAGAACCTCCTCCAGCTGATAAATCTCGCCCTATCTCTGTAACCTTCTCAGTAATGGCCAAACAGATCAACGGTCAATTTTTCGTAACAATATGGATCAAACTTTAAAGTCATAAAACACCCAGAGTAAATTCATAGGAGCATTATCAAACACAATTTGACAACGAGCCACTTAAGGAGCCGTTGGGGACAGGTGACCCAAAGCAAGGTCAAAGAGGGAGGTTTAAGGGGTGTCTTAAATGAGGAGGGAGGGAGAACGAAATGTTTAGGGTCGTAATTCCAAACCTTATAACCCAGGAACCTGAAGGCATATCCACAATTGAGAAGTGATTAAAACTGAGGTTGAGCCAGAGGCCAAAATTCGAGGACTGAAGTGATCAGAGGTAGGGAGGGTTGTAGGTTAGGATCAAGTAACAGAGATATGGAGGATTGTAAGGACTGGAGGTACAGAGATAGGGAGATTTTTAGAGGATGAAGGAGGTTACATATATTGGAAGATTTATCGTGCTGAAGGCGGTTACAGAGATAGGGAGGTTTTTAGAGTCTGATGTAGCTTACGGAAATAGTGACGGTTTTGGGACTGGAAGACATTAGTTATAGAGAGAGTGTTGTAGAAGGCAAAGGAGGTTAGAGAGATATGGGCAGTGTAGGGGTTGTTGAAGGTTATAGAGATAGGAAGATGTGTATCAGTTAGAGGAGGTTGTAGAGATAGTGAGTGTTTTACGGACGTGAGGAGGTTACACAAATTAAGAAGGTTGCAGGGGATAGAGGAGGTTACAGAGATTGATAGTGTTGAAGGGATGGAGGTATTTACACAGTTAGCGAAGTTTGTAAGGAATTCAAAAGGTTACAGAGAGGGTGAGCATTGTAGGGCGGGAGGTGGTTACAGAGATAGGGAGTGTTGTAAGGTCTTGGGAAATTTTAAGATGTATGGAGTGCTGTAGGGCTGAATGAAGTTGCAGGGATGTGGAGAGTCGTAGGGGCAGGGGAGGCTACAGAAATTGGGAGGCTTGGAAGGTTGGACGAGGTCACAGAGAGACGATGGTTGTAGGAGCTGCAAGAAGTTACACAGATAGGGAGTGTTGTAAGGACTGGATGAGGTTACATTGATAAGGTGGGTTGTAGGGGATGGAGGTGGTTTCAGAGATATGAAGGATTGCAGGGACTGGAGTAAGTTGCATACATGGGGTCGGTTGCAGCAACTAGAAGAGTTTGTGGAGATAGGGAGTGTTGTAGTAGCTGGAGGAGATTTGATGCATAGGGAGGGCTGTAGGGGCTGAAGTAGGGAACAGAGAAAGAGAGACTTGTAAGGGGCAGATGACGTTAGAAAGATAAGTACGATCGCAGGAGATGGAGGATGTTACAGAAATAGGGACGGTGATAAGGGCAGGACGAATTTACAGAAATAAGGAGGTTTGTAAGGTATTGAGCAGGTTCAGACATAGGCATGGTTGCATGGCTAGAAGAGTTTGAAAAGATAGGAAGGATTGTAAAAATTGAGGAGGTTACAGTGATAAGGAGAGTTGTAGGGAATGGAGGGGTTTAGAGATGTAGCGAGGTTTGTAGGGATTGGTGTAGGTTACAGAGAATGGTGTGTTGTAAGATTTGGAGGAGGGTACAGAGATAGGGAGGGTCGTAGGGGTGGAGGAGTTTGCTGGTTTAGGGAGGCTTGCAGGTTACTGGAGGAGGTTGCAGATATAGGGAGGGTTGTAACGGCTGAAGGACTTTACACAGTTGGTAGAAATATAGGGCTGGAGGTGGTTACAGTGATATGGAGGTTTGTAGGGGCTGGACTAGATGACAGATGTAGAAACGGTTGTGGGGACTGGAAGAGTTTATTGAGATAAGGACGGTTCAAGGGACTGGTGGAGGTTCGAGAGATTGGGAGTGTTGTATGGGCTTGTGAAGGTTATGGAGATCGAGGGGTTTGAAGGGGCTGGAAAGATCACAGTGATCGCAGGTGTTGTAAGGAAGTGAGGTGGTTACAGAGATGGGGAGGTTTACAAGGGCTGGAGGAGTTAACACAGATATGGAGGGTTGTAGGAGCTTGTGGAGATTACAGATATAGGGAGGCTTGTAATGGACGGACGAGGTTACAGAGATAGGTAGGGTAGTAATGTCTGGTGGGCGTTTCAGAAATAGGGAGGGTGATATGGGCAGGACGAGGTTACAGGGATAGGGAGGGTCGTAAGCACTTGAGCAGGTTACAGAGATAGGCATGTATGTATGGCTGGAAGACGTTGCAAAGGCAGGGAGGGTTGGAAAAGTTCGGGACCTTGCAGGAATAGGGAGAGTTCTAGTGATTGGAGAGGTTTAGGGAGGTAGGAGATGATGGAAGCTTACAGAGAATGGTGTGTTGCAACATTTGGAGGAGGTTACAGAGATAGGGATGGTTGTAGGTGACAGATGTACGGACGGTTGCAGGGATTAGAGGATATTGTGATAAGGGTGGTTCTAGAGACTGGTGGAGGTTAGAGAGATTGGAAATGTTGTAGGGGCCTGTGAATGATATGGAGATAGGGAGGTTTGTAAGGGTGGGAAAGGTAACAGCGATAAATAGTGTTGTATGGACTTGAAAATGTTACAGATATTGGGAGAGTTACAAGGGATGGAGGAGGGAATAGAAATATGTCGGGTTGTCGGAGCTAGAGGAGGGTACAGAGATAGGGTGGGTTGTAAGGACTTGAGAAGTGAGCAGAGGTGGGGAGAGTTGTAGGACTGGAGCAGGTGACAGAGATAGCGAGTTTATAGGGGCTGGTGGAGGTTACAGAGATAGGGAGTGTTATAATGATTTAGTGGGGGTATCAATTAGTGTACAATCAAACTTAGTGTGGGTGACTAATTAGAGTGGAGTAACCAATGGCCAGGTATTACTGGAATCATCTATCACTGTAAAATTGCACTGAGCCTCGGTCACTAACTGGAATGAAAGCAGCTGATTCTATTTTTAAATCATTGTTTCAGCTTTCCATTCCATGGAGCTGCTTCTGAGCTTTACGAATGTGGTTGATTGCAAATGGGAAGACTTTTGATTGTGTTTGGTAATACGTGTATACGTTTAAATACATTGACATTACTATGATCCCGGAAGAGCTCCCCAACAGAAACAGATATTTGCCATTTAGTGACAGTTAAGCAACAGGGCAGCACTCATCCCCTGTTTAATGACAAATTCCTACCCTGAGTCTAGTGACTGCAAATATGGAAATGAGCAGAACTGCATGACACGATGCTTGATGGAAAATGTAGCCAAGTTAGGAATAGTAGCTTTGCTGAGCTTTGATAGTATGATTTAAGTTTGCAGAAATCGCAATGAAATAGATAGAAGTAAATGCTGATGATGTGAAAGTGTGTAGACTAGATGACGCCAGTAATTATAAGGACATCTGTTCCTTTATGGCATGATTGTGTAGCCCTCTGTGGCTTGGAGCAATGGACTCTTGTCAAACACATGCTGTCCATCCCTGTGTGATTAATGATAAGGAATGTAGGGCCCCTCTTATCAATGTTTACGATAGCTAATTTTAGTAACTGCAGACTGCACGAAGCACTCAGGAGTGCAATAATATAAAAGCAAAATACTGCGGATGCTGGAAAAATGAAATAAAAACAAGAAATGCTGGATCTGAAATAAAACCAAGAAATGCTGGAATCTGAAATAAAAACAAGAAATGCTGGATCTGAAATAAAAACAAGAAATGCTGGATCTGAAATAAAAACAAGAAATGCTGGAACTGAAATAAAAACAACAAATGCTGGATCTGAAATAAAAACAAGAAATGCTGCAGAAATGCACTCAGGAGTGCCAGCTTGATAAAGATAACAGGATTCACCACAATCAACTGTGACAAGGTAGAGACAGAACTCATGATGAATGTGGGGAGTGAGACCAGATTGTCAATTTGCTGACTTCTCTCCTTTTGCTAATTTATCTTGCTTGTCTGCTTTCTTTTATCTTGCTGGTGCAAAACAATATTATGTTAGTAACAAGTATGTATGAAGAAAGGAGTGTATTGTTAACCTCAATAACAGATGTACTGCACGTTATCACGTGGTTGAAGTTGAATTGCACCACACTGATTTGTTAAACAAGGAGGTGTAGCATGAATCTTAATGTATAATCAGTAGTATCTGTATCACAAACGAACACTTACTCTGGTGGACCCGACAGACTCCGGTGGAGTCAGTGCCGCTGTATCAGAGTAAGTCCGCCGGCTACTGGGCAAATAACGTAATTGATTTTACCGACACATCCGACTCGGTATATTTACTGAACCAGACTGAGGGCAAAAAGAACTCAGATTGTCACAAACACCATATTTGTTTTCGTGTTGATTACTCCCCTGACCCCAACATAGTCCTGATCATCTGTTGATAATGAGCACTAAATTGTATTATTATCCGAGTACACGAGATGAATATTGGTTTGTGTTGTTGAGTAGTCCCATTCTAACTGAGTAATGTTCAACTGAACAATTCTTATCTATGATTCAGGTTCTTTGCACATGTAGCCTATACCAATCCTTGCCCTTAAATCAGTGAACTGTGTCCCTGTGATGAGAGAAAACTAGAACTGAGTACCATAAATATTTGGTTTTCATAATAAAGAGATCAGGACAGGAGCAGTAGATAATAACAGTAGTATACCGCTAATCATGAAATACATAGTTAATTTCTCTCAGCTCTGCTATTATCCCAGTTAAAATAATTGCACCTTCATTGCACCGATCTCTTTTTTTGCCACATGGAGGCCAGAATTGGACACAGCACGCTAAGTGTTGTATCAGCAAAGTTTTTAAAATTAATTTAATTCCAACTAGTTGCTTTTCCTATAGAAATGGATTCTAGTACTTTCTTTGAATGTTATGGCCCGGTTAACCTACTTTGCTACTTTAAATGATCTGTTACCGACCTGGAACCGATCTGGAACCAGTGTTCTAGCGAAACGGTAAAATAGGGTTGTCTCCAGGACTTTAAACTAGTGACTCGTGGGGAAGGGAAAGGGAAAACGACAGGGAGTATGAAGGTAAATAGAAAGGTAAGCAGTAGGTTAACATGTGTGCAGGAGGGTTTAAGTTCAAGGCAGACTATTGAAGAATCAGAAAGAAAGGATAACTCAGGAGTTATTATTAGAGATGCTGGAAATCATGAGGTAAGAAAGCTAGCATAAAGGCACTTTACCTGAATGCTCGTAGCATTCGTAATAAGGTTGATGAGTTAACGGCACAAATCATCGTGAATGAATATGATTTGGTAGCCATAACGGAGACATGGTTACAGGTTGGTCACGACTGGGAGTTAAATATCCAGGGGTACCAGACTATTCGGAAGGACAGACAGGAATGTAAGGGAGGTGGTGTAGCTCTGATATTCAAGGACGACATCAGGGCGGTGCTGAGAGATGATATAGGTTCTATGGAGAATGAGGTTGAATCCATACGGGTGGAAATTAGAAACTCTAAGAAGAAAAAGTCATTGATAGGTGCAGTCTATAGGCCACCGAATAATAACATCACATTGGGGCGAGCAATAAACAAAGAAATAACTAATGCCTGTAAAAATGTTACGGCAATTATCATGGGGGATTTTAATCTACATGCAGATTGGTCAAACCAGCTCAGTCAAGGTAGCCTTGAGGAGGAGTTTGTTGAGTGCATCCGTGATAGTTTTCTTGAATAGTATGTAATGGAACCGACGAGGAAGCAAGCTATCCTAGATCTCGTCCTGTGTAATGAGACAGTAATAATTAATGACTCATAGTTAGGGATCCTCTTGGAAGGAGTGATCACAGTATGGTTGAATTTAGAATACAGATGGAGAGTGTGAAGATAAAATCCAATACCAGGGTCCTGCGCTTGAACAAGGGGGACTACAATAGAATGAGGGATGACTTGGCTAAAGTAGACTGGAAACAAAGATTTTATGGTGGGACAGTTGACGAGGAGTGGACGACTTCCAAGGCAATTTTTCAAAGTGCTCAGCAAAAGTATATTCCAGTGAAAAGGAAGGACTGGAAGAAAAGGGGTAATCTGCCATGGGTGTCTAAGGAAATAAGGGAAGCTATCAACTTGAAAGAGAAGGCATACAAAGTGGCCAAAAACAGCATGAAACTAGAAGATTGGGAAAACTTTAAAGGTCAACAGAAAGCCACAAAAAGAGCTATAAAAAAAAGTAAGATAGGACATGAGAAAAAAATGGCACAGAATATAAAGACAGATAGCAAAAGTTTCTATAAATATATAAAGCGAAAAAGAGTGGCTAAAGTAAACGTTGATCCTTTAGAGGATGAGAAGGGAAATTTAGTTATGGGATATGATGAAATGGCCGAGGCATTGAACAGGTATTTTGTATCGGTCTTCACAGTAGAGGACATTAATAACATGCCAGAAATTGACAAAGGGACGAACGTAGGTGAGGACCTGGAAACAATCATTATTACAGATGAGGTAGTGTTGGGCAAGCTAATGGAGTTAAGGATTGATAAGTCTCCTGGCACTGATGGAATGCATCCTAGGGTACTAAAAGAGGTAGCGGGAGAAATAGCAGGTGCACTGGCGGTAATTTTCCATAATTCACTGGACTGTGGGGTAGTCCCAGCAGATTGGAAAACAGCAGATGTGACGCCACTGTTTAAAAAGGGGGATAGACAAAAGATGGGGAATTATAGACTGGTTAGCTTAACCTCTGTAGTGGGGAAGATGCTTGAGTCTATTATCAAGGACGAAATAGCAGGGCATCTCGATAGCAATTGTCCCGTTGGGCAGACGCAGCATGGGTTCATGAAGGGCAGGTCATGCTTGACAAATCTTTTGGAATTCTATGATGACATTACGAGCCAGGTGGATAATGGGGACCCAGTGGATGTGGTGGACCTAGATTTCCAAAAGGCCTTCGACAAGGTGCCGCACAAGAGGCTGCTGCATAAGATAAGGATGCATGGCGTTAGGGGTAAAGTATTGGCATGGATGGAGGATTGGTTGACTAACAGGAAGCACAGAGTGGGTATAAATGAGTGCTACTCTGGTTGGCAATCAGTCACTAGTGGTGTGCCTCAGGGATCGGTGTTGGGACCGCAATTATTTACAATTTATATAGATGATTTGGAGTTGGGGACCACGTGTCGGGTGTCACAGTTTGCAGATGACACTAAGATGAGTGGCAGAGCAAAGTGTGCAGATGACTGTGAAACTTTGCAGAGGAACATAGATGCATTGAGTGAGTGGGCAAAGGTCTGGCAGATGGAATACAATGTTAAAAAATGTGAACTCATTCATTTCGGTAGGAGTAACAGTAAAAAGGATTATTACCAGAATGGTAAAAAGTTGCAGCATGCTGCTATGCAGAGGGACCTGGGTGTCCTTGTGCATGAATCGCAGAAGGTTGGTCTGCAGGTACAGCAAGTAACTAGGAAGGCAAATGGAATTTTGTCCTTCATTGCCAAAGGGATTGAGTTTAAAAGCAGAGAGGTAATGTTGCAGCTGTGTAAGGTACTGGTGAGGCCGCACCTGGAGTACTGTGTGCAGTTTTGGTCTCCTTACTTGAGAAAGGATATACTGGCACTGGAGAGGGTGCAGAGGAGGTTCACTAGGTTGATTCCGGAGTTGAGGGGGTTGGCTTATGAGGAGAGACTGAGTAGATTGGGATTATATTCATTGGAATTCAGAAGAATGAGGGGGGACCTTATAGAAACATATAAAATCATGAAGGGAATAGATAAAATACAAGTAGAGAGGATGTTTCCACTGGCAGGTGAAGCTCGGATAAGAGGGCATAGCCTCATGATTAGAGGGAGCAGATTTAGGACTGAATTACGAAGGAACTTCTTCACCCAGAGGGTTGTTAATCTATGGAATTCCTTGCCCAGTGAAGTAGTTGACGCTTCTTCAGTAAACGTTTTTAAAGCTAAGGTAGATATATTTTTGAACAATAAAGGAATTAAGGGATCGGTGAGAATGCGGGTAAGTGGATCTGAGTCCACGAAAAGATCAGCCATGATCTTATTGAATGGTGGAGCAGGCTCGAGGGGCCGAACGGCCTACTCCTGCTCCTAGTTCTTATGATCTTAATCTGCACCCTGACACCCTTTTCTCCCTCCACCCCACTCAGATGCTTATTTTGCAAGGAATATTTAGGAAGCTTATTCTTCCGATCAACATTTCGTACCTATAATGCAATTATTTACGGTTTTAATGTCTATTATTCACATTTATGAATTGGCATTAACAATATTTACAGGTTTTTTCATTCTTCCTCTGCCTTAACTGTGCTCACAATATGGAAAATGTGCATCTGTTTCTCAAGTCAGTTCTTTTTTTTTTCTTTTTGGGCCTCCTTTTCTCGAGAGACAATGGATACGCGCCTGGAGGTGGTCAGTGGTTTGTGAAGCAGCGCCTGGAGTGGCTATAAAGGCCAATTCTGGAGTGACAGCCTCTTCCACAGGTGCTGCAGAGAAATTGTTTGTCGGGGCTGTTGCACAGTTGGCTCTCCCCTTGCGCCTCTGTCCTTTTTCCTGCCAACTACTAAGTCTCTTCAACACGCCACAATTTAGCCCAGTCTTTATGGCTGCCCACCAGCTCTGGCGAATGCTGGCAACTGACTCCCACGACTTGTGATCAATGTCACACTATTTCATGTCAAGTCAGTACCGTTTATGTAAAATGTGAAAGACAGTGTTCCCAGCACTGATCCTCGTGGAACACCTCTTTCCACCTTTTGCCTCTCTAAGGAAATACCTTTAACCCTATTCCCTATTTTCTACTTTTGTCGCCAGTTTCCTGTCCATTTTGCTGCTTGTTCTCTAACTCCACTTGAGCCTGCTGTGTGGTAGTGAAGGCCTTTAGAAAATTAATGTATATTACATCTACTGTATTTTTCTTATCTAATATTTCTGTTACTTATTCAAAGAATTTAATATGCTTGTCAGGTGTGGACATCACTTCTGCTCAGGCCATTTTCCGGTTTCACACGCGATTTCATATGTAAATTAAACATGTGCGCAAAGTGTAAGTGGGGCACGTGGTAAGTATGGGCTTTCATAGTTGGAACATACCGTCACTGGGCCACGCACCATAATCACCATAGCTCTCGAGCATTCTGTGTTTGGGGCCTTAAGGATTGGAAGCGTTCCTGTCACGTAATTCACCGCACTGGAGCTTGAATTGAAACTTGAAATAAATTCAAAATGTTTTTCCTTCCTCATTTTTTATGTTTGCCAGCAGAAACTTCACTTCATTAGTTCTTTTTCTATTCTCTGTCGCAACACAAAAGCAAATCAGGCAAGATGCAGCGTCTGTCCTATGGTTCAACAAAGCCTCCCTGCAGCTACACCTCCAGGCCATTAGGGAAATATAGGAGGTCATCGTCCCTTAAGCTGAAGTCCAAAGACCCTCCTCCCTGACCAAGAGATCCTGGATGGAGGCATCAGAGGAGGCCTCGAACCTGGGGTTGCCTCGTGGAACCTGGGTACACTGTCACAAGCACATACATAACTTGCTCAGCTTGGCTAGTGTCAGGCAAACCCCGACCTACCAACGCTGAGGCACACATCCTTTTGCCACATGAACATTGAAACTTAAAATTGCAAGCCCCTGACTGGAAGGATATAGCATAGTACAATTGGGGACTCAGACGTTGCTTCCCCAATACACAGAAGAAGTGGGTCAGACCAGTTTTAATCACATGACTAACTGGTTGTTGCAGAGAATTTGAACTTCCGACAAAGGATTTGAACTGAGAACGCCGTGTCTCCTTGAACTGAAGCAAGAATTTCCTCCAGTGCTGTCTGCCTGCTCCATCTCCTTCCCACGGAACTGAATTTTGTGAAAACACCTGAACTCAAAGAGAGAAAAGACTCTTACGCGAACAAGGTTTAAGAAGAAGACGGGGCCCCAACAAAAGCAAGTCTACTTACAAAAGGACGAAACTGTGAGTTCGAAGCAGTGGAACAAGATATTGCCTCAAATTGTTCAAACTTATCTTTTCTTCTTCTCTCTTCTGCCCCTATCTGCATGTGTATATCACATGTGCATGCGAGCGTGGGTGCATCATTTATCTGCAGACGTGCACCATATTAGAGTTTCAGTATAAGGTTTAATAAGCTTCATTTTTTTCTTCTTTAAACCTGAGAAAACTGGTGTGTTCATTTCATTGCCTTATAATTGGAAAACTGAACAAGGATTCACAAAAAGGGGAGCACAAAACACAGTGGGCTACATTTTATTGGACGGCGGCACCCTTTTAACTTGGCGGGGCGCCCTCATTCACTGGACGCCGCCCAGCCCCCGTGATATTAATCAATTTTAATCGCGGGGGTTCATTGGAATCAAAGCGCCAAGACGCCCTCCCCATATTACGCAGGCTGAGGTGGGACATTCGGCGCAGTGAGAGAGTCTTTGACATTTGTACTGCAGGTGCTGGACAACTATTTTAAATGCTCCAGCACCTGCTTACTGACAGCTGTCAAAGAAATACTGACCTGACTGCTGAAGAGTGGGGCTGCTATCAATCTGGCAGCAAAGCAGGAAGTGCTGCATAAATCCAGCAGGTCTAGCAGCCTCTGTGGAGAGAGAAACAGAGTTAAGTTGTCGAAATTCACAGACCTAAAAGTTAACTCTGCTTTTCTCTCTACAAATGCTGCCTGACCTGCCAAATTACCCCAGCACTTTCCGCTTTACTGCCACATACTTAACCTGCTATAGTGTAGTGTCCCGTGCAGTTGCGATCCTCTTCTCCCACTCAAGTGTTGCATTCCTTCTTGTAGGCGTGCCACACCTGTATGAATAATATTAATTTTTCACACTCTAGGACGTACGACTTAAATATACCATAAAAGGTATTACAGAGGTTTACAGAGAACACACTGACTCAAATGGGAATGCATGTGTGTCACAGCAATGTAAGTACATCTTTCACTAAATGTTCATCACCATCATGTGTGTCATTTTCTCTGTGGGAATGATTTTTGCCAGCATGTAGCGCCCATGGCACATCTCTTTGCACCGTTGGCTCCTCAGAAGAGCCAACGTATGCAATAACAGCATTGCCATGATACCATTACTTATAAGCATCTCCACCGATTCAGTGACGTGGGAATTGGCTCAGTCAGCTGCTACCCCGAATGGTTTACACAGGAATGCTGCAGATGTAGGCTGGTGCACAGCAGGTGAGCGAGGATGATGTGTGCCTTGCAGAGCTCATGTCCATTCCTATGGAGCAGACAGCCTTTGTCTGATAAACCACTTACGCATGTCCCCAGCTCACTGCTCGCCCTACTTGCAGAATCTGGGTGCCATATGCCCTCGATGCGTCTTTCAGCTCTCTCACTCTTCACATTCTTTCTGGAATCTAATTTCTCTCTCTCTCTTGCCTTTCATTTTCTTCACGTTCCTTCTGGAAGACGATTTCTTTCTCCCTCTCATGTCTCTCTCTTACTCATTCTCTTTCCCTGCCTTCTAATTAAAGTTTCCTTTGTTCCGGTTGTATCTTTGCTAACAATACCTGTTGAAGTCTGCTTCTAACACTGTTTCTGCGTATTCAGATTCAAGGGAAAAATGGTTGGCCACCAGCCTTAGGAGTTCAGACGTCCTAGCCTTGCCACATACAGTGATCCCTCACTGCTCAGCCATTTTTCTTAACTCCTCCATAGACAGTGCTTTTAACCAATCACAAATTACTTAACCCTGGCTTAGACAGCTCTCTGCTTTAGTTGAAGACATGTTAGCATTCAATCACACACAACCACAAAAAAATCTGGATTGAAATCTTGCTTTTTTCACATTTGGTAACAATTGGGCATCAAACCTCCAAATTATCTCGTTTCTCTGTTCGTCAATCCCGGACGTTCCCCAAATTTCTGTTATGACCAGGTGAGAAGGAGGTCGAGGATTCCCTTTCAGCCTTCACCTGGTCTTACTGTAACAAGTTTTAAACCGCCATGTTTTTCGTTCTCCTTTGGTGTGTACTCAGGGTGCTAGTGTGCGCTAGGCGATAACAAGAGTGTGATGGGGTAACCAAGAGGGTGACGGAGTGCCCAGAAATGGTCTATGTGTGCCAAAGTATGTGATAGAGGTGTCAAAGGGAGTACTTGGTGTGCCCAGAGTGTGTTAGGTGAAGGCAAGTGTGTGATAGGAGTGCCTAGATTGTGCGAGCATTGTTCAAGTGGGTGATAGGGGCGCCCATGAATGTACAAAGGGTACCCAAAAGTGTACCTGTGGTGGCCAGTGTGTGATAGACGTGCCATGAGAGTGATCAGTTTTCTATATGCCAGCGCTTAAAGAAACTTTGTTTGCTGTGGGATACTGATTAAATAGACTCCTAAATATTCTCACTAAACTGCGGCCAACTTGGGGAGTTTTAAATTGTGGAAACAGGTTTTGAACTGAGTGCTGACAGAACGCTGTTTGCTCCTGGATTCGGTCAGTTTTACCGGGCCGGGATATTAAATACCATCTCACTGGACTCGGTCGGTGCTACTGGGTCAGGACTGAGAATATCTCTCCTGTCTGCCTGTTCTCATCTCTTTTCATGGAACTATTAATCCACTGATGACACATGAACCCCAAGAGAGAAACGTATCCGACAGAGAACAATGTTTAAGAAGATACTGAGTCCCAACGAAAAGCAAGATCTACCTACAACCAAGGACTCTACAGTGAGCTCAAAGACCCGCAATAATTACCTTCATCAAATATTGCCTAAAACTTTACCACTTTAATTTTTTATTCTGCTCTATTCTGTCCTGATCTACGTGTGCACGTTGTATGTGCATGCTAGCGTGTGTGCGTCATGTATCTGTAGGCATTAACCAAATTAGAGCTCAAGTGAAATAACATTTCACTTTTCTTCGTTAAAACTAAAAAAAAAACTGTTTGTGCTTGCTCTTTTCCCTATAATTGGAAAGCGGTGAACATGGATTCACCAAGGGGGAGCTACAAACACGGTGTTCAACATTATACCTTGTTATAGTAAGACCAGGAGAAGGCTGAAAGGGAACACTAGACCTCTTTCTCAACTGGTTGTAACACCATGTGTATCACTGCCCTCAACTGTACTGGAATTAACAATGCAGTTCATCGCTACCCTATCTTATCTGTGATAGTAAATGAAAACTTTTCATCTACAATTACCAATGAAGAAGATGCAGCCCAGGCACTGTTGAAAACAGGAGGTAAGCCAGACACTGGGGTGGGGGGGGGGGGGGGGGGGGCGGTTGAAATTGGTAAAGACGAATTATTAGACAGGTTGTTTGAACTAAATGTGGATAAAGCACCAGGACAGGATGAGATGCAACCAAAGATACTGAGGGAAGTGAGGGTGGAAATCGTAGAGGCAGTGGCCACAATTTTGCAGTCTTCCTTCGACTCAGGAGTGGTGCCAGAGGACTGGAGAAATGCAGACTTTGCACCCTTGTTGAAAAATGGGTGTACTGATAAGCCCAGCGACTACTTGTTAGTCAGTTTAACTTCGGTGCAGGGAAAACTTCTGGAAAATATAATTCGGGACAAAATCAATGGTCACATCGACAAATATGAGTTAATTAAGGAAAGCCTACATGGATTTCTTATAGGAAAGCCATATTCAACCAACCTGCTGGAGTTTTTTTGCAGAGGTTTACAGACAGGGTTGATAAGGATAATGCTATTGATGCGGTGCACATGGACTTTAAAAGGTACTTGATTCATTGCCACACAACAGACTTGTGAGAAACCATGCTGCTCATGGAATACAATAAGTGGTAGCAACATAGATAGGAAATTGGCTGATTGACAGCAAGCAAAGAGTAGTGGTTAATGGACGTTTTGGGGGCTGGAGGGAGGTTTGCAGTGGAGGTCCCGAGGGATGAGAGTTGGGCCCCTTACTTTTCCTAATATATATATATTAATGTCTAGAGCTTGGTGTATAGGGCTCAATTTCAAAGTTTGTAGACGATACGAAACTTGGAAGCTTGTGAACGGCCAGGACGATAGTGTAGAACTTCAAAAGGAGCTAGGCAAGTTGGTGGAATGGGCAGACAGATGGCAAATAACTTTCAATGCAGTGAAATGTGAATAGATTCATTTCGGTAGGAAGAACATGGAGAGATAATATACAATAAAGGGCACAATTTTAAAGTGGGTGCAGAAGCAGAGAGACCGAGGGGTATATGTGCATACATCATTGAATGTGGCAGACAGGTTGAGAGAGCAGTAAATAAAGCATACAGTATCCTGGCCTTCATTAATAGGAGCATTGAGTACAAGTGCAAGGAGGTTATGTTGAAGGTGTTTAAGACATTAGTTCAGCCTCAGTTGGAGTATTCGGTCTAAATATGGGCACCCACACTTGAGGAAAGACGTGACAGCATTGGAGAGAGTACAGAAGAGATTCATGAGAATGGTTCCAGGGGTAAAGAATTTCAGTTACGAAGATAGATTGCAGAACTATGGACTGTTTTCCTTGGAAAAGAGAAGGCTGAGAGGTAATTTGATAGAGGTGTTCCAAATCACGAGGGCTCGGGAAGAGTAGATAGAGAGAAACTGTTCCCAATCGTGAAAGGATCGAGAATGAGAGGGCACACATTTACTCGATTTGGCAACCAAAGCAAAAGTAACTTGAAGAAAAACATTTTCACAATCAAGTAGTTAAGGTCTGGAATGCGCTGCTGGAGAGTGTGGTGGAGGCAGACTGAACTGAAGCATGCAACGGGGAACAAGGCAGTTCTCTGTAAAAGAAGAATATGCAGGGTTATGGGGGGAAGGCAGAGGAATGGTACTGACCAAAATTCTCTTCCAGAGAGCCAATGCAGACCCGATGGGCCGAATGGCCGGCTTCTGCACAGGAACAATTCTGTGATTCTGTGATCTTGTAGCATATCTACCCTCTCAGATATAACACCAACGCCATTTGCACTGCAGCTACCCATCAAGATACATCAATGATTTCACTTGTACTCTACACATCCAGGCATGTCACTGACGTCAACTTTACTGTAACTACCCATCCAGATATATAACAGAATACAATCATTATATATGCACGCATCCAGATACATTGCTGAACTACTTAGCAGCATAACTACCCATCAGATATATCACTGACCTTAACTCTCCTGCAGCTAATCATGCAGATATTTCATTAACATCACCTGTAGCTAAACATCCATATATATTACTGACATCACCTTAACTATATGTAACCATCCGGATATATCACTGACCTTATTTGGACTGTAGCTACCCATCCAGGTTCATCACTGAACTCATTTCACTGTAGCTACCCATCCAGACGTATCACTGTTATCACTTGGACTTAGACTAATAAAATACACATAATCACTGTCCTAACTTGAACTTAACCACGCTCAAAGACAGAATATATACATCATTTGTACTACAGCTACCAATCCAGATATATCAATAATTTCACTTGTACTCCAACTAAACAACCAGGTACATAAAATAACACTTGTATTGCGTATCTACGCATCCAGATACATCACCAAACTCATTTGCCACACGAACACCCTCCACGTATATCACGGACATCATTTGTAGTCTGAAGCTAACCATCCCTATCCATCATTGACTATAATTACCTTCCCAGTTATATATATATGCCCTCCCGTTTATTGCAACTATCCATACATATATTTTACTGACCTTGCTTTTACTGCATCTCACCAACCAGATATATCACTAACCTCACTTGTGCTGTAACTACCCATCTAAGCAAAACAGTCGCTTATGTTTATGTGACGCCTTTTATGTTGTTTATGTTCCCAAGATACTTCATGGGGACATTGAAAAGACAAAGCACGGCACAGCCACATAAGGAAATATTAGACCAGATGACCACCAGCTTGCTCAAATGTGAATGTCTGAAGGAATGCCTTACAGGAGGAAAGCCACTTAGAGAGTTGTAGAGGTATAAGGACGGAATTTCAGATCTTCGTGCCGAAGCTGCTAAAGGCGTGGCCACCAAATATGCAGCGATTAAGATCAGAGATTCTCACGTGGCCATAATGAGATGAGTCCAGATAACTCGTCGGTTTGATGTGCTGGCGCAGATTACACACAGAAGGAGGGGTGAGGCACTGAAGCAAGTTGAAAAAAATTGAATGAACACTTTCATATAAAGATGTTGATTGACTTGACACCAATGCAGGTCAGATAGCCTCGTGGTGATAGGTGAAAGGGCCTCGCTGTGTGTTACGTAGTAGCAGCAGTGTTGTTTAAGACCACAGGTTTATGGAGTTTGAATGTTGGAGTATAGCCAGTCTAGAGGTACTAAAGGAATGGATGACTTTTTCAGCAGCAGAATTTGTGAATGTAGATATGCAGTGCAAAGCATGCAATATTCTGGGATATTGGACCAGGACCATACTGGACCTGGTGTTGGGGAATGAGCCCGGCCAGGTTGTTGAAGTTTCAGTCGGGGACTACTTTGGGAATAGTGATCACAATTCCGTAAGCTTTAAAATACTCATGGACAAAGACGAGAGTGGTCCAAAAGGGAGAGTGCTAAATTGGGGGAAGGCCAACTACACCAAAATTCGGCAGGAGCTGGGAAATGTAGATTGGGAGCAGCTGTTTGAAGGTAAATCCACATGTGATATGTGGGAGGCTTTTAAAGAGAGGTTGATTAGCGTGCAGGAGAGACATGTTCCTGTGAAAATGAGGGATAGAAATGGCAAGATTAGGGAACCATGGATGACAGGTGAAATTGTGAGACTAGCTAAGAGGAAAAAGGAAGCATACATAAGGTGTAGGCGGCTGATGAAAGACGAAGCTTTGAAAGAATATCGGGAATGGAGGACCAATCTGAAACGAGGAATTAAGAGGGCTAAAAGGGGTCATGAAATATCTTTAGCAAACAGGGTTAAGGAAAATCCCAAAGCCTTTTATTCATATATAAGGAGAAAGAGGGTAACTAGAGAAAGGATTGGCCCACTAAAGGACAAAGGAGGAATGTTATGCTTGGACTCAGAGAAAATGGGTGAGATTCTAAACGAGTACTTTGCATCGGTATTCACCGAGGAGAGGGACATGACGGATGTTGAGGTTAGGAACAGATGTTTGATTACTCTAGGTCAAGTCGGCATAAGGAGGGAGGAAGTGTTGGGTATTCTAAAGGGCATTAAGGTGGACAAGTCCCCAGGTCCGGATGGGATCTATCCCAGGTTACTGAGGGAAGCGAGAGAGGAAATAGCTGGGGCCTTAACAGATATCTTTGCAGCATCCTTAAACACGGGTGAGGTCCCGGAGGACTGGAGAATTGCTAATGTTGTCCCCTTGTTTAAGAAGGGTAGCAGGGATAATCCAGGTAATTATAGACCGGTGAGACTGACGTCAGTGGTAGGGAAGCTGCTGGAGAAGATACTGAGGGATAGGATCTATTCCCATTTGGAAGAAAATGGGCTCATCAGTGATAGGCAACATGGTTTTGTGCAGGGAAGGTCATGTCTTACCAACTTAATAGAATTCTTTGAGGAAGTGACAAAGTTGATTGATGAGGGAAGGGCTGTCGATGTCATATACATGGACTTCAGTAAGGCGTTTGATAAGGTTCCCCATGGCAGGCTGATGGAGAAAGTGAAGGCGCTTGGGGTCCAAGGTGTACTAGCTAGATGGATAAAGAACTGGCTGGGCAACAGGAGACAGAGAGTAGCAGTAGAAGGGAGTTTCTCAAAATGGAGACGTGTGACCAGTGGTGTTCCACAGGGATCCGTGCTGGGACCACTGTTGTTTGTGATATACATTAATGATTTGGAGGAAAGTATAGGTGGACTGATTAGCAAATTTGCAGACGACACTAAGATTGGTGGAGTAGCAGATAGTGAAGGGGACTGTCAGAGAATACAGCAGAATATAGATAGATTGGAGAGTTGGGCAGAGAAATGGCAGATGGAGTTCAATCAGGGCAAATGCGAGGTGATGCATTTTGGAAGATCCAATTCAAGAGTGAACTATACAGTAAATGGAAAAGTCCTGGGGAAAATTGATGTCCAGAGAGATTTGGGTGTTCAGGTCCACTGTTCCCTGAAGGTGGCAACGCAGGTAAATAGAGTGGTCAAGAAGGCATACGGCATGCTTTCCTTCATCGGACGGGGCATTGAGTACAAGAGTTGGCAGGTCATGTTACAGTTGTATAGGACTTTGGTTCGGCCACATTTGGAATACTGCGTACAGTTCTGGTCGCCACATTATCAAAAGGATGTGGATGCTTTGGAGAGGGTGCAGAGGAGGTTCACCAGGATGTTGCCTGGTATGGAGGGCGCTAGCTATGAAGAGAGGTTGAGCAGATTAGGATTATTTTCATTAGAAAGACGGAGGTTGAGGGGGGACCTGATTGAGGTGTACAAAATCATGAGAGGTATAGACAGGGTGGATAGCAAGAGGCTTTTTCCCAGAGTGGGGGTTTCAATTACTAGAGGACACGAGTTCAAAGTGAAAGGGGAAAAGTTTAGGGGGGATATGCGTGGAAAGTTCTTTACGCAGAGGGTGGTGGGCACCTGGAACGCATTGCCAGCGGAGGTGGTAGATGCGGGCACGATGGAGTCTTTTAAGATGTATCTAGACAGATACATGAATGGGCAGGAAGAAAAGAGATACAGAACCTTAGAAAATAGGCGACATGTTTAGAGAGAGGATCTGGATCGGCGCAGGCTTGGAGGGCCGAAGGGCCTGTTCCTGTGCTGTAATTATCTTTGTTCTTTGTTCTTTGAATGGAGTACAAGAATAAGGAATGTATGTTGAATTTTTAGAAGACGCTAGTTTGGCCTTAGCTGGAGTATTGCGTCCAATTCTGGGCGCCACACTTTAGGAAAGATATAAGGGCATTGGAGTGAGTACGAAAAAGATTCACGGGAATGGTGCCATGGTTGCAGAACTTCAGTTATGGAGATACATTGGAGAAGTTAAGACTGTTTTCCTTTGAGAATATATGTCTGAGAGGTTATTTGACAGATGTATTCAAAATCATGAGGTGTCTAGACAGAGTCCATGGGGAGAACCTGTTGCCACTCATGAAAGTTTCGAGAATGAGAGGGCATAAATTTAAAGTATTTGCTAAGGGAAGCAAAAGTGACATGAGGAGAAACATTTTAACGCAGCGAATGGTTAAGGTCTGGAATGCGCTGCCTGAGTCCGTGATAGAGGTAGATTAAATAGAAGCATTCAAAAGGTAATTAGACACTTATCTGAAAAGGAAGAACGCCCAGGTTTACGGGAAGAAGGCGGCGGAATGGAACTGAGGAAATTGCTCTTTCAGAGAGCCAGTGCGAACACAATAGGTTGAATGTCCGCCTTTTGCACTCTGATGATTCTGTGATACTGTGATGTGGTTGGAAGCACATCTCGGGGTCAAACCTCACACCACATTTATGTACTAATTTAGTCTCAGATAGAGAGTACGGCGAGGGATGGAGTCAATGGATAGAGATCGTTGTTTGGGGCAATGAGTCAAGACTATGGCTTCAGTCGAGGAAAGTTTTGCTCAGCCAGAAAGCCTTCTGAGCAAATGCTAATCTGAAGTGTCATATCTGTTATCTGCTGGAGGGAACCAGCCTCCAGTCCTTCTTATCTGTATCCTTCTTCCCACCGAAGCCCCTCAGCTGGGCTTGTCCAGATGGAAACTAATCCTCAATCCACCATCTTACTGGTGGAGCGAACTAGAGAAAGTACAGCAGCAGCTAGAGAATGGAACGGAGACAGTCTCAAAAATGTGCCTCAAAGTACATAAATGAAATTATCAATTCACACAATAATATTGCCAGCATCTGCAGCATTTTGTTTTCATATGCACACGTTTATTTTTTACAAAGATATGTCGGGTGCTGAACATAAAACCAGTGGTGATCGAGGAAGGACTGTGGGTGATTTTCCCTCTCCTCCTATGCAGACAGAGCTGTGACTATTCTCCAGAATGCTTTACACCCTCCGATGATCACCTCTGATTCTGGGAATAAATATTACATTAATGGACTGAAAACACTGCCCCCCCGTCCCGCCTACCCCAGCCCCCCCCGCCCACCCCCCCCCCCCCCCCTCCGCCCCCACCCCGCCGTACCCAACCCCGGGCTCTCTCATCATTTTTGTTTAAACGTTAATTGAACAATTGATACGACCGGATATTTCACAGCGACCACGAACTGCTCTCTGAACTTGGACTGAGTCACAATATAAATAAATGCATTTGTACAGCTACTTAAATTCTGCAGCATGAATGCAACATTTCGAAATACCAATACAGCATCATTGTAATAATCGGGAGTTGTTCCTGCAATGCTATAGTTTAAGAATTCTATAACAAATGTCAACCAGAGAAGTATGAAGCTGCCTGATATGGTGAAGAGTAAAATCATGGACTTCCTTCTACTCTCCATCTCTGGGTCACTGCGATTCTCTCCCTTGCTCCGACCCCTCAGTCCCTTCCGGACTCGACTGGCCACGAGAATGTGTCTGATTGTCAGGGAGTTGAGCAACAGAATTAAAGCAAATGGAAGAAATGGGACTAAAATCCGATTAAACCAGTGATATGACACCCATCCGGGCTCAGTGTAATGTTTTGACTTTGGATAACAGAACAACGGTACGTTGAAGACTATCAATGCAGGTTTATATATAAAGAGGAACGGAATATTTTTTAACCAGAGCAGAGTGCAGGTTATTGCTAAAATCAGAGCTGCAGTTTTCTTGGTGCAATATTTAGTTTTCATCTTTTGGCAAGAAATTACCACAAATCGATCAAAGGAGAAAGTGACAGTGAACCAGACAGAACAGTCTCTTGCTGAACGAACCAGGGTATTGATAACACTACAGACAGGAGTGATGTCGAGGAAAGATCCAGGGAAATAATAATGACTAAGTTTCCTTAGCATGACGTCAGTGATAATGAGCAGTAAATCCGCTGTTGCCATGGCCACCAGGTAGCAAGTGGTGCAAGTGGAGAGACCACACTTTTCCCTGGACAGGATCACAATCGCCATTAAATTACCTGGGAGAGAAAAAAGGGTAAGAGACTGCAAATTACTGATCAAGCGTGCTCCCTGTCAGAGCTCAGTCAATAAGGGCTGAAGTTTTGCACCAAAAGCGGGTCAGAGGTTACCGAATGTCAAAAACGACCTCACCTGCCTCGCAATTTCCAGTTTTAAAGGAATCGGGAGGGGGGGGGGGGAGGGAGGGGGGGTCTCCAGCCAAACAGACACAAGGAACATTTGGAATTTCTGATCAGAAAAAAACAAATTGACTGCATGATCAAACACTCCTGCTCCAGCCTTGGTGGTGTGAGAGATAATAGGATGCCGTTATGATCAGATCCTCCCATCCAGTCAATAATCAGTTACCGACTGCTCTACCGCCCAGTATTGGAACCCTCTCCATGTTGTCCTGGATTTTACACAGCGGAAACTGCATCAAACTGCAGTTGGTGAATGGAGCCTTGCAGGAACTGACACACCTTCCACATCCATAGAATTGGCAACACCTTCATTCAGGCGTTGTGGATTGGGTATCCATCTTCATGTCCCTATCCCCCCACCATTCCACTCCTTCTCTCCGTCCACCTCTCCTGCCCTGCCCCTCACCAGACTCGGAGCTTTCTGTATGAATGAGACTCCTGCGAAGGAATGGAGATCAGGCAGGACCAGCACCTATCACCCTCCCTCTCCCCCCTTTCCCTCTGTCTCCTGCCCCCTCATCCCATAACACAAGCCTTCACACCCCTTCTCCATCCCGGTTCTCGGACCACACTGCAGGAAGAGAGACCCCTTCCTAGGGAATATGACACTCTTCCAATCGTCTCTCCTCCTGCCCCTTCCTCCTCCTCACCAGAACTTGTAATCAAGCACCCTCCCCCTCCCATTTTGCTCCCTCTGCCAACTTCCTCGGACTCAGACCATGCTCCTGGATATGAGGAACATCCATGGAATTGGGGATCGATATCCCAGATGTCGGAGATGTCTAGCCCTCTGGAGTTGTGGATTGGACGCCTTCGATATCAGGCAGAGTAACCCAGAGTCATGGCTTATTCAGCCTTGGTCCATCGTCTTCCATGACGAACGGAAATCCAAACCTGTCAGTCATAATGATGTCAGGGTGGAAAACATTGCAAGGCTAAAAAGCACAGTATGTGGAGTCAATACTCCGAAACGGCTTTCCCACCTACATCATGCACGTCAGTTAGTATCCGTCCCTAAACATTGTAGCAAAAGGTACATGCTGAGAATGCTGTCAAACTGATAAAAACAGAATGACTGAAATCACCCCGTAGGTAGGGTAGCACCTGTGGAGGGAGAAACAGAGATAATATTTAGTTCGATACATTTTTATTTGAACTGGAAGATATTCTACATTAACAATCCTGAATGAATTGTAGAGAAGAGAAAAGTGGGTATAGGGGAGGAAGAAAAAAACTGTGCCAAAGCTCCGTGATGGATGGAGTTCAGGAGCGATTCAATGACAAAAGGGATCATTGTGCAACGATAATGGAACAATGAAAGAAACAAAGGATGCCTCCAGCGGAGGTGTAAATGTTTACAACAGAATAACAGAGTCGGACGAAAGCATGGAAAATGAGGCCAAGTGAAGGAGACGCAAGTGGTGAGAGAATGTGGTGGAAATATGTGGATAGACCCAAGAGTTGAGGAGCAACTGATTGGCCTTGTACTGATAGGAGATGCCCATCACAATCAGCAGCTAACAGCCCCTCCAGTCCCCAGTAAGTTTGTCTGTTGCCATTATCCATTTGCAGCGCAGTCCATCTGAGAAAATGGAACGGTGGTTATGATCTGAAACGTTTCATCTCATCGTTGCATCTGACATACAATAAAGTACCCGCATGAAAAGTACAGATCTGTATCTGTGGAAGAGTGCTAGAGATCATAGTGGGTGGGGGAGGGAAATTCCATTCGCTGTGAGGTTAATGACAGCTAGGATATTCTGTGCTTTGGAAGGTTAATGGGCATCTGCAACGCAACTCCGAGCTCTGAAGGTTTGGAAATCAAGTTACCAGTGTTTTAGGATAGTAGGGGCATAATGAAGCTGTTGGTGTAGTTTCCGCAGCTTCGAGGGAGAGAGATCTGGGAGGGGAGGAGCTAAGCTCAGATAATCATTGAATAAATTCAATTAAAAAGCGTCAATGTATTTTATTTAGTTCCATGAAGTTAATTGATAAAATGATCAAGGAAAGGGTAAACATTCTGATTTGGATATATAGCATCAGTCACAATCAAAACTAGAACGTTGAGTAAGTTATGTATGTATTGATTAAATTACTGCATGATTTTTCAGCTAATGCATATATTTAAACATTTAGTTCGTTTGTTATCTGCTGTGACAAACATGCCAGACCATTTCGTTGTTGCGTTATATGAGGCATTATGAGGTCCAGGTAAACCTTTATTATTTTATCACAGAAAGCCTTTCCAGACAATTTTATTTTCAGATTGGATCTCTTGAGAATGAATGAAGTTCTGTGTAGGTCAGATGGCTTCACAGGTCGGCGCAACATCGAGGGCCGAAGGGCCTGTACTGCGCTGTAATGTTCTAATTCTAATTCTGTGCAGAAGAGACAGAAATTAAGACAATATGTCTGAGACCTTGGACGACATGAGTATTCCTTTGTCCATGTTGCCCAAGTGTCTTATCTCAAATGGAAGTATTAATTAAAACCAGCCTAATTAGGCTGCCTGAAATGTGGCGTGATGGACAGAAAAGTGTCACAAACAGGAGTCTTGTAAGGTGCTGGTGCACGGAACAAAGGAATTTTTCGGAGGTTAAACCACAGACTGTTGGTTAAAACGTTCTCTACGTAGTGAGGGATGACCAAAAACAGAGACAGGACCTTTGCTTCTTTCAATGAAAAATATTCCACCAGGGCTTGCTCCTGTGAGAGCTGCAAATTTATCTTCCTAAGTCTGCAATTACCATCCAAGTATACTGTTGCCTTAACTAGCGAAATCTTGTCTGGAGCAAAATTAAATGTGTGTATTAAACTGCATGAGGCAGCAGAAACACACTTTAAAGATTGAAGACAAATCCAAAATGAGACTATTGCTAATATAGGGGAAGAGTGCAGTGAGCTACCCGAATACATTATGAAAAAAACAGCAAACTTGCACAATGGCAAATTAATTTCCATATAGCTAAGTATGAGGTGCTGCATTTTAGTCAGAAAAACAAGACTCCCAAATATTCCTTGGAAACGTAGCACTAATGTAGTTGAAATGCAACAGGATACACAAGCACAGGTCCGCAAATCATTTACATTGAATTTACAGAGGACCTGAATGGCAAAAACAAAGCACTGATATTAAATTAATATTGGCCCTTTGTTTCTATAACACTGAGCGTACTGTATTGCTCGTGTCTCCATTTAACGAAATGGGATTTTGGAGCACAGATGCAGTTAACTTAACAAGGAGAACACCAGAACTGAGAGAAGTGATCTATTCATTTTAACACGAGCAGCTTACAAATATTTTTATTGACTGTATCCGGTTCTGATGTCTATATTGCAAAAGTCTGCTATGAATGTTCCTGAACTGTAAATAGCCTTCATCATAAAGACCCTCCCCACTGAGCTAAAGGAAAGATGTTGCAGGTTATATGCATCGAGATTCTGCATCACAGGTGAGAACTGATCTTCCAAACTTTAACCAGCTACTGCAGGAAATTACTCACAGAATGACAGACGGGGGACACTTCAATTGTTGTCTCTGCGCTGGCTCTCCAAAAGAACACTTTAGCGAGTATCATTTCCCCAGCTTTTATCCGTGGCTCTGAACATTCATCCTTTGCAGATAACAATCCAATGCCTCTTGAATGCTCCCATTAAAATTGCCTCCAATGCACTCTCAGGTAATACCTTTCATATGCGAACCACTCGCTGCATGAAAAGGTTTTCCTTATGACACCATTGCTTCTTTTTCCAATTATCTTAAATATGTGCCCTCTTGTTCCCAATCCTTCCACCGATAGGAACAATATTTTCCCTTTCTGCTTTGCCAAACCTAATCATGATTTTGAACACCTCTATAAAATCTCTGCTCAATCTTCTCTTCTGCAGGGACAATAGTCAGGCACAACTGCTCCAATCTATCTACCTAACAAAAGTTCCTCATCGCTGGAAGCATTCTTATGAATCTTACCTGCACCCTTTCTAATGTCTTCACTCTTTTCCTAAACTGTGCATTGAGAAAGCGACACAGTACTCCAGTTGAGATCGAACCAACGTTCCACACAATTTTAACAGAACTGCAATAATCACGGTCCAATATTCATACTGTGCAACAGCAAGATAATAAAATTCAGTACCGACGACCCACAAATGTTTTCAGGACCTTTCTGGAGGACGGAAATAATCACGATCAGATCGTGTTACCAGTGACTATTTATATGGATACATCATTTTACAGAGGATTTGAATAAGGTGACGATGTTGCACAGCTGCTTACCTGCATTTAACATCTATTTCTGTTCAATAGGACTCTACAGACTCTGTAACACTTCCTACAGATTGGAGGGTAGCCAGTGTAACCCAACTATTTAAAAAGGAAGGTCGAGTGAAAGCAGGGAATTATAGACCAGTGAGCCTGATGTCGGTAGTGGGGAAAATTCCAGAGACCGTTATCAAAGATTTTATAGCAGAGCACTTGGAGAACAGAGGTCGAATCGGGCAGAGTCAGCACGGATTTACGAGAGGGAAATCATATTGAAAATCCACTAGAATTCTTGCGGCTAGTAGAGTTGATGAGTGGGAGGCAGTACATAGAACATAGAACATAGAACAGTACAGCACAGGACAGGCCCTTCGGCCCACGATGTTGTGCCGAACCTTTAAATTACTCTAAGATCAAACTACCTACCTACCCTTCATTCTACTATCATCCATATACCTATCCAAGAGTCGCCTAAATGCCCCTAATGTATCTTCTTCTACTACCACCGCTGGCAGTGCATTCCACGCACCCACCATTCTCTGTGTAAAGAACCTAAATCTGACATCTCCCGGAAACCTTCCTCCAATCACCTTAAAATTATGCCCCCTGATGATAGCCCTTTCCGCCCTGGGAAAAGGTCTCTGGCCATCCACTCTCTCTATGCCTCTCATCATGTGGTACCCCTCTATCAAGTCACCTCTCATCCTTCTTCGTTCCCATGAGAAAAGCCCTAGCTCCCTCAACCTTTCTTCATAAGACATACTCTCCAGTCCAGGCAGCATCCTGGTAAATCTCCTGTGCACCCTCACTAAAGCTTCCACATCTTTCCTATAATGAGGCGACCAGAACTGAACACAATATTCCAAGTGTGGTCTAACCAGAGCTGCAGCATAACCTCGCGGCTCTTAAACTCAATACCCCTATTAATGAAAGCCAACACACCATACACCTTCTTAACAACTCTATCAACATGGGTGGCAACTTTGAGCGATCTATGGACATGGACCCCTAGATCCCTCTGTTCCTCCACACTACCAAGAATCCTGCCTTTACGCCTGTATTCTGCATTCAAATTCGACCTTCCAAAATGAATCACTTCACACTTTTCCAGGTTGAACACCATCTGCCACTTCTCAGCCCAGCTCTGCATCCTGTCAATGTCCCGTTGCAACCTTCCACACTATCCACAACTCCAGCAACCTTTGTGTCATCGGCAAACATGCTAATCCAGCCTTCCACTTACTCATCCAAGTCATTTATGAAAATCACAGAGGGCAGAGGTCCCAGAACAGATCCCTGCGGAACACCGCTGGTCACCGTGCTCCAGGCTGAATACTTTCCATCTACTACCACCCTCTGTCTTGTAAGGGGAGCCAATTCTGTATCCAGACAGCCAATTTCCCCTGTATCCCATGCCTCCTTACTTTCTGAATGAGCCTACCATGGGGAACCTTATGAAACGCCTTGCTAAAATCCATATGCACCACATCCACTGCTCTTCCTTCATCAATGTGTTTTGTCACATCTTCAAAGAATTCAATAAGGCTTGTGAGGCATGACCTGCCCCTCACAAAGCCATGCTGACTGTCTCTATTCAAACCATGCTTTTCCAAATAATCATAAATCCTGTCTCTCAGAAACCTCTCCAATAATTTGCCTACTACCGATGTAAGACTGACCAGTCTATAATTCCCAGGGTTATCCCTATTCCCTTTCTTGAACAAGGGAATAACATTTACCACCCTCTAATCAATTTGGTACTACCTCAGTGGACAGTGAGGACGTAAAGATCATCGCCAAAGGCGCGGCAATCTCTTCCCTCGCTTCTCGTAATATCCTTGGGTATACCCCGTCTGGCCCCGGGGCCTTATCTGTCCTCAAGCCTTTCAAACTTTCCAGCACATCCTCCCTCTTAACTTCAACCTGTTCGAGCATATCAGCCTGTTTCACGCTGTCCTCACAAACGACCAGATCCCTCTCACTAGTGAATACTGAAACAAAGTATTCATTAAGGACCTCCCCTACCTCCTCCGACTCCAGGCACAAGTTCACTCCACTATCCCTGATCGGCCCTACCTTCACTCTGGCCATCCTCTTGTTCCTCACATAAGTGTAGAACGCCTTGGAATTTTCCTTAATCCTACCCACCAAGACTTTATCATGTCCCCTTCTAGCACTCCTAAGTCCATTCTTCAGTTCCTTCCTGGCTACCTTGTAACCCTCTAGAGGCCTGTCTGATCCTTGCTTCCTCAACCTTAAGTAAGCTTCCTTCTTCCTGTTGACTAGCTGTTCCACATCTCTTGACATCCAAGGTTCCTTCACCCTACCATCCGTTCCTTGCCTCTTCGGGACAAACCTATCCAGCAGTCGCAGTAAGTGCTCCCTAAATAACCTCAAAATTTCTGTCGTGCATTTCCCTGAGAACATCTGTTACCAATTTATGCTCCCCAGTTCCTGCCTAATAGCATTGTAATTCCCCCTCCCACAATTAAATATTTTCCCATCCCGTCTGCTCCTATCCCTCTCCATGACTATAGTAAAGGTCAGGGAGTTGTGATCACTCTCACCTAAATGCTCTCCCAAAGAGAGATCTGCCACCTGGCCTGGTTCGTTGCCAAGCACCAAATCCAACATAGCCTCACCTCTCCTCCGTCTATCTACATACTGAGTCAGGAAACCTTCCTGGACACACCTGACAAAATCTACTCCATCCAAACTATTTGCACTAAGGAGGTTCCAATCAATATTCGGGAAATGAAGTCACCCATGACAACAACCCTGTTACTTCTGCACCTTTCCAAAATCTTCCTCCCAATCTGTTCCTCCGTGTCTCTGTTGCTATTGAGGGGTCTATAGAAAACTCCCAATAAAGTGACTGCTCCTTTCCTGTTTCTGACTTCCACCCATACTGACTCAGTAGACAGATCCTCCTCGACGACCTCCCTTTCTACAGCTGTGATACTATCCCTGATTAGCAATGCCACTCCCCCAAATCTTTTACCTCCCTCCCTATTCCTTTTGAAACATCTAAACCCCGGAACATCCAACATCTATTCCTGACCCTGTGATATCCAAGTCTCCGTAATGGCCACAACATCGTAGCTCCAAGGCCTGATCCATGCTCTAAGTTCATCACCCTTATTCCTGACACTTCTTGCGTTAAAATAGACACACTTCAACCCATCATACTGGCTGAAACGTTGCCCTGTCAACTGTCTAACCTTCCTCACAGACTCTCTGCCCTCTGTATCTGCCGGTAAAACAGCTACCCAATCCACTGATCCGTCGCTCTGGTTCCCATCCCCCTGCCAAACTAGTTTGAACCCTCCCGAAGAACTCCAGCTAAACTCCCACCCAGGATATTGGTGCCCCTCCAGTTCAGATGCAACCCGTCCTTCTTGTACAGGTCCCACCTTCCCCAGAAGGTATCCCAATGATCCACATATCTGAATCCCTCCCTCCTACACCGGCTCTGTAGCCACGTGTTCAGCTGCACTCGCTCTCTATTTCTAGCCTCACCAGCAGGTGGCACCGGTATAAATCCCGAGATTACTATTCTGCTCGTCCTGCCTTTTATCTTCCAAACTCCCTATATTCGTTTTTCAGGTCCTCATCCCTTTTCCGAGCTATGTCATTGGCACCGATGTGCACCACGACTGCTGTCTGCTCCCCCTTAAGAATCCTGTAGACTCGATTCAAGACATTCTTGACCCTGGCACCCGGGAAGCAACATACCTTCCGGGAATCTCGTTCACGACCACAGAATCTCCTGTCTATTCCTCTAACCATTGAATCTCCTATTACTAGCACTCTCCTAGTCTCCCCACTTCCCTTCTGAGCCACAGAGCCAGGCTCAGTGCCAGAGACCTGGCCGCTGTGGCTTTCCCCTGGTAGGTCGTTCCCCCCAACCGTATCCAAACGGATTACTTATTATTGATGGGAACGGCCACAGGGGAACCCTTCACTGTGCGCCTATTCCCTTTCCCTCCCCTGACGGTCACATTTGTCTTGTGACGTAGGTGTCATTACTTCCCTTTAACTGCTCTCTATCACCCCCTCTGTCTCCCGCATGATCCGAAGTTCATCCAGCTCCAGTTCCCTAACGTGGTCTGTGAGGAGCTGGAGTTGGGTGCACTTCTCACAGGTGAAGTCAGCAGGGACACAAGTGGTGACCTTTACCTCCCAGATCCTGCAAGAGGAGCATGCAACTGCCGGAGCCTCCATCCCCTCTGCTCCAAATTGACAACAGAGAATAAAAACAAATAAATACCGAACCAAACCCTCCACACAAGAGTCGTTTTTTTTGGTTAGAGGATCAGGATGGGTGGGAGATTCTACACGTGTAGTGTTTCGGGTTTAGCCACTGCCCGAATATATAAGTTCATTTACCCCGGAGTCCCCGTGTCCGTGCCTACCGAATCACGAGGTAAGTACTTCATAGTGAAACTTACCTTCCCGGCTGCCCCCTGGCTCGCACTATCACCGCTACCGCTGATCGAAAGGAAGCTGCCGAATCGCCAGTAGATGTGGTTTATTTGAACTTTCAGAAGGCTTTCGACAAAGTCCCACATAAGAGATTAGCGTGTAAAATTACCGCGCAAGGGATTGGGTGCAGTGTATTGCGATGGATATAAAATTGGTTGGCGGACAGGAAACAAAGAGTAGGGAAAATGGGTCTTTTTCCAAATGGCAGGCTGTGACTAGTGGGATGCCGCAGGGTTGGTGCTAGGATCCCAGCTATTCACAATATATATTAATGATTTAGATGAGGGAACTAAATATAATATCTCCAAATTTGCAGATGACACAAACCTGGGTGGGAGGGTAAGTTGTGACGAGGATGCAGAGAGGCTTCAGAGTGATTTGGACTAGTTCAGTGAGTGGGCTAATGCATGGCAGATGCAGTATAATGTGAATAAATGTGAGGCTATCCACTTTGCTGGCAAAAGCAGGAATGCAGATTATTGTCTGAATGGCTATAAACTGAGAGAGGGGAATATGCAGCGAAAGCTGGATGTTCTCGTACACCAGTCGCTGAAGGTAAGCATGCAGGTGCAACAGGCGGTAAAAAAGGCAAATGGTATGCTGGCGTTCATAGTGAGATGATTCGAGTACAGGAGCAGGGATGTCTTGCTGCAATTATACAGGGCCTTGGTGAGACCACACCTGGAATATTGTGTGCAGTTTTAGTCTTCTTATCTGAGGAAGGATGTTCTTGCTGTAGAGGGATTGCAGCGAAGGTTTACCAGATGATTCCTGGGATTGCAGGACTGAAATATGAGGAGAGATTGAGTTGGTTAGCATTATATTCGCTGGAGTTCAGAAGAGTGAGGGGAATCTCATAGAAACCTATAAAATTCTAAAAGGACTTGACAGGGTAGTTGCAGGAAGGATATTCCCGATGGTGGGGGAGTCCAGAACCAGGGGTCATAGTCCAAGGAAACGGAGTAACCTTTTCATGACTGATATGAGGAGAAATTTCTTCACCCAGAGAGTGGCGAGCCTGTGGAATTCGCTACCACAGAAAGCAGTTGAGGCCGAAACATTGAATGTTTTCAAAAAGGAATTGGATATAGCTCTTGGGTCAAATGGGATCAAATGGTCTGGGCGAATGCCTGAATAGGTTATTGAGTTGGATGATCAGCCATGATCATAATGAATGGCGAACCAGGGTCGAAGGTCCAAATGGTCTACTGCTGCTCCTATTTTCTATGTTTCTTCAAAGCAAAATGAATGCACGTCACCTTACAACTGATTACCCAATAACTTCAACCAACAGCGAAAATATTTTCCTTTCTGCCACGTCCCATTCATCAACCTGGAAAGCTGTTTCAACACGCAGAGATTGTATTCACCTGAAACACATATTGCACTTCTACACTGACATATCTCCAGTAATGCATGGCCACTGGGGTGAGGTTTTACTTTCAATTTGAGTCAAACACTTAGCAGAGCTCTACAGTGATAGATAATCCCAGTAAGACATGGTCACTGTGTTGCACTCTGGTAAATGTCCCACATTCAGTATAATTCTGCAGTGATGGATAGTCACAGTCATACACCGTCACTGTTGTCAGCTGTTCACTTACGGTTGGTTTAACACTCTCAATACTATTGTACAATGTCTGGCAGTGCCAGGCATAATTTTCTTCCGGATAGATTCCTGCGCTGATGTTTAATTCAACAGTCCAGAATACTCCAGCATAGAATAACTTGGCATTTCAGAGAGCCCATGAAGTACAAACAGGTTTGTTTTCAATTGATAATGAAACCACAGAGGTAATTCAGAACATTCACCTGAACAAAATGATGTCACAGACCGATTGTATGTGTACAATCTAGATCAAAATGTAGCATTATCAGTCACAGTAAAAAAAAGAGATGAAGTCTGGTCCAGATTTACACCACTGCAATGGTTACAATCACTTACCAGGAACACCAATGGCGGCAAGGATCGTGTAGTATATTTTCAGGATATTTTCGATTGAAATATGCATTTTCTGTGTGAAGCAACCTGTTCTGTTGTGTTGCAAGCAATCTCGCTGAATGAAACTCTGAGACCGTGCATTCCCAGAACATTTAATTTATACCCTGCAAGAATATTCACAGGGAATTGATGTTGCAACCTTTTTCTTTGATTTTCTTTTATTTTGAACAAGCAAACTGCGACAGCTGTGTTCACATCCTGTTATGAGAGAATACATTTAGCGCTAAGATTGAATTTGAAAACCCCAAAGTGTGGGCAAGTCTTATCATTTCAATTAACTAATGATAATTGGAAGCTGTCTTAACTCAGCAATAATGATCTTTCTTTAAACACCATCAGTCCTTTCTCAAAATCTAATACTGATTTCTTTATTCATTCTACTATGTCCATTCACTAATTGAATTCTGAACGTTACTCTGCTCACTCAGGAGCGGTCCATTGAAATCTGGGTTGTGGCTGCAGCGTTCAATTGTGTCAATTCAAGTAGCCAATTAATTATTCCACAGAAATTTTGTCTATGGATCATCAAATTAATACCGCTGCTCATAATAATTCAGAACCTCATACTAATATCGTTCCGCAAAATTATTCAGTCCATTAAACTGCTGCAAGATCTCAAACTGATACTGTTTCTCAAAATAATACAGGACCTCAAACACATATAGCAACACAGACAACATCTCACACCAGTACTACCCTCAAACCAATGCAGCCCCTGAAATGAATAATGTCCATCAAACAAATACTTGACCTTAAAATAAAACTAGCTAAATCTAATGTAACACCTCAAGTGCATGTGAACAGCACACCCTGCATTTTCTCCTCCAAGCCACGCACAATCCTGATTGGAACTCTAGCAGCCTTTCTTCATTGTTGGTGGTCCATAATCACTGAACGCACTTCAAAACAGCACTTTGGGTATACTTCTACTTGGCTTCCTTTTGCCTCATCCTCGCCATCCCTTCCGTCCTTCATTGTCCTTACTACCTGACGTGCCTGTGTTTGCTTCTCTTCATCCCACGGGTGAAATTGTTTCAGCTTTTGATGTGATAGAGCCAAATCTTTTACTGGTAAACCGGGAAGTCAATCAAATAATTTACTTCAACAATCCCTTCGACGACTCTATACAGACTACGTATCCATGCTTTCAGCGGGTCACCTGGAAAAAAGGCAGTAATACTAACACAACAGCCCCTGGTTGAAATTTTTTGTTCGTGACCTGCATGTCTGCCTATTTCTTCATGTTTGTTTGGGAAGCTTTAAATTGCTCCTGCGCCTCTTAAAGGATCTCGTGAACCACTACCAGAAAACGGATACATAATCTAACGTCCCTCTAATTTAAAAACGTACCTTTTATCAGTTACCTCATGTCCATAAAAAAATTCAGAAGGATTAAAACTGGTAAAAGCGTTAAGTGAATCACTGGTGGTAAACAAAATAATTTCCACCCCCTCATCCCAGTCATGGGATATTTATGACAGTGCCCTGATCATCGTTTTGAGGGTCTGATGATAATGTTCGAAAGCCCCTTGTGACTGTGGGTGGTATGCTGAGGATCTTAACAGTGTTACCCCCAGATTATCCATAACCTCCTGAAATGGTTTATGCAGAAAATTGGAACATTGGTCCCAATGGATCTCAGTCGTTAAACCATATCGAGTGAAGAACTGGATTAATTTCTCTGTCACGACCTGAGCATAAATTGATGTCAAGAGAATGACCTCCGGAAAGCGAGTAGCCATATCAATAATAGTCAGTGTAGATTGGTGTCCCGCTTTTGTTTCCGTTAAACGTACCACACAGTCAAGCAAAATCCTATTAAATGTTTCCCCAAAAACTGGTATGGGAATTAGAGGTTCTGGGTTTATTGCAGCTTATGGCTTTCCCACAATCTGGCAGGTATGACACCTTTACAAAACTGAGCCACGTCCTTGTGAAGACCTGACCAGCCCCTACATGTCCCGCCATAGAAAGTTCATGGGCAATCCTTAATATTTCCTGGCGATACTTGGATGGCACCTTTATCTGGTAGACCACTCTACATTCTTACATAAATGATTTGGAGGAAAGTATAGGTGGTCTGATTAGCAAGTTTGCAGACGACACTAAGATTGGTGGAGTAGCAGATAGTGCAGGGGACTGTCAGAGAATACAGCAGAATATTGATAGATTGGAGAGTTGGGCAGAGAAATGGCAGATGGAGTTCAATCAGGGCAAATGCGAGGTGATGCATTTTGGAAGATCCAATTCAAGAGTGAACTATACAATAAATGGAAAAGTCCTAGGGAACATTGATGTGCAGAGAGATTTGGGTGTTCAGGTCCATTGTTTCCTGAAGGTGGCAACGCAGGTCAGTAGAGTGGTCAAGAAGGCATACGGCATGCTTTCCTTCATCGGACGGGGTATTGAGTACAAGAGTTGGCAGGTCATGTTACAGTTGGATAAGACTTTGGTTCGGCCACATTTGGAATACTGCGTGCAGTTCTGGTCGCCACATTACCAAAAGGATGTAGATGCTTTGGAGAGGGTGCAGAGGAGGTTCACCAGGATGTTGCCTGGTATGGAGGGCGCTAGCTATGAAGAGAGGTTGAGTAGATTAAGATTAGTTTCATTAGAAAGACGGAGGTTGAGGGGGCACCTGATTGAGGTGTACAAAATCAAGAGAGGTATATACAGGGTGGTTAGCAAGAAGCGTTTTCCCAGAGTGGGGGATTCAATTACTAGGGGTCACGAGTTCAAAGTGAGAGGGGAAAAGTTTAGGGGGGATATGCGTGGAAAGTTCTTTACACAGAGGGTGGTGGGTGCCTGGAATGCGTTGTCAGCGGAGGTGGTCGACGCAGGCACGATAGCGTCTTTTAAGATGTATCTAGACAGATACATGAATGGGCAGGAAGCAAAGAGATACAGACCCTTAGAAAATAGGCGACATGTTTTGATAGAGAATCTGGATCGGCGCAGGCTTGGAGGGCCGAAGGGCCTGTTCCTGTGCTGTAATTTTCTTTGTTCTTTGTTCTTTTGTTCTTAGTCTAAAGATCTGCAAGGAGTTTTCCACTTCCTCATCAGGATCCCATTTTTAATTGAGTAGCATTCTGGAACTACCTCTGCCCCCTCTCCGTATTATGCCAATTTTATCACTTCACCAAACTCTGTAACTCAGCCTTGATCAGAGTAGACTTAATGCAAATTTCCTTCGGATTATCCAAATTCTCAAATAATGTTTCAGATAGACAAATATCTGGCTGTTGTGCCACTTTGACCTCTGACGATGAAACTTGTTTTCCCATTGATCGGGTCACTGCACATGCAGATAAAAATTCGGGAACTTTTTCCTGCAGCTGTGCTGTCTCCTTGACTTCACTTGCTCTTTCCTTGACTATTGGCGAACCTGCGACTTTCCTGTCCAAATCATTCTCCAGGTTGAGGTCAACTCCGTCCAGCTATGGACAACACCAACAATTACCGTTCCAGACATTAATTCACACTCCTGGCGGACCCAAAGCTAAGGTAAAGGCATGTACTGCCCACTGATAACTTTCACTAAAACATTGACATTCAGTGCTCTGTCAGGTGGTAAAGTCATGCCATTCCCCAGCCTAAGTGTATGCATGGCTCCTGTACACTTGAGTATAACTATAAATTAACCTTTCTCACTTGAGCGTAAGGAATTTTTTTATATAATTACAAGACTTCCAAATAGCTCTCAAGAATCTTGTTCACATTGCCCACCAGAACAGTGTTTTTTCTACCTGGCCTAATATCTGCAGTAAGAGCAACAGTTTCAACAGTTGTACCCTCGATGAGAGCCCCTTTCTCAGCATTGGCCTTGTGGAACACAACATTCCCATGGGTTTACCCCGTAACTTACAAACATAGAAATACTGAAAAGTAGGCGCAGGAGTAGGCAATTCGGCCCTTCGAGCCTGCTCCAACATTCAATACGATCATGGCTGATCATCCAACTCAGTAACCTGTTCCCGTTTTCTCCCAGTATCCCTTGATCCCATTAACCCTAAGAATTAAAGTAAATCTAACTCTTTCTTTAATATATTTAACGATTTGGCCTCAACTGCTTTCCGTGACAGATAATTCCACAGGTTCACCACACTCTGGGTGAAAAAGATATCTCTTCTTCTCATTCTTAAATGGCTTACCCCTTATTCTAAGAACTGGCACAGTTCTCCAATTGGGGCCTAACGAGAGCATTATAAATGTTCAGCATAACCGCCCTGCTTTTGTACTCACTGTATACAGTGTACATTGTGGTACAGGTGTATTCCCAGGGCTTTGGATTGGGAACACTGATCTATTTGATACATATTAATGACTTGGACCTGGGTTTACAGGGCATAACTTCAACATTGTGCCATCTGCAATGTAATAAGCAGGGAAGGGAACAGTAGAAAACTTCCAGAGGATAGAGGCAGTCTGGTGAAATGGTCAGACACATGCCAGGTTAACGTCAATGCTGAGAAATGTAAAATTATGCACTTTGGAAGGAAGGCTGAGGAGAAGCGAGATTATCTAAATGGCACAATGTTAAAATGGGTGCCGGGACAGAGAGATCTGGGATTTCATTTGTGTCACTTTTTATATCTTAAAGATTCAATTTCGGGCTTGGAATCTGTAAGTTGAATTTAGCTTCATACTGAAAAGTGTTAGCAAACTTGTTGGGAAATGTGTCAAAAGCTGTTTCCATTCAGACATTCCTGCATTATGAAAGTGTGAGCTATCTTTGCAGAGACAGGAAATAGGGGTGTTTGAATGGACCTGCAGCTTTTGGTTGATGCAATAAGGTGAGAATTGGAATTGTGTCCCTTGCAGATATACAGAATTGAAGGTATTTACAGAACACCACATGAATTAGTTTACTAATGTCTGACTTCAAACACTTCAGACGCATGGAAGAAGAGGAGAAGGGAACAATATACAAAACCTGAGACATTCAGACAACAGCAGTAGGAATATTAATCTCTTTTTATGGGTTTTAATTTGAAGGCCTGATCTGATGATTGAAAAAGCAGGAGTTCAAATCCCACACTGGGCTGTTGTGAATGTGAGTTCTGTTTTTTCTATTAAAGGAAAACATAAATCTGGAATTAAAAACCGTCCAGGATGGAATGTTTCACCCCTGTCGTGTGTGTCTTAGTTTAGCTGTATGAATGATTTAAGATGATGTGGTAGAATGCAACATACCCAAGTTGCCAATGACGCCAATATAGGGAGAATAGTAAGCAGTGTAGCTGGAAGCATAACAATGCAAAGAGATATTAATATCTGAAGTGAATGGGCAGAACTGCAGTAGATAGATTTCGATGTCAGCAAAGAAGACGAGAACAGAGTACTTTATAAATGGTGAAAAGCTAGAAACACTGGAGGTCCAAAGAGACTTGAGGAGTCTATATCCATTTGAGTGCAGAATCGATTTACTGGAATGATAACTGGACTCCAAGTGTTAAGTTACGAGGTGATATTACACAAACTATGGATGCATTCCATGGAATTTAGGAGATCAAGGTGATTTGATCAAAGTTGTTGAGATATTAAGGGGAACTGATGGTGTAGTTTGGGAGAAACTATTTTGGCAGTTTTGGAACATAGGAACAGGAGTAGGCCATTCAGCCCATCGAGCCTGCTTCACTATTCAATACTATCATGGCTGATCATCCACTGCAATGTCTTTTTCCCGCACGATCCCCATATCCCTTTATGTCATTGCTATTTAGAAATCTGTCAATCTCTGCTTTAACATACTCAATGACTGAGCTTCCACAGCCTTGTGGAGTAGGGAATTCCAAAGATTCACAACCCTGTGAGTAAAGAAAATTCTCCTCATCTCCGTCCAAAGTGGCTTCCTCCTAATTTTGAAGTTATGTGCCCTGGTTCTAGACTCCTCAACCAGGAGAAACATCTTCCCGACATCTACCCTGTCTATCCCTTTAATCACCCCTCATTCTTTGAAACTCAAGAGAATACAGGCTTAGTTTCCCCAATCTCTCTTCATAGGAGAGCCCCGTCATCCCGGGAACAAGTCTTGTGAACCTTCGGTGCACTCCCTCTATGGCAATAATATCATTCCTAAGGTAAGGGAACCAAAACTGCACACAGTACTCCAGGTGCGGTCTAACCAAGGTTCTATACGATTGAAGCAGGACATCACTACTCCTGACTCATATTCTCTTGCGGTAAAGATGAACATACTATGAGCCTTCTTAATTGCTCGCTGCACCTGCATGCTAGCTTTCAGTGACGTATTGAAGGGGACACCCAGGTCGCTTTGTACGTCTGCACTTTCTAATCTCTTACCATTTAAGAAATACTATTCACATCTATTTTGCTTCCAAAATTGATAACCTCTCATTTTTCCACATTCAACATTTTCAACACTCTGGGATGTAGGATATCAGGTCCTGGGAACTTATCAACCTTCAGCCCCATGAATTTCTCCACATTATATTCCATCCACTACGTTCTTGCCCACTCACCAAGTCTGTAAAAATCCCCTGAATCCACTTTGCATCTTCTTCACGAGACACAGTCCCAAGTTTTGTCATCTGAGAACTTGGGAAGATTACATTTGGTCCCCACATCCAAATCATTGAAGTATATTGTGAACAGCAGGAGCGCAAGTACTGATCCTTGCGTTCACAGCCTGCCAATGTGAGAATGACCCGTTTATTCCTTCTCTCTGTTTTCTGCCTGTTGACCAATCCTGAATCCATGCCTCCTGTCCCATGTGCTTTAATTTTGCTAACCAACCTCCTGTGGGAGACTTTATCAAAAACCTTCTGAAAATACAAGTACACAACGTACACCTTTATTAATTCTGTTAGTAACATCCTCAAAAAACACCAACGGGCTCGTCAAATATGATTTCCCATTCATAAATCCATGTTGACTATGCCCGATCAGATCATTATTATCCAAGTATCCATTTATCATATCCTTTACAAGAGATTCTAGCCTTTTCCCAATGACTGATGTAAGGCTCACAGGTCTATAATTCCCTGTTTTCTCTTTCCCTTCCTTCTTAAATAGTGGGCTGACATTTGCTACATTCCAATCTGCAGGACCCATTCCAGAAAGCATAGAATTTCGGAAGATGATCACCAATGCATCCACTATCTCCATGGCGACCTCTTTCAACACGTTGGGATGTGGAATATCAGATCCTGGGAACTTATCAACCTTCGGCCCCATTAATTTCTCCAATACAACCTTCTTACGAACACCAATTTCCTTCAAATCCTCATTCCCCCTAATCTCTTAGGTCTCTAATTCTGGGAGATTTCTTGTATCTTCCTCAGTGAAGACAGACACAATGTCATCATTTAGCTTCACTGCCATTTCTCTATTCCCCATTACAAATACTCCTGACTCTACCTGAAATGGACCCACATTTGTCTCAGCCAAACGATTCCTTTTTATGTCCTAATCGAAACTTCTACAGTCTGTTTTTATGTTTGGTGGAGTCTCGGACTAGTGAGCATAGTCCAAAAATTCGAGGCAGACCTTTCCGGAGTGAAGTTAGGAAACACCTCTACAGACTAAAGGTGGTGTTAGTTTAGAACTGTCTTCTGTAAAGGACCATTGATGCTAAATCAATTGTTCATTTTAAAATATAAGATTGAGCTTCTCGAATGGCTTTTGCAAATTGAAATATTCCTCTGACACTCTCTGTCCTTTGGGCAGTCTATTTGTGTCTGTGTGTGTCTGTCTGTGTGCGTGCGTCTGCGTGTGTGTGTCGATGCCTGTTTCTCTCTCCTCTCTCAGAACTTTAGTAAAATTCCACATACATCAATTTGCCATTTTGAGTTGGCTGTTTTGGTGATACCACAACTGCAGAGGATGCACTTCCTTATGCAAGCTGGTAAGAAACCCGTATCCCGCTATTCTGTATGCTTTGTGTACTGTAATTGATTAATCCCTAATAATTGATCAAATCTGACATTGATTACTGTTTGAAAGTCTCAAGGTTTGCTTTCCTCCTAGGGTTGATTAAAAGTTCGAGTTTACCTCAGTGTTTTGGAGCTATCAAACCCTGAAAGCACACCCAGCAAAGTATTTTCTATGATGGGATGCTGCAAATATTGTTACACTCAGTCCGCACGGAACCTTCATGTTGCAATGAGATGCTGTAATCTCTATTCTGATAACTTTCATCCCACAGGGGCAAAAAGTCACTGGGTCAACATTCTGACCAAACACTAAAACATTCCAGAAAGCGAGGCTCACAAATTCAACACAAGTTTCCTTTTCTGAGTCTCTCAGGTCTGTTCTGATTTTCTGTTGGGTGGTATCAGCCTAGATTTTGTGTTCAGACAGGAACCAACAAACGTATAACTCAGAGGCAAGATTTTAAACATTTTAAACGTCCAGCAAGCTATTCCACTGTGGGAGCCGTCACAACATCATGATATTGGTTGTGGACATTTTGAAATCTATGTCCCCGCTTATGGAACTCTGTGCTAAGGGAAATAGGTCCTTCCTATCCACTCTTCGAGGACCCTCATTATTTTGTACACCTCAACTCAATCTTCCTTCAGCCTCCACTGTTCCAAGGAAAACAACCCCAGCCTTTCCAATCATTCCTTGGATTGCCTTGCAATTTTGGAACTCTCTTCTGCAAACAGGAATTCATGCTGGCTTAGCTGTTTCATTTTAAAATCTGTGATTGATAGATTCTTGTTATCCAAATGTATTAACAGATAATGGGCAAAGGTGGGATAAAAGGTGTTAGTTCGATCACAAATCAGCCTTGATCTCATTGAATGCTGGAACACGGTTGAGGGATTAAATTGCCTCCTCCTTTTCCTATGCCTGATGCTATACTTTCATCATCAAATATTCGCAGGGCAGATAGTGGGCGATGTATGATAGATGAAAACCCCCTCTCTGTTGCCCCATCAAATGCTTCCAAGACTGTTACAGAACGCGGTTGGATACTGAATAATGCTGCCACTACTCTGTGAGCATCAATCCCTCCCCGCACAGGTGCAGCACGGGATTAGGTACGGAGTAAAGCACCCTCGGCATTGCCCGCATCAAACACTCCCAGAGAAGGTACAGCACGGTTTAGACGCTGAGTAAAGCTCCATCTATACTGTCCCCGTCAAACGCCTCGGGGAATCCAACACACTGTTTGGTCGCTGCCGGTTGGAGCTGCTCTGTACCAGTTGGAAACAAAATGTACTGCAAAGTGTGTTCGGGAGCCTGTGCATCTGCTACAGGGAGGGGCTGACAGAGTGAGAGGAAGGTTTTCCATTTACTTTATCACTGAAAAAAGGCAACAAGAAGACAGAAGAACTGAAAGAACTTTTGTGAAGTTGGTTGGAGCTTTGCATCCAATTTTGTTGATTGTTGAGGGAGGAAGAAGAGACAGAATACCCATTGTGGGACTGCCTGTTTCAGTGGAGGATTCCCGTGCGGTTTATTGCAATTAATTGCGAGCTCCCTCTCAAATTCAACTATCTAGCCTGGCACAGCTGGAGCTGCTGGGGTGAAGAGTGTTTTCTTTCCTCTCTCATAACTTCAGCATAAGAGTGTGCTTGCGCTACTACAGCTGTCCGGCTAAAGACATGTACACCCCCACAGCTGGAAGACCAGTGGAAAGACTGTGCTATATTGTTCCAGCTGCAAAGACTGATTCCTCCTGGCCTTCGTCTTCCTCAGCCTCTTTCCATCCCAACCCGCTTGCCATAAGCCTACAACTATATGCATTACCAATTCATTATATTTAATCATTCTTTTTCATTTACTTTTTCAACAAACGGTTTGTGCGTTTTCCCCATTGCGCCTCTGAACTGTCCGATGGCTGGGCCTTCCTATGCATATGCAGCCACTCCTATACCCCCGTTAACATTCAGGCATCTAAGAGCAAAGTATGGGGTGAAGAGTTATGCCCACCCAACTATGGCTGCTAAGGCTTCTCTCAAAGAAATAACCTAAGTTGTCTCCCCACCCCCGGATATTGTCACAGCCTCAGCATATATAGGATGGCTGTTTTTTTTTTCACATTTGCGAACAATGTTGATGCATAAGTACGATCGATAATGAAAAATGTCCATCTGATGGTAGACCAAGAGAGATGAGGCTTTCAGAAGCAACTAGAGGCAATTCAGTTATCCACATCAATCTGGTGTTGACAGTACAGCTCACTCCATGTTCACGGCAGTTATTTGCAATTTTGCCATGCAAGAAGCATTACAATTGGCCTCACATACTCATCCAGTGTCAGCCAATCTATTGTCTTAGAGCAGCACTGTTATGTTGCTATTGTTGGTCTTATTGGTACGTCGCTCTATCCAGCCATTAATTCTATAAACCATGTTTAACTGCACTTCAGTTCCAGCCATTTACCCAGCACTCTTTGCTGCTGTGGTTGATCCTGGTTTGCCTCTGTTTCCGTCTATTTACTACATAAACCGTGGCTAACGTTATGACTGTTCATGCAATTTATTCCCACACATTTCTTGTGTTGGTGTCCCTGGTAAGTCGCCGTATCCAGCTTTGCAACCGTAAACCATGAGACATTGTACTTTTGTCCTTATTATTTAATTATTGGAAAGAGGGAAGCCATTTTCTTCTATTGCAGGAACAAAATCAGCTCTCAATCCACAAACCCCAATCTCCTGTCAGACCAATATTAAACGTTAACGCATATGATTCTTTGGTATGGTCTTTTGATCCCATGACCTCACCACCATTTGCTCCGAATCCCTTGCCCATTAGCAATATTCCTAGAACTTATTACCGTTTAAATATTCGCAATCCCTCTTGAAAGTGATTTCATCCCCTTCTGTTTCTCTCCCTGTGCGCTTCACGGATCTTCAGAGGCACAAGTGCCGGCGTTAAGACACCAAGAAGCCATAGGATGGTGTGTTATACTTTGCTGGCCTCTTCGAACATGCGCTATGTCGTGTTCCGTGCTGGGAGGGACGGCTGAGCAACATTGACGCTCATCTTTGTAAAGAGTACAGTGTTAGATAGACCAAGCGAGACCAACACAGTTTACAAGAGCTGTGGTGACAGGAAGAAGTGAGACTAAGCGAGACCAGCACAGGTAAGAGTAGAAGAACAAGGCAGGTAGTGCAGGAGTCTCCTGGGTCCATCTCCACTTCGAACAGATTTTCCACTTTAGATAGGGTTGAGGAAGATGGATTCTCGAGGAATGCAGCAATATCCCAGTCTGTGGCACCACCGGTTGTTCAGCTGCACTGGAGGGGAGGAAAAAGAGTTGGAGAGCAATTGTTAAAGGGGATTCAATCGTAAGGGGCATGGATATGCGTTTCTGTGGCCGCAAAATTGACTCCAGGTGGTATGCTGCCTCGCTGGTGCTTGTGTCAAGGATGACATGGAGCAGCTGAAGGATATTCTGAAGGGGTAGGGTGAACAGTCAGAGGTCGTAGTTCACATTGGTAGCAACGACACTGGTATAAAAAGGGATGAGGCCCTGCAACAGGAATGTCAGGATCGAGGTAGCAGATTAAAAGGCAGGAACTCACATGTTGCAATCTCTGGATTACTACCGGTGCCATGTGCTAGTGTGCATAGGAATAGGAGGATAGAGCAGATGAGTGTGCAGCTGAAAAGATGGTGCAGGAGGGAGTGCTTTAGTTTCCCCGATGGCTGGGTCTGTTACGGGCGAAGGTGGCACCTTTGCATGTCGGGCATGACTTACACATGAACCAGAACAGGATCAATACCCTTGCAGGGAGGTTTTTAGTGCTGTTGGCTTGACAGTGGGTTGGTTGTGGGGGGGGGGGGGGTGTAGCAGTGTGCGGGGGCTGATTAAACTAATTTGGCAGTGGTATGGGATGCATAGTGGAAGTACAGTAGGTGAAGATGCACATCAAAATGTAGAAGATAAGCTAAGTCAGCCTGGATGGCAGAGTAAATATAGACCTATTAAGGCACAAGGGAATAATGCAAAGCTGTCTTGCATCAGTTTTCATGCAAGGAGTCTTCCACGCAAGGCTGACGAATTGAAGGTGTTGATTAACACATGGGAATATGATATTATTGATATCACAGAGATATGTTTGAGGGAACGGCAGGACTGCCAACTCAGCATTCCAGGGTAAAGAATCTACAGGTTGGACGGGCGGGGGCGGGGCTGGGGTGGGGACTCTTGGCGTGGGCCAGTGCTGGCGCAGTGGTAAAACCGGAGGTGGCATTGCAGTATTGATCAAGGAGTCAATTATTGCAATAAAGAGGGATGATATCTTAGAAGGTTCCTCAAATGAGGCCGTATGGAGAGAACTAAAAAAAAAACGAAAAGAGGGCAATCACGTTGCTGGGAGTGTACTACAGGCCTCCAAATAGTCAGGGAGAGATAGAGGAGCAGAGGTGCAGGCAAACCTAAGACAGGTGTAAAAATAATAGGGTAATAATAGTAGGAGATTTCAACTTGCCCAGCATCAACTGGGATAATCTTAGTGCAAAAGGCTTAAAGTACATCCAGGAGAGCTTTTTCAGCCAGCACGTGGAAAGTGCGACAAGAGAATAGGTGGCACTCCACCTAATCTGAGAGAATGAAGCCGCACAAATGGTAGAAGTGTGAGTTTGGGGTGGGGGGTTGCGGGTGTGGTGGCTTCTCCAGGATACTGACCATAACACTGTAACATTTAAGGTAGTTATGAAAAAGAAGAAAGATGGACCGGAAATAAAGACCACAATTAGTGATAGTGACCACAATTCGGTTAGGTTTACCTCAGCGATGGGCAAGGACAGGTATATACCGCAAGGCGAAAATTATAGCTGGGGGAAAGGAAATTATGATGCGATTAGGCAAGATTTAGGATGCGTAGGATGGGCAAGGAAACTGCAGGGGATGGGAACAATCGAAATGTGGAGCTTATTCAAGGAGCAGCTACTGCGTGTCCTTGATAAGTATGTACCTGTGAGGCAGGGAGAAAGTTGTCGAGCGAGGGAGCCGTGGTTTGCTAAAGATGTTGAAGCGCTTGTCAAGAGGAAGAAGAAGGCTTATGTAAGAATGAGACGTGAAGGCTCAGTTAGGGCGCTTGACAGTTACAAGCTAGCCAAGAAGGATCTAAAGGGAGAGCTAAGAAGAGCAAGGAAAGGACACCAGAAGTCATTGGCGGATACGATCAGGGAAAACCCTAAGGCTTTCTATCGGTATATCAGGAATAAAAGAATGACTAGAGTTAGATAAGGGCCAATCAAGGATAGTAGTGGGAAGTTGTGTGTGGAATCAGAGGAGGTAGGGGAAGTGTTAAATGAATATTGTGCGTCAGTATTTACAGTAGAGAAAGAAAATGTTGTCGAGGAGAATACTGAGATTCAGGCGACTAGGCTAGATGGGATTGAGGTTCACAAGGAGGAGATGTTAACAATTTTGTAAAGTGTGAAAATAGATAAGTCCCCTGGGCCAGATTGGATTTATCCTGGGATTCTCTGGGAATCTAGGGAGGAGATTGCAGAGCCTTTGTCCTTGATCTTTATGTCGTCATTGTCGACAGGAATACTGCAAGAAGACTGGAGGATAGCAAATGTTGTCCCCTTGTTCAAGAAGGGGAGTAGAGACAGCCCTGGTAATTATAGACCTGTGAGCCTTACTTCGGTTGTGGGTAAAATGTTGGAAAAGGTTATAAGAGACAGGATTTATAATCATCTTGAAAATAATAAGTTCATTAGCGACAGTCAGCACGGTTTTGTGACGGGTAGGTCGTGCCTCACAAACCTTATTGAGTTTTTCGAGAAGGTGACCAAACAGGTGGATGAGGGCAAAGCAGTGGATGTGGTGTATATGGATTTCAGTAAGGCGTTTGATAAGGTTCCCCACGGTAGGCTATTGCAGAAAATACGGAAGTATGGGGTTGAAGGTGATTTAGAGCTTTGGATCAGAAATTGGCGAGCTGAAAGAAGACAGATTGTGGTGGTTGATGGCAAATGTTCATCCTGGAGTTTAGTTACTAGTGGTGTACTGCAAGGATCTGTTTTGGGGCCACTGCTGTTAGTCATTTTTATAAATGACCTGGAAGAGGGTGAAGAAGGTTGGGTTAGTAAATTTGCGGATGACACTAAGGTCGGTGGAGTTGTGGATAGTGCCGAAGGATGTTGTAGGGTACAAAGGGACATCGATAAGCTGCAGAGCTGGATTGAGAGATGGCAAATGGAGTTTAATGCGGAAAGGTGCGAGGTGATTCACTTTGGAAGGAGTAACAGGAATGCAGAGTACTGGGCTAATGGGAAGATTCTTGGTCGTGTAGATGAACAGAGAGATCTTGATGTCCAGGTGCATAAATCCCTGAAGGTTGCTACCCAGGTTAATAGGGCTGTTAAGAAGGCATATGGTGTATTAGCTTTTATTAGTAGGGGGATCGAGTTTCGGAGCCACGAGGTCATGCTCCAGCTGTACAAAGCTCTGGTGAGACCGCACCTGGAGTATTGCATGCAGTTCTGGTCACTGCATTATGGGAAGGATGTGGAAGCTATGGGAAGGGTGCAGAGGAGATTTACTAGGATGTTGCCTGGTATGGAGGGAAGGTCTTACGAGGAAAGGCTGAGGGACTTGAGGTTGTTTTCGTTGGAGAGAAGGAGGAGGAGAGGTGACTTAATAGTGACCTATAAGATAATCAGAGAGTTGGGTAGGGTGGATAGTGAGAGTCTTTTTCCTCGGATGGTGATGGCAAACACGAGGGGACATAGCTTTAAGTTGAGGGGTGATAGATATAGGACAGATGTCAGAGGTAGTTTCTTTACTCAGAGAGTAGTAGGGGCGTGGAACGCCCTGCCTGCAACAGTAGTTGACTCGCCAACATTAAGGGCATTTAAGTGGTCATTGGATAGACATATGGATGATAATGGAATAGTGTAGGTCAGATGGTTTCACAGGTCGGCGCAACATCGAGGGCCGAAGGGCCTGTCCTGCGCTGTAATGTTCTAATTCTAATTCTAATTCTAAAGGTACTGAAGGGCAGCGGCATAAGGCTAATTTCAATAGCATAAAAACTGATCTGGCCAAAGTGCACTGGGCACAGTTACTTGTTGGAAAGTCTTCATCAGGCCAGTGGGAGTCATTCAAAAAGGAAATAGTGAGTGTTCGGGGCCAACATGTGCCCGTAAAGATGAATGGTATTACCAACAAGTACAGGGAACCTTGGATGCCAAGGGATATCGAGGATTGGATAATGAAAAAAGCTGCTTATGGTCGGTTCAGAGGGCTGAAAACAGTGTAGGACCTAGAGGAGTATAGGACGTGCAGGGGAAGTGTAATTGTAAAAATGTAATATGGAGAGTGAAGAGGGGGCATGCAATATCACTGGCGGGCAAGATGAAGGAAAATCCCATGGCGTTTTCTAAGTATATTGAGGGCAAGAGGATAACCAGCGAAAGAGCAGGGCCCATTCAGGAACAAAGTAGCAATTTTATAAGTATATTAAGGGCAAGAGGATAACCAGCCATAGAGCAGGACCCATTAAGGAACAAAGTAGCAAGTGTGTTGAGCCAGAAGACGTAGGCAAGATTTAAAATGGTCACTTTTAATCTGTGTTCCAAATGGGGAAGGACGATGTTGGTGTGCAGAACAGAGAGGGGGTTTGTGATATACTTGAACAAATTAGCATTGAAAGGAAGGAGTTATTAGCGGTTTTAGTGGGCTTAAAAGTGAATAAATCCCCAGGCCCAGATGAGACGTATCCTAGGCTGCCATCTGAGGCAAGGAAGGAGATTGAAGGGGCTGTGACACAAATTTTGCAATCCTCTCTGCCACAGGAGAAGTACCAACGGACTGGAGGACAGCGAATGTGGTATCAAAACCAGGTAATTTCAAGCCACTGAGTCTAACATCAGTGGCAGGGAAACAATTGGAGAAATTTCTGAGGGAGCGAATTAATCTGCATTTGGACGGGCAGGGATCAATCAAGCATAGTCAGCATGGCTTTGTCAGGGTGAGATCGTGTCTAACAAAATTCGATTGAATTTTAAGAGGATATGCCGAAGAGTATCGATGAGGGTAAAACAGTTGGTGTAGTCCACATGGACTACTATAATGCTTTTGTTAACGTCCCACATGGGTGCTGATCAAGAAGGTAAGAGCCCATGGGATCCAGGGTAATTTGACTGTCTTTGATAACTGTCGCCATTCAGCAACTAGAGTGTATGTGTTAGACTTTCTCTCTCAGAACGCTGCTCCATTCTGTTATATGGCTGTCGCCATTCCCAGTGTCCATTCAGTAATTGTATGGCAAATGTTAGGGCGTATCCATCAGGGCTGCTTACAGCACTACGGAATGTTGGTTCCCTCTTTAACATTGACCATTCAGGAATTAAATTCCAACTCGGCGCTTCTCTACTTATACCTGGGATATTATATATGCATCTGCACAGCGATCATTCAGTAATTAAATACCAAATGTTAGAGTGTCTTTCTTAAGGCTACTTTCTCTGCATTTTAGATGTGGCGATCCACTTTAACTGTGACATTTCAGTAATTTTATTTCAAATATTACAGAATCTCTCACAGGGCTGCTCCACTGCACACTGGGATGCGTCTGTCTTCATTAAATATGGACATTCAGTACTTCAAGACGGTAATATAATCCAAATTTGTGAGTATCTCACTCAGGGCGGTTCCATTGCACTTTGGGATGTGACTCTCCTCGTTAACTCTTTCCATTCAGTGACTAAACTCCAAATGTTTGAGTGTCTCTCTCAAAGCTGCTCTGCAGCACTCTGGAATGTGTCTGTTCTCTTTGACTGTAACCATTCAGTAATTGTTCCAAATGTTCGCCTGTCTCTCTCAGAACTGCAGTACTGCTTCATACGAAACATTTGGAGAAATGAATCACATGAGAGAAGATGTGGTAAATTAATGGGAAAACCGAAGGCAATGGAGCAGGTTAGCAATAACGAAGGACAGAACGTAATAAGTTACATGCTTAGAATTCAAAACCAATCGCATTATGGGCAGTACAACTGAAATGAGTATGCATGACCTGATCGCCATAACGGAGACATGGCTGCAAGGTGACGTTTGACGATTTGGAAGGACAGGAAGCGAGGAAAAGGTGGTGGGAAGGTTTGTTAATTAAGAGCCACATTAGTACAATACTGAGAGGTGAACGTCGTTCAAAATTTGAAGATGTAGAATCAGTCTGTCTAGAGATAAGAAATAACAAAGTTTGAAGTCACCGGTGCTGGCATGATATAGGCCAACACACAGAAGTTAAACTGCAAGGGCACAGTGCACAGAAAGAAATAATGGGCCTTGAAGGAGACGTATACCAATAACCACAGGTGAGTTTAATATAAATATAGATATGGATTAATTGCGTGATTATACGCAGGTAAAGGGAGTTGAACCCGCAGGGGCTGAAGCCTCTAGTTTCCTCAGAATCTCCGACTATGATTTTTACCACACCAACGAAATCCATTTCTGAACTGGAGGATGGAGTTCAATTTCCAGGACGGAATAAGGTGCCTGATCGACAGGGAATTCTTCAGCTGCTGGCGGATGGTAAAATCCAGGAGGCCGTGCAGGCTGTGGGCTGGCCTGCCCGCCAGGGTCACGAACCCTGCAAAACGGACAAGATCGACAATGAGCTTTTACAAGCTGCAGGGCCAAGTTTGAAAGTCATTAGTATGCTGTTTGTTGGATTTGACCATCTCTGTTTGGGAGAAATCAGATATCCGTTCGTGGATCAAAGAGGATCAAGTACTGTGAGCAGTACTCCCAATGGTAGGAGCTGATGAAATGTTTTATTACCATCACCCCCTTCCTCCGCCCCTCCACCCCCGCTGCCCCCTCCCAACTCACCACCCCTCGCACCCCCTTCCCCCACCACCTCGCACCCCTTTTCCATCTCCCCCCACACCATCTTCCCCTCGCACCCCCTTTCCCTGAACCCCCTAAATTACCCCCCTACAGCCCCCATCCCAGCTCCCCCTCGCACCCCCTTTCCTCCACCCCTTCCCACCGCACCCCTCCACCTCGCACCGCCTCGCCCCCGCACCCCCTTCCCCCACCTCCTTCCATTGTCATCCACCTATCCGTGAGCAGGTGCCCGAACAAACCCCCTGCCTTGTGTGCGTCTCGGGAGAGACCAAGGTTAAGGGAGTAAACCCTAACAGAAAATTCAGAGCGGAACCCTGAAGCCGGTCATGTGCCACTTTGGCATGCTTCCAGCAGTTCCTGCAGCCATACCGGTGCCAAACGACATGCTCTGCACTCCTTTGAACCCCACCATGAATGCCGAGAGGGGGGTTTTGACAATTGGGCAACTCACAACCTCCAGACTTCCGTCCAGGCATGCGCCATGGAGAGGTCCCTCCATAGTCGCCCCACAGCGAACAAATCAACACGGAAGGCAGCAGTTATGGGTTATATGTCCAGCTCAATTGGGGTAGAGATTGGGCGCCACGGGTCGCCTTTGTCGGTGGGAGAGGTCATCGCATCACACTGGACAGCTACCGCCCGCCTCAACCCGGGCAGCCCCCGGTCAGTAAGATTCTGTCCCGCCACAGTCCACCAGCTTCAATGGATGCTTGGAGCTCAGGGTCATTTCCCGACAAGTGGACTGTAACACCGCACTAAAAAGAACATCAGAAAAAGGAAAGAAGGTACCAGCCCTTCAGTTTGCAAGCTGGAACGTCAGAACTATGTGTCCTCGCCTGTCGGAAGACCTTACACAAATCAATGATTCTCGGAAGACTGCCATCATTAACAACAAGCTCAGTAGACTCAATGTGGACATTGCACCACTTCAGGTGACACGCCTCCTTGCGAGCGAATCTCTAACAGAGCAAGACTACACCTTCTTCTGGCAGGGTAGGGATCCTGAAGAACCAAGACAGCATAGAGTGGGCTTCGCCATCAGAAACTCTTTGCTCAGCATGATAGAACAACCTCAAATGGCTCAGAACGCATACTGTCCATCTGACTGTTCACCGCCTCTGGTCTAGTACACCTGCTCAGCATCGATGCTCCAACACTCTGCTCCCCACCCGAAGATAAAGACCAGTTCTACGAGGAACTCCATGATATCATTATTAGCATCCCTATACCAAACACCTGTTCCTGCTGGGAGGCTTTAATGCCAGGGTTGGGGCTGACCATGACTCATGCCTTGGGCGCTATGGCATTGGAAGGATGAATGAGAATGGACAGAGACTGCTTGAGTTGTGTACCTATCATTACATCTGCATCACCAACTCGTTCTTTCACTCTAAACCTTGTCACCAGGTTTCTTGGAGGCACTCAAGATCATGTCGTTGGCACCAGCTGGACCTCATCGTCACAAGGCGAGCCTCTTTAAACAGCGTTCAAACCACACGCAGCTTCCAAAGTGCATACTGCGACACCGACCACTCCCTGGTGTGCAGCAAGGTTGGACTCAAACCAAAGAAGCTGCATCACTCCAAGCAAAAGGGCCACCCGCGCATCACCACTAACAGAATTGTTCATCCACAGCTGTTATATAAGTTTCTACATTCACTTGAAAAGGTCCTTCAAAACAGATGCAGGGACTAAGTGGGCCCACATCAGAGACGCCATCTTTGACTCAGCAATTACCACCTATGGCAAACGTGTGAAACGGAATGTAGACTGGTTTCAATCGCACTTTGAAAAACTGGAACCTGTCATCGCCGCTACGTGCATTGCACTGCTGAACTACAAATCAGCCCCCAGCGAGTTAACATCCGTAGCACTTAAAGCAGCCAGAAGCGCTGCACAAAGAAAAGCCAGGCACTGCGCAAATGACTACTTGCAATACCTATGCAGTCATATTCAGCTGGCCTCTGACACCAGAAATATCAGAGGAATGTACGGTGGCATTAAGAGAGCTTTTGGGCCAACCATCAAGAAGATCGCCCCCCTCAAATCTAAATCAGGGGACACAATCACTGACCAACGCAAGCAAATGGACCGCTGGGTGGAGCAGTACCTATAACTGTATTCCTGGGAAAATGTTGTCACTGAGACCGCCCTCAATCCAGCCCAGTCTCTGCCAGTCGATGTCGAGAGGAAGTTTTCCATATGTGAGAGTGGGTATTCCTCAATTGAAATTGAAATCTTAGAACATTTCCGTCAGCGCTGCTCATCTGCAGCCCAGGATGTGGCTGTCCTCCTTAACTGTGTGAATTCAGCAACTAAATTCTAAATGATACATTGTCCCTCTTGGGGCTAATCGACTGCTCTCTGATTCGAAACTGTCCTCTTCAACCGTTGGAATTCGGTACATTAACTTCCAAATGTTAGAGGCTGCCGTTCAATTGCATTCTGGGATGTGGCTTTCCTCTTGAACAGTGGCTTTCAGTAGTTAAGATCGTAATAATTGGGCACCTCTTTCTGGACGGCTCTGCTGTTCTGAGATGTGACTTTCCTCTTCGTGCCCATTCAGCAACCAATTTGTAAATGTTAGAGCGGCTCTCTCAGGGCTGCTCTACTGCTTTCTGGGATGTGCTGCCCCTTTTAACGTGGACACTCAGAAATTAAACACCAAATTTTGGACGGCCTCGCAGGCATTCTGTGATGCACTCTGGTATATGGGTGGCCTCTGTATGTGTGGGTATTCATTAATTAAATTTCGAAATGTTTGTGTGTCTGTAGATAATCCTCCTCTTGGCGTTACAACCTTCCCAATCACTGGTATCTCCTCGAGTTTCTACAACCCTCCCTAAATCTGTAACCCCATCTGGCCCCATAAACCCCTTCCTCCTTTTGTAACCTCCTCCAGCCCCTACAACTCTCCCTATCTTTGCAATATCCACCAGTCCTTCAATTCTCCATATCTCTGCAATCTCTTCCAATGCGACAACTGATCAAATGTCTGCAAACTACAACAATCCTTGCAAACCATCCTACCTCAGTAGCATCATCATGCCCCCTACACGCCACAAGCAACTCTGCCCTTTTGCAAATTGAACATATGCATCCCGGATCCCCATTTCTCCGCCAGAGATGGACGTGCATTCACAGCTGTGACCCTGCATTTGAAATGCCTTCAAAACGTCTGCATCTATGTTTCCTTAATGATTTACCTGCGTATGCAGGTGAATTTGCTAAGTTGCGCCCGCTTTACATTTTCTGTGCACCCGTGCAGCCACAGTGACTTAAAGGTACCGACTTGTTGCTTTCGTGTGGCATTTCCATTGCCGCACCGCTGTGCAGCTTAGAGATGCACTGCTCTGTTCAGGGCAGTCCTTAAGGCCGACCTCTTGGAGATAGCTTTTGAACCCCTCTGCTACTATTACCTTTTTGAATCAGTGTTGAAGTATTATCTGATTAACGCCCCTGTGAAACACCGTACGACGCTTTTGTCAATGATAATCGGCGTTAAATAAATGCATATCAGTTATTACAAGCAAGCAGCCTGTTTCGAAACTGTGGTATGGGCTCAAAATTCTGGAAACTATGTGGCAAGAAAGGGTTTGTTTTAACACCAAGCATTTTTGGCTCCCTGCTGACAAAGAACCTTATGGACCACAGGAATTCTACTCCTCCTCCACTGATTCAATGTTCGGTGAAGAAATGCCAGCGAGACTATATGGCTGGAAAAGAAAGAAAATACGAGCTTTAAAACAGGACATTTCATCACTACACTGCTTCCCAAGGTACTGCACAAACAATGAAGGAACCTTCAGAGGTTTTTAATGCAGAAAAACACTATTTTCCCAGCAAGGTCCTGGTAACAGAAACGCGAGAACTCACTCGACATTATCTGTGTTTTTTTATATTTATTTATTTATATATATTTTTGTGATGATGGCTAAGAGAGAAATGTTAGGCCCCAGGATACCGGGGAGAACTCATCCCATATTCTTGTTCCAAAGTGGCCGTGAGAGCTTTCGCATCCACTTGAGAGGGCAAATCGATCCTTAGTTTCATGTCTCATCCATAACAGTGCAGCACTTTCTCAGTACAAAAAAAAACAACTTATATTGATGTAGTGGCCTCAGGAACTGCTTCCAGCCACTCACAGGGGCATTACAAAACGATGTATAACAAAGAACCAGAGAAGGAATTAGCAGATGAGATGAATAAATACGTGGTTAAAGTGTTTATAAGGAGTGTCTTAGATGAGGAAAACTAGGTCGAGAGGTGGAGAGGTATAGGGAGAGTTTTCTAGAGCTTGAGCCCGAGGCAACTGAAGGTGCAGCCACCAGAAGTGGAATTTTTAAAATCAGGGCTGCACAATGGGCCGGAATTAGAACAGTGCAGATATCATGGATGGTTGTACGTTTGAAGGTGATTACAGAGATATCGAGAAGAGGGGGCATGAGTAGATTTGAAGAATACGTTGAGGATTTTATAAGTAAGAGGTTGTTTGACAGGGAGACAATGCAGTTTAGCGAGTTAAGTTGCGATAGAGGAATGGAACTTGGTTCGAGTTATACCACGAGAGAGTTTAGACTGAACTCAGGTTTATGGCGAATAGAATGCGAGAGGAGGCATGAGCGTTTGGCAAAACAATCATGATCAATTTGGAGGAACATTTTAATTCTATGTCATTACAGATGAAGGAAAGCTACAAACCCGGAGTCAGAAACCAGAGAAGAAGCAAAACAATTGGCGAGTACATGGTGGGGCTGAAGAAGTTAGTTGCATTACAACTTTGGTACATTATTAGACCGTGCATTACAAGGTCGATGTGTCTGTAGATTGCTCAATGAAAGCATCCAGTCACAATATGTGTATATACAAGATGTTATTTGATCTAGCTTGTACGATTGTTTCTACCACAAAGATGGCTAAAGGAATTCCATAGAATTTCAACCTATGCATACAACTAGTACAGATTCTGTTCACTTTCAGGAGGCTTTTGCAGAAACTAATGCTGGAATATCTGATTAAAAGAGAACTGATGATGAATGTTTATTGACTTTTCATCTCTGTAAGAGCAACCACACAGCATAGATAAGTCAGTTGAGAAGTGTATAATGCCAAAAGATAATCTGTACTGCAACTGCTTGCCAAGCAGAGGGGAAAACAGAAAAGAAAACTCCTCATAGTAATGGAAACATATATGTAACAAGGGTGGAGTTCACACTCTTCAAGTGAATTTAGGATACCTTAGCAGCGAGTAGCGCGGATTGTACAGACTTATGCCACTGACAATCACGTAAATGACATAAACCTCAGTAAAAATGTGCTGGTAAAACAACAGTATAGCAACATGCGAATTGATAATGTTGCAGATTGCTCTATTAAGAGTAGAGATACATACGAGAGCAAATTCAGTGTTGTACCTCTTACTGAGGGCACAGTTCCGTTGAAAACCTAATCTGGTGAGGTTTTAGAAACGTGTAAATAAATGAAGTGCAACGTCCATCATAAGGGCACATCTTTCACGTTATCCATTTTTTTGTCAACAAATCAACGTGAATAGACTCAGGCTGTCTTTGTAAGATGACCTTAGTCTAGGCGTTGAGGCGACCAGGAGCTTAATCAGCTATTGTATCGTTACAGACACATTTTCAAGGATAGCGCTGAAGAAAAATTTAGTGTGAAATCCCACATCTGAATTAGGCCTGATAGAAAACTAATATATTGCAAGTCTCGGCCTGCACCTTATGTGCTCAAAACTCAGCCTGAAGAGAAAATAAATAAGCTAGAGAGACCAATGCTTATTGGGCAGCCCCAATGATAGTAGTGCCTCTGTCGACAAGAACCATAACACTGTGTGAGGACTGCAAAGTGACAGTCAGCCAGGCAGTAGATGATGAACAACATACACCACGGACGTCTGAAAATGTGCATGTGGAGTTAGTGGGTTCCAAGATATTCACGAAGTTGGATTTATCACATGCTATTGCACAGCTCAATGCAGATTGATACAGTCAGCAGTGTTTCACGATAAAGACATACCCGGGGTCATTCTCCTGTAAAAACCTGCCCAATAGTGTGAAAACTGCTCCAAACATCTTTCAAGGGACAATGGATACGATTTTGCAAGGAGTGTCTCATTCCTTGTGTAATCTGGATTATGTGTTGATCACGACTGCAGCAGAAAAACAGAAACGTCAACTATTGGATGAAGGGCCAATGATCACAATTTTACTTTGGAATCAGCAAGTTTGTTTTCACGCAATTTGCGTTATTGTTCCTTGGATTCAAAATCAATGAAGAAGGACGTGCGCTCGGGAAGGAGTAGCTAATGAGTGTAGCCAATGCCCTAAAGCAAAGCGATGTCCCAGAAAATAGAATATTTCTGGCTATGGTCCAATTCTACTCGCAATTTCTGCCTTCAGTTTCCAACAGTGTTAGGTCCAATCCATGAGCTGTTCAGGGAAGATGTGAAATGGCGATTGTCGAAAGGACAACAGAATTCATACTTCGCACGAAAATAAAAAGGTTCACCACCAATTCCTTACTCCTTCATTTCATGACATAGTGTGACCTGAATCCAACATGTGATGTTGCGAACTATGGAGCTAGAATAGTGATTCGTCAAGTACTAAATGATCCTCAAGAGAAGCAAATAGCATTCACGTTATGCATGCCACATCATAGTGAACGTAACTATGTGCAGATAGACGTGAAAGCAACTCAAGACACGGCCACCAGTGGTGTAATAATTAATAACAGGGATATGCACGAGACCAAAATTAGTGGAGAACGTAGATCCTGGAGGGTGGTAGGGACAGGAGGAGGTTTTGGAGATTGAAAAGGTTTTAGGAACTGAAGGATGTTAAAGAGAATGGAAGGTTTATAGGGTCTAGAGGATGTTGAAGAGTTTGTAAGGTTTGTAGCGATTGGAGGGGTTCACGGAGGTAAGGAATGTTATAGTGCTGGAGAGATTACAATGATAGCAGCAGGAACATACGAGGATTTGCATACCAGAATAAAGTTTAAAATCGAAATGTTGTTTGCCTGGGAGCCAAGGTAGATCAGCGAGCACAAGGAATGTAAACGGAACTGAATGCAAGTGAAGACGCAGGCAGCATGGTTTTGAATTGCCTCAAGTTTACAGAGGTTGGAATGTGTGAGGCTGGCAAGAAATGTGTCGGAATATCAAGGCAAGACGTAACAATGGCATTGATGATGGTATTACCAGTAAATGAGCTGTGTCCGTGGTGAAGTGGGGCGATTGCATAGAGGTTGAAATAGATGGTCTTAGTGATGGCTTAGAGATGTTGTTGGACATTGGTCTTGGGAACACATTTAGGGCCAAGGTTTGGGCTATCTGTTTCAGCCTCAGCCTGGAGCCAAGATGAAGGATCAAGCGAGGGATAGACCAGGCGAGTGCATTTGGATGGCAGTGGATAGATTTGGAAGAGGAGGGTCTGGTCAACTGTGTCAAAGCCTACAGTCAAGCCAGGAAGTGTTTAATTTGAATTTTTCACAGTTAGCGATATAAGATGTCATATGTGACCTCAATAAGAAACGTTTCGTTATTATGGTAGAGGTGAGAACCAGATGATGGAGCTCCAGGAAATATATGCACGGATTTGAGAGGTGGCAACACATTCAAGGACTTTTGACATTTTAAAGAGGTTGGAAATCAGGTTTGTAATTTGCAAGGATGGAGGTACCAAGTTTTTTTCTGGAGGAGTCTGTTGATAATGGAAGACCTCAAGGAGAAGGGAAAGAAGCTGAGGGGAGAGAATTGTTAACAATATCATCTGACGTGCGTCAGGAAGGGAATCTAAACAACTGTCAAACTGAGGGGTCAAGTCTTTTTTTTTTCTTATTTGTGGGAAAAGGGCACCGCAGCCTCTGCCAGGATTTATTGCCCATTCCTAATTGCACTTGAACTGAGTAGCTTGCTAAGCCATTTCGGAAGGCATATAACAGTAAGCCATACTGCTGTGGGCCAGGAGTCCCGTGTAGGCCGAAACAGGCTTGGATGTCAGATTTCATAAACACCATCAGTGAACTAAATTGGTCTCTACCACCAACGGTAATGTTTTCATGGTCACCATTAGACTAGCATTTAATTCCAGAGTTTTTGATTGAATTCAAATTGAACCATCTGCCGTGGTGGGATTCGAGCACATGATCCCAGAGCATTAGCAATGCAGGTGGAGAAGAGTTTATGGCTGCTATTTTCCCTCCTGACCTGAAAGGGGTTTTCTGACTCCCCACCTGCCCTTTTCTAGCACTTCCTCTAAGCTCACCTTGTGCCTGCTGCACTGCTTTTTTTTCTGGTGTGTCTGACCACCCCCAAGTCAACACACTCGTTGGATGTCCACTCATCCAGCTGATGGTCACCTGTTTCCAGTTGTGCATAAATATTACATTCATAGACTGGAAACACTGGGCAGTGCATTTGGGCTGCACTCAGTTGTTTTGTGTATGCATTAATTGGGCAATTGATGTAAATGGATATTTCACCGCATTCTTGACCTGCTCTCTGAACTTTGACTGAGTCGCTCTATAAATGAGCGCCAGGCACTCCTCTGTTCCTCGCCAGACCCGTGTAATGCTCAAGCATATGAGTCACCACCCTTGGGTCGAGCACGTGACATTTCCCCCCCTCTCCCATCCCCTATTCCGATTCGGAGATACAGTATAGAAGAGGTTCCCTGGGGTTGCGGATCAGACACGCCCCATCCCCTGACAGTCACTTTCCAACCCCTTCCTGACGCCATCGTATGAGAGTCCTCCACTGGGTTAATGAAGCAGACACTCCCACTCCCTCTTCCCCTCACTGGGCTGGGAACACGCTCCAGGATGGGAGACCCATGAATGGGGATCAACAGGACAGTGGTCAGAATTGTTGCCACTCTTTTCACCTCCAGACATTGGGATTGGACATCACCGATATCAGCCAACCCCCAACCAGAGTTTATGCTTGAAACAACACTGGTCCTGAGGCTGGCTCTAGAGTCCTCCTTGCCCGATTATAAAAAAAAGCATGTCAATTATTCTGCCATAAGTGGGGAGAACCTGTCAGGTTAAACAAGGCAGTCTATAAAGTTAAAATGCTGAAACTACTATCCACATCAATGTTATTCCCTCCCCCTCCTCTTGTCAGCAATGTTTTTCATCTCAGTGTTGAGTCCGACAAGCAGTAATGTGCTTAACTGAGAAAATATGGCGCTATTCTTATTGATCTTCAGTGCAAGAGATTAGGAGGCCGAGGAAGAGTTATCAGAGTAGGAGTGTTATGTCGAATTAAAATGGCAATTGATCAGAAGCTGAGCGACATGCTTGAAGAATGAATGAAGTAAAGCAAATCAATTATCCAATGTCCACTTGTTCCCGTCCCAGTGTCCAGTAGACGCCATCGTGAGCAGTGAATACAGTGATGAAATTGAAAGTAATGCAAACTCATCGTATTTGACATGGAAGAAGTATTGAGGGCCTTGTTAAATGGGAAGGAAGGAGGCAAAGGAGCAGCTGTTTACATCACCTACGCTTGCACATCAAGGTGCCTGGGAAAGAAGAGTTGATGTTGGGATGATTGAAGCGTGGATGAACTTGTCCTAGGGGCTGGCAATTGGAGCAGAGCAGAATCTTTTGATTCTCGTGGAATTAGCCGGATGTGACAGAATGTGAAAGGCGATGCATTGAATGTGGAGGCTGAAGGTTTCGACGGTCAGGACAATGGCAAACCCACCGTGTTTCTGGAGGGGAGGAGAAAGAATGAAGTTAATCTCTTGGATAATAGTATTCATATGGTTGAGAGCCCTGTTAACCATCGTGGAGGTGGGAACCCTCGGCTGAGGAAAGGAGGACATTTCGGAGGCACTGATGTGGAAGTTAGATTCTCATAACAAATGGGACTGAGGTTGAGAAACTGGCAGACTGCAACAGAATATTTCCAAGAAGCGGAAAGTGAAATAAAGGTAGGTGTTGGAGTCGGTGGGAAAATTGAAGATTTTGGTGTCCAGCCAATCCCCTGGAATAGAGGTAGATAATTCAATGAATAGAACAAAGTTTTCAGGAACGGCCTATGTGAAGCTTATGGAAATGTGGAAATGGAAGGAAAAGATTATGAACGATTTCGAGTTCAAGACACAGTCTTCAAAATAACAGGAAACATATATGTGAAGGAGGAGACATGAGTAGAATTGGAACAAATAATAGACCACCTATCCCACACAAAGATAGCATAGCTAGGGCACACACAGGCTCCCATAGTGACGATTTGAGTGTGGAATATCGCCATGTTTTCACCGGAGGACAACACACCTATAGTTGGCAACAGTGTCCCTGCACAGGAATTGGCATCAGGATCTGGCGAGTGTTTTCATTCCCAGAATAAAGCAATTGAGGAAGAGAGAAGTCATGACGAGTGAATGGAACGAAACGAAACAATTCAAAATAGGGCCCTCAGAATGCATCATCAGAGTAAGATCGAGGGAAACAGATCTCATGTTATCTGTCCTGAAAATTTGCATTCCCTTTGAGTTTAAGGAAGGATCAGGTTTATTGGACCTTGGGCAAGAGAGGGGAGCCTGATATGGGCAGAAATGTAAATTAACATCTGGATTACCTTCCAAGCTCAGATAAGATGTCATACGTGCTGTGGACAGACGTGGCAGACTGAACCAGCAGATAAGATTTGGTGTCTAATGAAAAGATAGAGATCTCTCAGGAGAGGAAATAAATTAATGCACAAGAGATAATAAATAAAACATCAAAACATTTAAGAAAGAAAGTGGTCAATTATTTGTTGAAGTTATTAAAATGAGGATAAGGCCTCTTGCTCAGATCCATTGCAAGCACAGATAGTAAAAGAAAACATAGGGAAGAGAAAGCAGAGACACGAATATCTGTTACTACTAATCAGCAAATAGGGAATAAAGCCAGAGAAGTGACGGACAGCCAAGGTGCTTCTGGTATTAAAAACAAGGATGGATTGAATAACTCCCTGTACCATAGAGCAGGTAGGATTGCATTACTGATATGAGAGGTACCGAAATTCGTATAGAGAAAAATTAATGAAAAGAACGAGAATCTCATAATCTTAGAGAGCAATCAGCCCATATTCCAAAAGAAAAGTCACAATTGACCAATCGTACCTAATTATTTGAATAATAAACAGAATGAGTGTAAAAAATTCATTCTGTGGATGTAATATACTGCAATTTTCACACGGCCCTCTATATACATGCAGATTCATGACCAATCTTGCAGCTTGTGGAGTTAAGGGACAATCAGCAGAATGAACAGGAAGCTGGCTAATAAAAACGGATGGCAGGCGATATGGATTAATGGTATATACTCATACTAATGGATGGTGGAAAGTCGTGTTGTGCATGGATCCACGCTGGCAAGGCTGCTGTTCAACATCCATGTGATCAATGTGATCAAGGGAAGGGGAAGCAGAAATATATATATATATATACACATATGAGCCTCTTTAAACAGCGTTCAAATCACATGCAGCTTCCACAGTGGAGACTGCGACACTGACTACTCCCTGGTGTGCAGCAAGGTTAGCCTCAAATCAAAAAAGCTGCATCACTCCAAGCAGAAGGGCCGCCCGCGCATCAACACAAGCAGAATTTCTCATCCACAGCTGTTACATAAGTTTCTAAATTCACTCGACAAAGCCCTTCAAAACACTCCCACAGGGGATGCAGAGACTAAGTGGGCCCACATCAGTGACGCCATCTTTGACTCAGCAATGACCACCTGTGGCAAACGTGTGAAGCAGAATGCAGACTGGTTTAAATTCACATTGAAGAGCTGGAGCCTGTCATAGCCACTAAGCGCATTGCATTGCTGTACTACAAGAAAGCCCCCAGCGATTTAACATCCGTAGCACATAAAGCAGCCAGAAGCGCTGCAAAAACAACAGCCAGGCGCTGCGCAAATGACCACTGGCAACACCTATGCAGTCATATTCAGCTGGCCTCTGACACCGGAAATATCAGAGGAATGTATGATGGCATTAAGAGGGCTTTTGGCGAACCACCATGAAGATTTCCCCATCAAATCGAAATCAGGGGACACAATCACTGACCAATGCACGCAAATGGACCGCTGGGTGGAATACTACCTAGAACTGTACTCCAGGGAAAATCTTGCCACTGAGACCGCCCTCAATGCAGCCCAGTCTCTGCCAGGATGAGCTGGACGTAAAAGCCAAGAAAATCGGAACTCAGTGATGCCATTGATTCTCTAGACAGCGGAAAAGCCCCTGGGAAGGACGGCATTACCCCTGAAATCATAAAGAGTGCCAAGCCTGCTATACCTTCAGCACTGGACGAACTGCTTTGCCTGTGCTGGGATGAGGGAACAGTACCACAGGAGATGCGCGATGCCAATATCATCACCCTCCATAAGAACAAGGGTGACCATGGTGACTGCAACAACTAGTGAAATTACCCTGCTCAGCATAGTGGGCAACGTGCCCGCTCGATTCGCTTTAAACATGCTCCAGAAGCTGGCTGAGCGTGTCTACCCTGAGGCACATTGTGGATTTCGAGCAGAGAGATCCACCATTGATATGCTGTTCTCCCTTCGCCAGCTGCATGAGAAATGCCATAAACAACAGAAGCCCCTCTACATTGCTTTTATTGATCTCACCAAAGCCTTTGACCTTGTCAGCAGACGTGGTCTCTTCAGGATACTAGAAAAGATTAGATGCCCACCAAAGCTACTAAGTATCATCACCTCACACCATGACAATATGAAAGGCACAATTCAGCATAGCAGCGCCTCATCAGACCCCATTCCTATCCTGAGTGGCGTGAAACAGGGCTGTGTTCTCGCACCAACACTGTTTGGGACCTTCTTCTCCCTGCTGCTCTCTCATGCGTTCAAATCTTCAGAAGAAGGAATTTTCCTCCACACAAGATCAGGTGGCAGTTTGTTCAACCTTGCCCGTCTAAGAGCGAAGACCAAAGTACGGAAAATCCTCATCAAGGAATTCCTCTTTACTGACGATGCTGCATTAACATCTCACACTGAAGAGTGCCTGCAGCGATTCATCGACAGGTTTGCGGCTGCCTACACTGAATTTGGCCTCAAGAAAACGAACATCAGGGGACAGGACGTCACAAATGCCCCATCCATAAATATTGGCGACCACACTCTGGAAGTGGTTCAAGAGTTCACCTAACTAGGCTCAACTATCACCGGTAACCTGTCTCTCGATTCAGAAATCAACAAGTGCATGGGAAAGGCTTCCACTGCTACGTCCAGGCTGGCCAAGAGAGTGTGGGAAAATGGCGCAATGACACAGAACACAAAATGCCGAGTGTTTCAAGCCTGTGTCCTCAGTACCTTGCTCTACGGCAGCGAGGCTTGGACAATGTACATCAGCCACGAGCGACTTCTCAATTCATTCCTTCTTCGCTGCCTCCGGAGAATCCTTGGCATCAGGTGGCAGGACCGTATCTCCAACACTGAAGTCCTCGAGGTGGCCAACATCCCCAGCATATACACCCTACTAAGCCAGTGGCGCCTGAGGTGGCTTGGCCATGTGAGCCGCATGGAAAATGGCAACATCCCCAAGGACACATTGTACAGCGAGCTCGTCACTGGTATCAGACCCACTGGCCGTCCTTATCTCCGCATTAAAGACCTCTGCAAACGCGACATGAAGTCCTGTGACATTGATCACAAGTCGTGGGAGTCAGTTGCCAGTGATCGCCAGAGCTGGCGGGCAGCCATAAAGGCGGGGCTAAAGTGCGGCGAGTCAAAGAGAGCTAGCAGTTGACAGGAAAAAAGACAGAAGCGCAAGCGGAGAGCCAACTGTGTAACAGCCCTAACAACCAATTCTTTCTGCAGTACCTGTGGAAAAGTCTGTCACGCTATAATTGGCCTTTATAGCCACTCCAGGCGCTGCTTCACAAACCACTGACCACCTCCAGGCGCTTACCCATTGTCTCTCGAGACAAGGAGGCCAAAGAAGAAGATATATATGCATAGATTTATACTAATTGATCAAGTTGCGCAATGGTATTTAAATAGCAAAACAATTTCAGTGGATCTAAGTGTAGACTTCTGGAATTTGGTTAGACGATTAAGCATCCCAAAATTCTTCTTGGAAAATAAGTGTCCGACTGTTTGCAGAGGAAAAAGTCGTACAGGTTCACAAATCATTAAAACTGGCAAACCTGGGAACAGGGCCATAAGAATGCAAATCGTGGATTGGAGTTCATTTCAAGACGAAAGGAATTCTTAAAAAAAAGCAAGCAGCTGATCTAAAACTAATAAAGAATCCAATAATTACATCACTTAGCGTATGCAAAACATTGCTGCTAACCATATTCCAAGTGTCGGTGCAACGTCTCGCATGCCTCTGTTTTAAGTTACCATGCAGTCCCGCCCCCAATCACGTGGAGGCGTGTACTGTCCATCATCAGAAATTGCATCAGCTGCCTGTGTGCAGGCGCTGGTGGCATTTCAAAGGGAAGACAACTGTGCCGGCTTATGTTTTTTTTAAAGATACAACCTCCCCCAACCACCCCCCCCCACCCCGCAAAAACATTAGGAAATACATTTCTCAAGCCCATGACCCACATTCAAATAACAATTGCATTAACTGTTTGCACTTACCCCCAAAACATTTACCTCCAAATGTGACCTCCACACCCCCCAGACAATACTGCACAAAACTAAATGTTCACATCTTCCCACCATCACCTGTACCCATGACGGCTTTTGACACCTTCTCCACCACTCGGCAAATATTCACTTCTCCCACCTCTCCACTAGTGTCACTCTGGCTTCCCTTGGACGGGGAACTGAATGTATTGGAGTGTCGGCCGCCGCGCTGAAGATCGTGACTTCCAAAATGCATTTGATAAAGTATCACACAGCAGACAGTGAGCAAAATTATGGACTAAAACAGACCGTAGCAACGTGGATATAATATTGAATTGCCTTAGCGACAAGAAAAAGAGAATAAAAGCAAAATACTGCGGATGCTGGAAATCTGAAACAAAAACAAGAAATGCCGGATTCACTCAGCAGGTCTGGCAGCATCTGTGGAAAGAGAAGCAGAGTTTACGTTTCGGGTCAGTGACCCTTCTTCAGAAAAAGAGAATATTGGTTACTGGATTTTTTTATTAAGAATTGAGGAATCCTTGCAGTGGAGTTCCCCAAGGGACAGTTTTAGGATACTTGCTGCACAAGATGTGCACTAATGTTCGACACATTGGTGCACAGGGCATTTCTTCAAAATTTGCTGATGATCCGATATGTGAAAGCATTGTTAACTGTGAGGAGATCGTGTAAAACTCCAATATGACCTAGAAATGTGACTGGTATTGAGGAGATGTGGCAGATGCAATTTAATGCATAGAAGTGTGAAGTGATTCATTTTGTTAGCAAGCATGCGGAGGGACCATATAAATTAAAGGGCCCAATTCTAATTATGGTCCAGGATCAGAATGACGTGCTGGATGTGTACCTGCATAATTCATTGAAAGTGATAGGTCTGGTTGAGAGAAAATCATCTTAGTTCTTCTTCATATGAGAAAAAAGTACAAAAGCAAGAGCGTTATAATAAACTTGACGAGAACACTGGTTCGGCCTCAACTGGAGTATTGCGCCCAGTTCTTGGACCCAGACTTTATGAAAGTTACGATGACATCAGACAACATGCAGAAAAGGTTCACGAGGATGGTCCCAGAGATGATACACTTCAGTTACGCAAATAGATTGCAGACCTTGGGAGGGTTTTTTTTTTGGTAAAAGAAGGTTGACAGCAGATTTGATGGGGATATTTCAAGTTGTTCGAGGTGCAGACACAGGAGATAGGGATGCACATTTTTCATTGGTGGAGGGATGGAGGACAAAATACTACAGATATAAGCTAATTGCAAAAAAGAAGCAATGACAACATGAGAAAAAGCTTGTTTTTCACGCAGGTGTTTGCTAGAATCTGGAATGGCCGGCATGAGAGTTTGATGTAGCCCAGTTCAACCGAGGCATTCGAGGGGGAATTGAATTGTTATAGGAAAAGGAAGGATGTGGAAGGCTGCGAAGATAATGCAGTGGAATGCCATTCGATAAATTTATCCTTTGGAGTGCCAACATATGCATGATGGGCCGAAATATCTATTTATGTGTTGTAAAAATGCTCTGATTCTGTATTTTGTTAAGAAAAATCATGCTGCAGGGAATTTAAATGCTGTAAGAGCGCTGTCCTGCTGCTTAACTGTCAGTAAATAGTAAATATCTGTGTCTGTTGGGGTATTTCAATACAACACGGAACAACATCAACGCATTTCCATTTAAACATTAATTGCCAAACATTGACCACTAACTTCCCCTTTGCAATCAATTGCATTCTTAACACACAGAGGCTGTTTCATAGAATGGAGAAATCAGTCACTTGAAGCAATGATTTCAAAATAGAAGCACATTCGATAACTGTACTCAGTACAAGCCTGCAGTGACAGATACTCCTAGTAGTACATGATCACTGAAATCAGCTGTTTCATTCCGGTTAGTGACCCCCTCTCAGTACAATTCTGCAGTGATAGATATTCCCAGTAATGCATGGCTCTGGGTGGGGTCAGGTGCTCCATTCCAAGTAGTAGCCCACGCTCAACCCAATTCTGCAGCGACTGATACTCCCACGAATGCTTTCAATCAGGGACTAGCATTCATGGAGTTCTAATGGCACAGTATACAATATTTCACTAAATGTATTAAGTTGATAATTCAGACTGCCAGTCAGTTACTAACAGCTAAGGAAATAGAATTTTTTTTGAAAAACATTAGTAATGCAAAGCATTCAACATAAGGGAATGATACCTTTGATTGTGCGTCTGTATAGTTGAGACCTCTAGATCACTGTGTATTGTTATCAGTTACATAATAAAACTAGGGTCCAGCTCCCACACAGATATACACATCAGATTTTAGTTACTTATCAGGAACACCAATGACGGCAAGGATCATGTAATATATTTTCACTATACTGTCAACTGGTTGATGCATTTTCTCTGTGAAGCGATCTGTCCCTCCGTGCTGCTCACCATGTCACTGTCCCAAGCTCCGAGGCAATACCTTCATGGAGTCTTTAATTTATACCCTGTGGGAGCACCATGGAGATACTGAGGTTGCAACATCGTTCATACATTTAAATTTGAACAAATAGATTACGACATCCAGTTCAGCCCATGAACTGATAGAATATATTTGGGTCTGAGATTCAATTAGAAAACGCAAAAGACTGGAAAATTTGAGTCACATTAAAATAATGAATACAAATAAACCTGTATTCTGCCAGCAATGAGGTTATTCTTTCAAGGGTCATCAGTTCCATTTCTCGATCCCATATCTTTTTTCTCACCGATGTCCTTCTCTCAACTGTGGCCATTCAATAACTGCATTCCAAATGTTACAATATCCTTATCAGGGTTAAACTGCTGCACTTTGAGATGTGGCTGCCCTCTTTAACAGTGAACATTCATTTACATGACGAAAATGCGGTATTTGTGTCCATGGATTACTGGATTCAACTAATACAGCACCAGCAACTAATGGAACACCATAAACTGATATAACATTGCAATGTAATATAGAACTTCAAAGTATGACAATGCATGAAACCAGTAGAGCAACTCGAGTAATACAGACTCTGCAACCGATGCAGTCCCCGCCCTCAATTTATATAATTCCTCCAACAGATACTTACTCTCAAACCAATACTGCCCCTCAAACCGATAAAAGCCCTCCAACTTTCCAAACCCTCCCACTGATTTTGGCCGTTCAAGTCATAATAACCCTCCGTGCAAAGCAGTAACTACATTCAAAACAGTCCGTCCAGCTAATACAGACATTCGAGCTGATGCAGACATTTCAAAATCAGCATCGTAATGCAATACAAAACTCAAAATAATAGGTCACCTGAAACAAATACAGTCCTTAAACTAAAACCTCACCTTACATTAATGCAGCTAAGACAGCTTCTCAAACTAAAACAGCAACTGAAGTGTTGGCTCCAGTTCTGGAGACCATACTTCAGGAAGGATGAGAGAGTCATGGAGAGCCTGGAGAGGATATTTACCAGAGCTGTTCCAGGTATGGAGGATTTTAGTTTCAAGGTTTGGTTGGAAAAGCTGTGTTTGTTCTCTTTGGAACAAAGAAGATTGATGGGAGATTTAATGGAAGTGTGCACGTTTGTGATAGTCTTATATAACTTTGACAAGGCGAAACAGTTTCCATTAACCAATGTTACAACGACTAGGGGAAACAGATAGAAAAGTTTGGGCAGCATATGAAAGGGGAACATGAGGAAGCACTTCTGTGTGCAGCCGGCCGAAATGATGCGAGACTTGCAGCCCACAAGGTGGGAAGAAGCAGAAACAAACTTAAAGAGGAAGTTGCATGACCACTTCCAAGAAAGAGATTTCAGCACTATGGGGTCGAGTGAAGGCGTTGGGCTGATTGCATAGCTCCACAGAGAGCAGCATGAACTCGATAAACCAAATGATCTCACGCTGCACTGTAAAATGGCTCCATGACTCTATAACTAATACAGCAGTTGAAACCAATGCAGAGACTTCCTAATAGCAGTGTATCTCAAGCAAGCAAATGAAACGAACACAAAATCCTAAAGTAATAATGCTGCTCAAACTCATACAGTACACAAACTCGTACAGCAGGGAATCAATGAAATTTACAGCATGGAACAAGCTCATTCGACCAGGGTATAGAATCTTCAGGCATGACAGGGGAGGGGGTAAAAGAGGAAATGCATTGCACTGTTGATCAAGGTGTCAATTACTGCAGTAAGAAGGGATGATATCTTAGAAGGTTCCTAAAAAGAGACCATATGGGTAGAGCGTAAAAAAAAACAAAAAAGGGGCAACCACTTGGTTGGGAGTGTACCACAGGCCATCAAACAGTCAGGGAGAGATAGAAGAGCAGATGCATACACAAATCGCTGAGACACAGAGAAGGTCCATTAATAGTCAGGTCATGTGGCTGATGGTCGGCACAGACTCGGTGGGCCGAAGGGCCTGTTTCAATGCTGCATCTCTAAACTAAACAAAACTAAGTTCTTTTTAAAAGGAGAGGACTAACAAACAGATGAGCGATAAAGTTTATTTAAATGCTAAATTAGACAGGATACGTAATATGCAGATGAATAAAGTTATCGTATAGAGATCAGGCAACTGCCAATGAGAGAAGAGGATATCCGAGACTGGGTATTGTGCAATGAAAGGGAAATAATTGACAATTTAGTTGTTCAAGAACCAATTGGGAATGAGCGACCATAATATGATAGAATTGGTTGCCAAGATGGAGAGTGACGTAGTTGATTCTGAGACTAGGGTCCTGAATCTTATTAAAGGAAACTACGAATTTATGAGGTGCGAGTTGGCTATGATGGATTGGTACACGTTATTTAAAGTGGTAATGGTGGATAGACAATGGCAAACATTCAAAGAGTGCATGGCTGAACTGCAGCAATTATTTATTCCTGTCTGGCACAAATGCAAAACGGGAAGGGTAGCCAAACCATGGCTCACAAGTGAAATTAGAGATAACATTAGATCGAAGCAAGAGGCATACAAATTTGCCAGAAAAAAACAGACCTGAGCATTGGGAGCAGTTTATAATTAAGCAAAGGAAGACCAAGGGACTGATTAAGAAAGGGAAAATAGACAATGAGAGAAAGCTTGCAGGGAACATAAAAAACTGACTATAAACGTTTGTATAGGTATGTGAAGACGAAAAGCTTGGTGAAGACAAATGTCAGTCCCTGACAGTCAGAAACAGGGGAATTTATTATGGGGAACAAAGAAATGGCTGACCGACTAAATGCATACTTTGATTTTGTCTTCCCAAAGGAGGACACAAATATGATATCGGAAATGTTGGGGAACACAGGGCATAGTGAAAGAGAGGAACTGAAGGAAATCAGTATTCGTAGAGAAATGGCTTTTGGGAAATTGAAGGGATGGCAGGCTGCTAATCTACATCCCAGATTACTTAGGGAAGATGGCCTAGAAATAATGGATGCACTGATGGTCATCTTCCAAGATTCTATAGAATTTGGAACTGTTCCTACAGATTGGAGGATAGCGAATGTAACCCCACTATTTAAAAAGGGAAGGTAGAGAAAAACAGCAGGGAATTATATACCAGTCAGCCTGACGTCAGTAGTGGGGAAAATTCTAGACTCCTTAAGAAAGATTTTATAGCAGATCGCTTGGAAAACAGTGGTAGAATCGGACAGTCAGCACGGATTTACGAAAGGAAAATCGTACTTGACAAATCTACTGGAATTCTCTGAGGATGTAGCTAGTTGAGTTCATAAGTGGCAGCCAGTGGATGTGGGAATAAACCCCTAGTTTGTGTAATATCACCTCATAATTTAACCCTTGGGGTCCAGTTATCATTCTGGTAAATCTACACTGCACTCAGATGGACATGGACGCCCCAAGTCTTTTTGAACCTCCAGTGCTTCTATCTTTTCACCATTTATAAAGTACTCTGTTCTAGCCTTTTAAAATGACATTGAAATCTACCACAGTTTTGCCCATTTATTTAATATATTAATATCACTTTGTAATTTGATACTTCCAGCTACACTGCTTACAATGCTACCTATTTTTGTGTCATTGGCAAACTTGGGTATGTGGCATTCGATCCCATCATCTTAAATCGTTGATAAATACAGCAAAACAGAGACACACACGAGTTTTGCACGAGTAGACAGGAGTGAATCATTCCATCCTGGAGGTTTTTCAATTCCAGATTTATGTTACTTTAGAAAAAACAAAATTCAAATTCAGAAGAGCTCATTATGGGATTTGAACTCCTGCTTTTCAATCATCAGATCAGGCCTTCAAATTAAAACCCATAAAAAGAGATTAATTGACCTACTGCTGTTGTCTGACTGCCTCAGGGTTTGTATATTGTTCCCTTCTCTTCTTCTTCCATGTGTCTGAAGTCTTTGAAGTTTGTCAGACATTGGTAAACTACTTCATGTGGTGTTGTGAAAATACTTTCAATTCTGTGGATCTGCAAGGGACACAATTCAAATTTTCACCTTATTGCATCAACCAAAAGCTGCAGGTCCATTCAAACACTCCTATTTCCTGTCTCTGCAAAGATAGCTCACACTTCCACAGTGCAGGAATCCATGAATGGAAATAGCTTTTGACACATTTCCCAACACGTTTGCGCACACTTTTCAGGATGAAGCTAAATTCAAGTTACAGATTGCAAGCCGCAAATTGAATCTTTAAGATATAAAAAGTGACACAAATGAAATCCCAGATCTCTCTGTCTCTGTACCCATTTTAACGTTGTACCATTTAGTTTATATCGCTTTTCCTCAGCCTTCCTTGCAAAATGCATCATTTTACATTTCTCAGCATTGAAGTTAACCTGCCACGTGTCTGACCATTTCACCAGACTGCCTCTGGCCTCCTGAGGTCGACTACTATTCCCTTCCCTGTTTATTACATTGCAGATGGAGAGAGGAAGACAGAGACAGACAGAGAACAACCCCAGCTTCTCCAATCTATCCAGGTAACTGAAGTCCCTCATCCCTGGAACCAGGCTTGTGAATCTTTTCGGCACCCTCGCTAATGCCTCCACATCCTTCCTCAAGTGTGGTGCCCAGAATTGGATACAATACTCCAGTTGAGGCCAAACCGGTGTTTTACACAGGTCTGACATAGCCTTCTTGCTTTTGGACTCTATGTCTGTATTTATAAAGCCCAGGACACCTAATGCTTTTTAACCACTTTCTCAACCTGCCCTGCTACCTTCAATGATGTTTGTACAAATACCCGCAGATCTGTCTGTTCCTGCACCTCCTTTAGAATGTTATCCTTTACTTTATATCGTCTCTCCTTTTTCCTACCCGTGGAGGCTGAAGATGTGGGTATGGTTCTTAATGAATTCATTGTGCCTTCTTCACAAAAGAGGGGACGAATCAGACATTGTAGTCCACGAGGAGGGGTTTGAAATATTGAATTTGATAAACAGTGAGAGAGGAAATATTGAAGGGAATTAGCATCTTTGAAAGCTGATAATTCACCAGGCTCAGACTGCTCAGAGGTGCAAGGGAGGAAATAGCAGAGGCTCTGACCATCATTTTCCAATCTTCTCGGGTTCCAGTCGTGCTGCCAGAGGACTGCACATGTTGTATTGTTGATCAACAAGGGAGAAGGTAATAGACTGAGTAATTACAGGCTACCCAGCCTAATCACAGTGGAGGGCAAATTATTGGGTTCAAGGAACTGATTCACTCCTTTCTAGTACTTTGCCCCCTTCCCCTCTCAAGAATATCAGAGTGGGCCCCTTTTAATTTCTTTCTTTCAAACAGTTACAGTACTGAAACAGGCCCTTCTGCCCACCGAGTCTGTGCCGACCATCAACCACGCATTAATACTAATCCTACACTATTTCCATACTCCTATCACATCCCCACCTGTCCCTATATTTCCCTGCCACCTACCTATACTAGGGGAAATTTATAAAGGCCAATTAACCTATCAACCAGCAAGTCTTTGGCTTGTGGGAGGAAACCGGAGCACCCGGAAAAAACCCGCGCAGACACAGGGAGAACTTGCAAACTCCACATAGGCAGCACCCAGAATTGAACCCGGGTCGCTGGAGTTGTGAGGCTGCGGTGCTAACCACTGTGCCGGCCTAAACACTGTAGTGTTCACCCCCTGCCTCCCTTCCCTATACCAATACTGCAGAGCTGAGCACTTCCATACCTCGGTCGTGCCAGCCTTCCCTCGATAGAAAAATGAAGGCAGTGGAGTGTCACACGTTGTGCTGAATTTCGGGAACTGAAACTAAATTCGCTGTGCAATACTACTACATTAAAGCAAAGATCGAATTAGCAGTTGGAAAGCAAGGTCCCCTCGAAAAGCGGCGGAGAGGCCGCCAGGACAATCCAGGTGACGGACTTTGTGGCGGCCACTGCCACTCCAACTCTTTGCTGTGCCCCTGCCATGGAAAGCGACGACTGGCTGGGTAGAAAATCCAGCTGTCTGTCCACAAATACTGTAGCAGAAAGTTTTATCACTTTAAATACTTCTATTAGGTAGATGTTTAACATTTTAATTTCAAGGGAAAAGTCGGCATCCTGTTCATCCTCCAGATATGGGTATGCCCTCATGTTTCGGGCACCACTTGTAGAATGCTTCTGTACCCTCTCAATCACTTCTATATCCTTCATTTAACATGCCAACCAGAATTCCACACAGTATTCCAGGTCTGGTATAATCGGCATAAAGGATTATGCATATCTTATTGTATCCCTCAAGCAATACATTTCAGACCGTCCTTTGCAATTTGATAGCTAGTTATGCTGTGTCCGTACATTGACAGATTTCTGTACGTGTTCTGCCAGATACCTTTCACCTCTATAGCATCTGGTTTGTTATTTGGCAAGTTGAATTTATTCATTTTCGGGATGTGACCGTGGCTGGCAAGGTCAGCATTTAACATCCGTTCCTAATTGCCCTTGAGAAGGTGATGATGAGCTTCCTCGGAGAACCGCTACAGTCCAAAAGGTGTCGTGATGCCGTTTGCAAGTGGGTTCCAGAATAATGACATAACAACAGTGAAGAAGTGGTGATAGAGTTCCAGATCAGAATGGCGCGTGGCTGGGAAGGGAAATGCAGGGTGTGGTGTTTCGATGCATTTGAGGTGTTACATTAGATTTAGCTGCTGTATTAGTGTGAGAAAATGCATTTGTTTGACGGACTGTATTCACTTACGGGGCTGTTTCGATTTGAGAGGCTGTTTTGGTTTGAGGGGCTGTATTTGATTCAGGGGCTGTACGTGTTTGAGGTCCCGTATTAGTTTGAGAAATTGTATTAGTTTGAGATCTTGTATTAGTGTGATGGAAGGAATAATTTTGCAGAACGATATTAATGAGATGCTGAATTATTTTGAGCAGCTGTGTTAGTTTGACGATCCATAGACAAGATGTCTCTAAATAATTGTTCCGTTGAATTCCCACATTTCAACGCTGCAGCCACAATCCAGAGTTCAGTGTACGAGCCCTGAGTGAGCAGAATAACGTTCAGAATTCAATTAGTAAATGGACACAGTAGAGTGAATGAAGACAACAATATAAGATTTTGAGATGGGAGTGATGGTGTTTCAAGAAACGTCATCATTGCTGAGTTAATACAGATTCCAATTATCATTCATTAATTGATATGATAAGATTGTCCGGTCTTTGGGGTTTTCAAATTCAATCTCTGTGCTAAAAATATTCTCTCAAAACAAGGGATGAACACAGCTGTTGTAGCTTGCTTGTTGAATACAAAACAAAACAAAGGTTGCAACATCAATGTCATTTGAAAATTTCTGCAAGGTATAAATTGAATACTCGGGGAATGCATGGTCTCAGAGTTCATTCAACGATATTGCTTGCAACACGACAGAACAGGTTGCTCCACACACAGCAAAATGCATCTTTCAATGGAAAATATCCTGAAAATATACTTCGTGATCCTTGGCTCCATTGGTGTTCCTGGTAAGTGACTTCAACAATTGCAGCGGTGTAAATCTGTGCCAGACTTCATCTCTGGTTTAGTACTGTGACTGATAATGCTACACTTTGAACTAGGGTTGACCAGTACATACAGTCGGTCAGTGACATCATTTCGTTAAGGTGAATGTTCTGAATTACCTCGATGGTTTCATTCCATTTCTTCAATTGAAAACAAATCTATTTGCAGTTCGTGGGCTCTCTGAAATGTCCTGTCACTCTATTTGCTGGAGTATTCTGGACTGTTGAATCAAAATTCAGTGTCGGGATCTATCTGAAGAAAGATATTTCTGGCACTGTCAGATATTGTACAATAATACTCAGTCTGTTTAACCAACATAATTGAACAGCTGACAACGGTGACCATGCATGACTGTGGCTATCAGTCATTGCAGAATTACACTGACTGTGGGTTATTTATCACAGTGCAGCACCTGTGACCATGTCTTTCTGGGAGTATCTATAACTGTAAAATTCTAATGAGTTTCTCACATTAAATTGAATGTCGCACCTCACCCCAGTGGCCATACATTACTAGAAGCATGTCACTTTCGAGTTGCACTGTGTTTCAGGTGAATAATATCTTTGCGTGATGAAACTGCTTTCCTGTTGTATGAATGGAAGAGGCTGAAATGGAAAGATTTTTTTTCTGTTGGTTGAAGTTACTGGTAATACGTTTTAATGTGAAGTGCATTGATTTGTCTTTGGCTCTGATGAAACAGAAACGGTTGTAAACTACTTACTAACAGGTAAATAGCAGTGCAACATAGTCACCGCATTCAAATCGAGGCACAGTGGCGCAGTGGTTAGCACCGCAGCCTCACAGCACCAGCGACCCGGGTTCAATGCTGGGTACTGCCTGTGTGGAGTTTGCAAGTTCTCCCTGTGTCTGCGTGCGTTTACTCTGGTTGCTCAGGTTTTCTCCCACAGCCAAAAGACTTGCAGGTTGATAGGTGAATTGGCTGCTATAAATTGTCACTAGTGTAGGTAGGTGGTAGGGGAATATAGGGACAGGTGAGGAGGTGGTAGGAATACGGGATTAGTGTAGGATTAGTATAAATGGGTGGTTAATGGTCGGCACAGACTCGGTGGGCCGAATGGCCTGTTTCAGTGCTGTATCTCTAAATCTTAAAAAAAATCTAAATCTAAATCCTCTGTCGAATAACTTATCCTTACCCGAAATAGAGTCAGTGGTAACACTTTCTGCTGCTGATTATTTCCTTCTTCCAGCACGGTCCTGAATACCTTTGTGGATCGTGGATGCTGAATGTTATTATCTTGCTGCTACTCTGGATGAATATTGGCCCGTGATTATTGCAGTTCTGCTAAATTTGTGTCGAACATTGGTTCAATCTCAACCAGAGTACTGTGTCCTTTTCTGTGCACCACAGTTTAGGTAAATTGTGAAGACTTTAGAAAGGGTGCAGGAAAGATTCACGAGAATGCTTCCAGCGATGAGGAAAGTCAGTTATGTAGATAGATTGGAGCAGTTTTGAGTATGTTGCTGCAGAAGAGAAGGTTGAGCGGAGATTTGATAGAGGTGTTCAAAATCAAGAATAGTCCAGACAAAGCAGAAAGGGAAGATACTGTTCCTATCGGTTGAAGGATCGGGCACAAGAGTGCACATATTTACGGTAATTGGCAAAAGAAGGAATGATTAGATTAGATATACAGCACTGAAACAGGCCCTTCGGCCCACCGAGTCTGTGCCGAACATCAACCACCCATTTATACTAATCCTACACTAATCCCATATTCCAACCAAACATCCCCACCTGTCCCTATATTTTCCTACCACCTACCTATACTAGTGACAATTTATCATGGCCAATTAACCTATCAACCTGCAAATCTTTTGGCTTGTGGGAGGAAACTGGAGCACCCGGAGAAAACCCACGCAGACACAGGGAGAACTTGCAAACTCCACACAGGCAGTACCCGGAATCGAACCCGGGTCCCTGGAGCTGTGAGGCTGCAGTGCTAACCACTGCGCCACTGTGCCGCCCCAATGGTGTTATAAGGAATATCTTTTTATCAAGCAGCGAGTCGTTCGCACCTGGAAGCCATTACCTGACAGTGCATTGAAGGCATTTTCAATAGGGGCATTCAAGAGGAATTGGATTGTTATCTGAGAAGGATAAATGTCCAGGGCTATGGGGAGATGCTGGGGAAATTATAGTAGGTAAAGTGGTCTAATGGAGAGCCAGCACAGCGACAACTATTCAAATGGCCTCCATCTGTCATTCTATGATTATGTCCCTGTAGTAACTGGTTATAGTTTGGCAGATCAGTTCGTACCTAAGATGCAGAGTCTCGACACATATAAACTGCAGCAGATGTACCTTTAACTCAGTGGGGAGGGCCTCTGTGAGGAAGAGCATTTACAGCTCATGATCATACATAGTAGACTTTTATAATATAAACATCAGAACGGGAGGCAGTCAATAAAAATATCTGGTAACAGCTAATGATAAAATAAATAGATCGCTTCTTTCAATTCTGGTATTCTCCTCGTTAAAGTAATTGTACCTGTGCATCAATATCTCATTCCGTTACATGGGGACATGAACTTTATACAGAAAGCTCAGAGTTGTAGAAACAAAGGGTCAATATTCATTTAATATCAGTGCTTTGCTTTTTCCTTTCCATTCCTCTGTAAATTAAATGTAAATGTTTTGCAAATATGTGTCTGTGAATCCTGTTGCAAGGCTACCGCATTAATGCTTATTTTCCAAGGAATATTTGGAAGTCTTACTTTTCTGACTAAAACGCAGCACCGCACACTTAGCTATAACGAAATTAACTTGTCATTGTTCAAGTTTATTAATTATTTTAATGATGTATTCGGGTAGATTACTGCACCGTTCTCCTGTATTAACAGTGCTCTCATTTTGGATTTGTCTTCAAATATTGAAAGCGTGTTTCTGCTGCAACATGAAGTTCAATGCACATACTTAATTTGGCTCTGGACAAGACTTCGCCAATTAAGGCAACAGATATACTTGGATAGCAATTGTAGAACGTTCATTGGACGTAAACGTAGGCTGGACAAACGTATGAAGATAAATTTTCAGCTTTCTCAGGAGCACTCTCTAGTCGAATATTTTTCACTGAATGAAGCAAAGGACCTGTCAATCTTTTTGGTCTTGATCCCTCACAACGTGACGAAGGTTGCATCTGTCAGTCTGTGGTTCAACATCTGAATAATTCCATTGTTTCGCACACTAACACCTTGCAAGACTCCTGATTGTAATCTTTTCCTGACTATCACGCCACATGTCAGTCAGGGTAATAAGACTGGCTTTTAATTACAACTTCCATTTGAGATACGTACCTGGGCAACATGGACATAGGAGTTCTCATGTTGTCCAAGGTCCCAGACATTTCCTCTTAAGTACTGTCTCTTCTGCACAGAACTTCATTCATTCTCAAGAGATCCAATCTGATAAATTTTGCCTGGACAGGCTTCACAGCCTTAAAATTACAAAAGTTTACCTGGAGCTCATAATGCCTCACATAACACAATAACCCAAATGGTCTGGCATATTGGCCACAGCAGACGACACACGAATTAAATGTTTAACTGTATACAGGTTAGCTGATTAAGCATACAGTAACTTAACCAATACACGCATAACTTACTCAACATTTTAGTTTTGATTATGACTGGTGCTATAGATCCAAATCAGAATGTCTACCCTTTCCTTAATCACTTTATCAATTATATTCCCAGAACTAAATAAAATGTCTTGACGCTTTTGTATTGAATTTATTCAATGGTTATATGACAGTTTAGTTCCTCGCCTCCCAGATCTCTCTCCCCTCGACAGCTGCTGAAACTACACCAACTGCTCCATTATGCCCCTACAATCCCAAAACACTCATGACTTGACTTCCTTCCTCCGAAGCTGCGCTCCAGATATCCATTAGCATTCCAAAGCCCAGAAAATCCGAGCTTTCATGTAACTCACAGTGAATGGAATTGCACCCACCCGCCCCCCCACACCCTCCTTCAGCCCACTATGATCCCCATCTTTCTTCACACAGATACCGCTCTGCAATTTTCATGTGGACACTTCATTGTATGTCAGTCCTAGATGAAGCGTTTCATATCATAATCACCGTTCCATTCTCTCAGATGGTCTCTGCTGCTAATGGATGATGGCAAAAGCCAAAGTCACTGGGAATGGAGGGACTGTGAGCTGGTGAATGGGATCGGGATCCCCTATCAGTTCACTGACTATTGGTTGCCCCTCACCCCTTGGGTCCATTAACCTTTCTCCACCACATTCTCTAACCACTGTCTCCTTCTCTTGGTCAGATTTTCCATGCTTTCCTCCTGCCCTATTATTCTATTGTAAACATTTGCACTTCTGCTGGAGGCATCCTTTGTTTCTTCATTGTTCCATTATCCATGCACGATGATCCCTTTTGTAACTGAATCACTCCGTACCACTATCCATCACAGAGCTTCTGTGCTTTTTTTTTCCCTCCCCTGTACCCCACTTTTCTCTTCTCTACAATTCCTTCAGGATTGTTAATGTAGAATATATTCCAGTTCAAATGAAAGTTTATCGAGATGAAAAGTGAACTCTGTTTCTCCCTGCACAGATGCTGCCTACCGACTGGGTGCTTTCAGATATTCTGTTTCTATCAGATGTACTGCATCCTCAGCATGTACCTTTTGATGCAATTCTTAGGGCTGGATATTAACAGATACGCATGATAGAGGTGGGACAGTAGTTTCATAGTATTAACTCAACATTTTGTCCATATTATCCTTGTAAGGTTTCCCGCTCTGACGTCAGTCTGACTGACAGACTTGGATTCCGCTGGGTCATGGAGTGCTCAAGACCTGGACGAAACAAACCATGACCCGGGATATTGTGGTGGTGTCCAATCCACAACTCCAGAGACCTAGGCATCCTTGACATCTGGGATGTCGACCACCAAATTGATGGTTGGGCCTCATGTCCAGGAGTGTGGTCCAAGTCCGAGGAAGGGGGCAGGTGGAGTACAATGGCAGGGGGAGGAAGGGACAGGAGGAGAAGTGATTGGAAGAGTGTCTGATTCTCAAACCCAGCGAGGGGGTCTCTCTTCCTGCAGCATGGTCCGAGAACGGGGAGGGGGATTGGGTGTCAAGGCTAGTGTGAAGGGATGAGGGTGCAGAGGGAGAGGGGGAGAGGGAGGGGGATAGGTGCTGGGCCTACCTGATCCCCAATACTTTGCAGGAGTCTCATTACTGCAGCAAGCTCCAAGTTTGGTGAGAAGCAGGGCAGGGGAGGAGGATGGAAAGCGCAAGTGGAATGGGGGGAGGGGAAATACATGAATTTGGTTGCCCAATCCACAAATCTAGAAGTTGTTTCTATTCCCAATTCTATGGAGATGGAAGATGTGCCAGATCCTGCATGGCTCAATTCACCAACTGCAGGGTGATGCAGATTTCCGCTATGTCAAAGCCAGGACAACGTGGAGAGGGTTCCAATCCTGGGCAGTGGAGCAGAGGGTATCTGATTCTTGATCAGATGGGATAATCCGATCCAGAGGACGTCCCAGTATACACCACACCACCAAGGCTTGAGGAGGAGTGTTTGATCATGAATTCAGTTTGTGGGTTCTGATCAGAAATGCCAAACGTCTCTTGGGTGCAAACGGCTGAAGGCTGCAGTTATGCTTCCTTTAAAACTGGAAGGTTAGAGGCGGGTGCGGTCGCTGTTGACATTCGTTAACCTCTGATCCGATTCCAACGGACCCGTTTTTTGGTGCTAAAATTCAATGCTTATTGAGCAAACTATGACACGGAGAATGTTTGATCAGTAATTTCCAGTCTCTTACCCTTTGCTCTCCCACAGTTAATTTAGTGGCGAGTGTGATCCTGCCCCGGGGAAAGTGTGGCCTCCTCACTTTCACCACTCGCTACCTGGTTGGCCAAGGCAACGGCGGATGTCGTGCTCATTAGCACTGACGTCATACTTAGGCGCATTAGCCATTACTATTTCTCCGGCTCTTTCCTGGACAACATCCCTGTCCGTAGTGCTATAATTTCCCTGGTTCGTTCAGCAAGAGACTGTTCTGTGTGTTTCACCATCGCTTTCTGCTTTGATCCATTTGAGGCCATTTTTTTCTCCCTTCTGGGAGCGTAGTAGAAAGGAGCAGAGTGGACCTGTGGGGAGAACGGCGAGAGTGGAGCCTATAAATCGACCCCGAGGATCAAGGTCCAGTCTCTTACCTTCTGGGAGTGGAGATGAGAGGAGCGGAGCGGACCTGTGGGGAGAACACCGAGAGTGGACCCTCGAAATCGAACCCGAGGATCAAAGTCCAGTCTCTTTCCTTCTGGAACCGGAGATGAGAGGAGCAGAGAGAGCTGTGGGGAGAACACCGGAAGTGGCTACAGGTGAGGTCCCAGAGGACTGGAGAATAGCCTATGTTGTGCCTTTGATTAAGAAGAGTGGCAAGGATAATCCAGGAAATTATAGTCCGGTGAGCCTTACGTCAGTGGTAGGGAAACTATGAGAGAGGATTATTCGGGACAGGATTTACTCCCATTTGGGAGCAAACGAACTTATTAGCGAGAGACAGCATGGTTTTGTGAAGGGGAGGTCGTGTCTTACTAATTTGATAGGGTTTTTTGAGGAAGTGATGAAGATGATTGATGAAGGAAGGGAAGTGGATGTTATCTATATGGACTTTAGTAAAGCCTTTGACAAGGTCCCGCATGGCAGACTGGTACAAAAGGTGAAGTCACACGGGATCAGAGGTGAGCTGGCAAGATGGATTCAGAACTGGTTCGGTCATAGAAGCAGAGGGTATCAGTGGATGAGTGTTTTTCTGAATGGGGGAATGTGACTAGTGGTGTTCCGCAGGGATCAGTGCTGGAACCTTTGCTGTTTGTAGTATATATAAATGATTTGGATGAAAATGTAGCTGGTCTGATTAGTAAGTTTGCGGACGACACAAAGGTTGGTGGAGTTGTGGATAATGATGAGGATTGTCAGAGGATGTAGCAGGATATGGATCGGTTGGAGACTTGGGCAGGGAAATGGCAGATGGTGTTTAAATCCGGACAAATGTGAGGTAATGCATTTTGGTAGGTCTAATGCAGGTGGGAGGTATACAGTAAATGGCAGAACCCTTAGGAGTATTGGCAGGCAGAGAGATCTATGTGTACAGGTCAACAGGTCACTGAAAGTGGCAACACAGGCGGATAAGGTAGTCAAGAAGGCATACGGCATGCTTGCCTTCATAGGCTGGGGCATAGAGTATAAAAATTGGCAAGTCATGTTGCAGCTGTACAGAACCTTAGTTAGGCCACACTTAGAATGTTGCGTGCAATTCTGGTCGCCACACTACCAGAAGGACGTGGAGGCTTTGGACAGGGTACTGAGGAGGTTTTCCAGGATGTTGCCTGGTCTGGAGGGCATTAGCTCTGAGGAGAGGTTGGAAAAACTCAGATTGTTTTCACTGGAACGACCGAGGTGGAGGGGCGACATGATAGAGGTTTACAAAGGTATGAGCGGCATCGACAGAGTGGATAGTCAGAAGCTTTTTCCCAGGGTGGAAGAGTCAGTTACTCGGGGACATAGGTTTAAGGTGCGAGGGGCAACGTTTAGAAGGGATGTGCGAGGCACTTTTTTACAGAGAGGGTGGTGAGTGCCTGGAACTTGCTGCCAGGGGATGTGGTGGAAACAGATACGATAGCGACGTTTAAGAGGCATCTTGACAAATACATGAATAGGAAGGGAATCGAGAGATATGGGCCCTGGAAGTGCAGAAGGTGTTAGTTTCGGCAGGCATCAAGATCGGCGCAGGCTTGGAGGGTCAAATGGCCTGTTCCTGTGCTGTACTGTTCTTTGTTCTTTGTTCTTTGTTAGTGGAGCCTATAAAGCGACTCCGAGGGCTGAAGCCCAGTCTCTTCCCTTCGGCAGAGCAGTCCAGGCGTGCCAGGGTTTGAAATAAAAAGTCAACGCTGACATCACAGGAAAGCTGCACGTGATTAGCTGGTGAGTAACTGCAGTCAGGGAATAGCTGTAAATAGCTGGCTTAGTAACTGCGGTAAGAAAGGTCCACATTTTATTTTCATATCGAGGAGGTAGCGTTTTTAGGGAGCTCTGTAGTAATGAGGATCAGGGTAATTAATATTATTTGATATTAAGCATCTTTCAAAAGTTTTAATTTGAATTCATGGCAGGAGAGCTTAAAGCCATGGTGTGTGCCTCGTGCTCTGTGTGGGAAGCCGGGAACAATTCCAATGCCCGGGAGCAGCATATGTGCAGGATGTGTCTCCAGCTGTAGCTCCTGGAAGCCCGGTTTCAGAGCTGCAGCTGCGGCTGGGGACACTGTCGGGCTTCTGCGAGGCGGAGAGTAATGTGGATAGCACGTATGGAGAGGTGGTCACACCGCAGGCTCACACTCCGCAGGCAGGAAGGGAATGGGTGACCAGCAGGCAGAGCAAGAGGACCAGGCAGGTAGTTCAGGAATCTCCTGTGGCCATTTTCCTGCAAAGCAGATCTACTGCTTTGGATACTATTGGGGGGAATGGCCTCTCAGCAGAAAGCAGCAACAGCCCAATTCGTTGCACCACGGTTGGCTCTGCTGCACACGGGAGGGGTAAAAAGTGCGGAAATGCAATAGTTATCGGGTATTCAATTGCAAAGGGAATAGGTAGGCAATGATGTGGCTGCAAACCAGACTCCAGCTTGGTATGTTACCTCCTTGGTGCTCGGGTCAAGGACACAGGACATTCTGAAGGGGGAAGGTGACAAGCCAGTAGTCGTGGTACACATTGGTTCAAACGATCTGGTTAAAAAAAAAGGATGAGGCCCTAAAAGCACAATATACGGAGTTGGGAAGTAAGTTGAAAAATAGGACGTAAAAGGTACTGATCTCATGATTCCTATCACTGCCACGTGCTTGTTACAGTCGAAATAGCAGGATATATCGGATGAATACATGACTGACGAGATGGTGTAAGTGGGAGTGTTTCGACTCCTGGGACATTGGGACCAGTTCTGGGTGAGGTGGGACAAGTACAAACTGGATGGGTTACACCTTGGTAGGACCGGGACTGATGTCCTCGGCGGAGTATTTTCGAGAGTGGTTGGGGTGGGTTTTAACTTAAATAGCAGGGTCAGGGGAAACTTTTCAAGGAGTCAGAGGAGGGGGGATCAAGGACAAGAACAAAATACAATAAGGGGAATAAGAAAAGTGAGGCAGAGAAATCAGAGGCGAGAATCAAACAGGACCACAGTGGGAAATAGTGGGAAGGGGGCAGGTAATGTTTAAAATTCAAAACTTAATGTTTTCTGCCTTAACACGCATAACATTCGCAATAAAGTGGAATAATTAATCGCGCAAATAGATGTAAACGGGTATGATATAGTCGGGATTACAGAGACATGGCTGCAGGGTGAGCAGTGATGGGATATGAACATCCAGGGGTGTTCCGTAGTTAGGAAGGATAGAGAAAAAGTAAAAGGTGGTGGAGTTTCATTGCTGGTTAAAGAGGAAAGTAACGCAATAGTGGGGCAGGATATTGGCTCTGATGATGTGGAATATGTATGGGTAGAGCTGAGAAGCACTAAGGGGCAAAAAAACATTAATGGCGGCTGTATATAGACCCCAAACTGCAGTGTCGATGCTGGGAATGGCAGTAAACAGTAAACTAGAGATGCATGCGATAAAGGAACATTTGTAATTATCGGTGTCTTTAACCTACATATAGATTGCGCAAACCAAATTAGTCACAATACCACAGAGGAGGAACTCATGGCGTGTCTCCGGGATGGACTTCTGGACCAATACGTTGTGGAATCAACTAGAGAACAAGGCATCTTAGACTGGGCATTGTGTAGTGAGAGAGAAATAAGTGACAATCTAGAGACCCCTTGGAGATGAGAGACCATAATATAATATAAATATTCATCAAGATGGGGAGTGACGTAGCTGATTCTGAGATTCGTATCCTGAGTCTTAATAAAGGAAACTACGGAGGTAAGAGGCGCGAGTTGACTATAGAGGATGGGAAAACATCACTTCAGGGATGACGGTGGAGAGGCAATGGCAAACATTCAAAGAGCGCATAGATGAACTGCAACAATTTTTATTTCTGTCTGGCGCAAAAGTAAAACGGGAAAGGTAGCCAAACCATGGCTTACAGGGAAAATTAGAGATAGCATTAGATCCAAGGAAGAGGCAGACAAATTCGCCAGACAAAAACAATAGAACTGAGAATTGGGAGCAGTTTAGAATTTAGCAAAGGAGTACGAAGGGATTGATTAAGAAGGGAAAAATAGAGTACGAGAGTAAGCTACAAGGGAACATAAAAAAACTGACTGTAAAAGTTTCTATAGGTTTGTGAAGAGAAAAAGTTTGGTGAATACAAATGTAGGTCCCTTACAGTTTGAAACAGGGGACTTTACTATGGGGAACAAAGAAGTGGCTGATCAACTAAATGCATACTTTGGTTCGATCTTCACAAACGAGGACACAAGTAACGTACCAGAAATATTGGGGTACACAGGGAGTACCTGTTGGAAATCAGTATTAGCAGAGAAATGGTGTTGGGAAATTGATGCATGTGAAGGCCAATAAATCCCCAAGGCCTGATAATCTACATCCCAGAGTAATTAAGGAAGTGGCCCTAGAAATAGTGAATGCATTGGTTGTGATCTTTCCAGGTTCTATCGACTCTGGAGCAGTTACTACAGATTGGAGGGCAGCTATTGTAACCCCACTATTTCAAAAGGGAGGTAGAGGGAAAATAGGGAATTATAGATCAGTGAGCTTGACGTCGGTAGTGGGGAAAATTCTAGAGTCCATTATCAAAGATTTTATAGCAGAGCCCTTGGAGAACAGTGGTAGAATCGGATAGAGTCAGCATCGCTTTACGAAACCGACTAGAATTCTTCAAGGATGTAATTAATAGAAGAAATGAGGGGGAGCCAGTGGATATGGATTATTTGGACTTTCAGAACGCTTTCGACAAAGTCGAAAGAGGTTAGCGTGGAAAATTAAAGCACATGGAATTGGGGGTAGTGTATTGCGATGGATAGAACATTGATTTGTAGACAGGAAACAAAGAGTAGGAATAAATGGTTCTTTTTCCAAAGGGCAGGCAGAGACTAGTGAGGTACTGCAGGGATCGGTGCGAGGACCCCAACTATTCACAATATATATTAATGATTTAAATGAGGGAATTAAATGTAATATCTCCAATTATGCAGATGACACAAAGCTGGGTGGAAGGGTGAGTTGTGAGCAGGATGCAGTGAAGCTTCAGGGTGATTTGGACAAGTTGAGTGAGTGGGCAGATGCAAGCCAGATGCAGTATAAAGTGGATAAAGGTGAGGTTATCCACTTTAGTAGCAAAAACAGGAAGGCAGATTATTATCTGAACGGCTATAAACTGAGAGAGGGGAAGATGCAACGAAACCTGCGTTTTCTCGTACCCCAGTCGCTGAAGATAAGCATGCAGGTGCAACAGGTGACAGAAAGGGCAAACGGGGTGGGGGAGGGTATGTTTGCCTTCAAAGCGAGAGGATCTGAGTACAGGAAGAGGGATGTCTTGCTGCAATTATACAGGGCCTTAGTGAGGCCACACCTGGAATAATGCGTGCAGTTTTGGTCCCCTTATCTGAGGAAGGTTGTTCTTGCTATAGAGAGGGTGCAGCGAAGGTTTACCAGACTGATCTCATAGAAACCAATAAAATTCTAACAGTACTTGACAGCGTAGATGCAAGAAGGAAGTTGCCGATGGTAGAGGAGTCCAGATACAAGGGTTAATAGTCTCTGGATATGGGGTCGACCTTTCAGGACTGAGAGGCAGAGAAATTTCCACACTGCGAGAGTTGTAAGCCGATGGAATTCGCGACCACAGAAAGCAGTTGAGATCAAAACATTGTGTATTTCAAGAAGGAGTTCGATATAGCTCTTGGGGCAAAATGGATCAAAGCATATGGGGGGAAAGCAGGAACAGGTTATTCAATTTGATGATCAGCCATGATCATAATGAATGGTGGAGCAGGCTCCAAGGGCCGAATGGCCTACTCCTGCTCATATTTTCTATGTTTCTCGGTTTCTACGTTGCCAAAAGCTGAAAACTAATTATAGCACCAAGAAAACTGCAGCTGTAATTTTACCAATAACCTGCATTCCCTTTTGACCTCCACCCATCACAGCACTTCGGCGCTGTTTGTTTCCTCCTCTCTACGCCACTTTACTGCTCTATAAATCCTTCAGGATTGTTCATCTGGAATATCGTCCAGTTCAGATGAAAAGGTTATCGAACTAAAACGTTAACTCTGTTTAGAAACATAAAACCACAGAAAATAGGAGCAGGAGTAGGGTATTCGGCCCTTCAAGCCTGCTCCGCCATTCATTATGATCATGGCTTATCATCCAACTCAGTAGCCTGTTCCGGCTCCGCCCCATTCCCTTTGATTCCTTTAGACCCAAGAGCTATATCTAACTCATTTTTGAAAACATTCAATATGTTGGCGTCAACTGCTTTCTGTAGTAGCGAATTCCACAGACTCACCACTCACTGGGTGAAGAAATTTCACCACATCTCAGTCCTGAAAGTTCTACCCCGTATCCTTAGGCTATGACCCCTGGTTCTCGAGTCCACCACCATCGGGAAAATCCTTCCTGCATTTACCCTGTCAAGTCGTGATCCACTTGTATAGGTTTCCATGAGATCCCCCCTCACTCTTCTGAACTCCAGCGAATATAATCCTCACCGACTCCATCTCTCCTCATATGTCAGTCTCGCCATCCCAGGAATCAGTCTGGTAAACCTCCGCTACACTCCCTCTATATCAAGAACATCCTTCCTCAGATAAGCAGCAGCTTTGAGAGAAGCGAAGGTGCGGAGCGAACTTGCAACTGGGAGGTCAGTTTCAGTGTAAGTTGCAGTTAATTCCCTTTTGTCTTCGGAGGACCAGGGGGCTGCTGGGTAAGTAAAAACTATATATTTGGGCTGTTTAAAATCACTTTCTTTTGGTTGAAGCAGCTTTCACAGAAGCGGAGGTGCCGAGCGAACTTGCAGCTGGGAGGTCAGTTTCAGTGTAAGTTAAAGTCAATTCGCTTTTGTTTTCGGAGGACCAGGGGACTGCTGGGTAAGTAAAAACTATATATTTGGGCGGTGGCTGTACCCGAGACACTACACGTGTAGTGTCTCCCACCCACCCTCCTCCTCTAACCAAAAAAAAGGACTCTGGTGTGTTGATAAGGTAAGCTTTTTATTTAAAAAGTTCTGTCCGTCGGATTGCTAAGCTAACAAGTTTTGACTGTTTTTTTGGTTTTTCAGCAGATTTGTTGGGAACTTAGTACAGTGGGAAAGGAGGTTAAGGCATTTGAATGTTCCTCCTGCGGAATGTGGGAGGTAAGGGTCGCCAAGAGTGTTCCTGCTGACTGCATCTGCGGGAAGTGCACCCAACTCCAGCTCCTCGAGAACCGCGTTAGGGAACTGGAGCTGGAGCTGGATGAACTTCGGATCATTCGGAAGGCGGAGGGGGTTATTGAGAGGAGTTATGGGGAGGTAGTCACACCTCAGGTACAAGAAGTAGGTAGATGGGTGACCGTCAGGAGAAGGAGAGGGAACCAGCAGGCAGTGCAGGGATCCCCTGTGGCCGTTTCCCTCAAAAACAGGTATACCGTTTTGGATACTGTTGCGGGGGACGACTTACCAGGGGTAAGCAATGGGGTACAGGTCTCTGGCACAGAGTCTGTCCCTGTTGCTCAGAAGGGAAGGGGGAAGAGGAGCAGAGCATTAGTCATTGGGGACTCCATAGTTAGGGGAACTGATAGGAGGTTCTGTGGGAACGAGAGACTCACCGTTGGTGTGTTGCCTCCCAGGTGCCAGGGTTCGTGATGTCTCGGATCGTATTTTTGGGATCCTTAAGGGGGAGGGGGAGCAGCCCCAAGTCGTGGTCCACATAGGCACCAACGACATAGGTAGGAAGAGAGATGGGGATTTCAGGCAGAAATTCAGGAAGCTAGGGTGGAAGCTTAGAGCGAGAACAAACAGAGTTGTTATCTCTGGGTTGTTGCCCGTGCCATGTGCCAGCGAAGCGAGGAATAGGGAGAGAGAGGAGTTGAACACGTGGCTGCAGGGATGGTGTAGGAGGGAGGGTTTTGGTTTCCTGGATAATTGGGGCTCTTTTTGGGGTAGGTGGGACCTCTACAAACAGGATGGTCTTCACCTGAACCAGAGGGGTACCAATATCCTGGGGGGAGGGGGGGAGAATTGCTAGTGCTCTTCGGGGGGGGTTTAAACTAATTCAGCAGGGTAATGGGAACCTAAATTGTAGTTACAGTGTACAGGATGTTGAGAGTAGTGAGGTCAGGGATAAGGTTACAAGGACGCAAGTGGGCACTGGCAAGCAAGAACTTGGTTTAAAGTGTGTCTACTTCAACGCCAAGAGCATCCGGAATAAGGTGGGTGAGCTTGCAGCATGGGTTGGTACCTGGGATCTCGATGTTGTGGCCATTTCGGAGACATGGGTAGAGCAGGGGCAGGAATGAATGTTGCATGTTCCGTGATTTAGATGTTTCAGTAAGAACAGAGAAGATGGTAAAAGAGGGGGGGTGGCATTGTTAATCAACGAGAGTATTACAGTGGCAGAAAGGACGTTTGAGGACTCGTCTACTGAGGGCCGAGGTTAGAAACAGGAGAGGAGAGGTCACACTGTTGGGAGTTTTCTATAGACCTCCGAATAGTTCCAGAGATGTAGAGGAAAGGATAGCGAAGATGATTCTCGACAGGAGCGAGAATAACTTGGTCGTTGTTATGGGGGACTTTAACTTTCCAAATATTGACTGGAAATACTATAGTTCGAGTACTTTAGATGGGTCAGATTTTATCCAGTGTGTGCAGGAGGTTTTTCTGACACAGTATGTAGACAGGCCAACCAGGGGCGATGCCACATTGGATTTGGTACTGGGTAATGAACCCGGCCAGGTGTTAGATTTAGATGTCGGTGAGCACTTTGGTGATAGTGATCACAATTCGGTTAGGTTTACCTCAGCGATGGGCAGGGACAGTTATATACCGCAGGTCAAGAATTATAGCTGGGGGAAAGGAAATTATGATGCGATTAGGCAAGATTTAGGATGCGTAGGATGGGGAAGGAAACTGCAGGGGATGGGCACAATCGAAATGTGGAGCTTATTCAAGGAGCAGCTACTGCGTGTCCTTCATAAGTATGTACCTGTCAGGCAGGGAGGAAGTTGTCGAGCGAGGGAGCCGTGGTTTACTAAAGAAGTTGAAGCGCTTGTCAAGAGGAAGAAGAAGGCTTATGTTAGGATGAGACGTGAAGTTTCAGTTAGGGCGCTTGAGAGTTACAAGCTGGCCAGGAAGGATCTAAAGGGATAGCGAAGAAGAGCAAGGAGAGGACACCAGTAGTCATTGGCGGATAGGATAAGGGAAAACTCTAAGGCTTTCCTTCGGTACATCAGGAATAAAAGAATGACGAGTGTTAGATTAGGGTCAATCAAGGATAGTCGTGGGAAGTTGTGTGTGGAATCAGAGGAGATAGGGGAAGCGTTAAATGAATATTTTTCGTCAGTAATTACAGTAGAGAAAGAAAATGTTGTCGAGGAGAATACTGAGATTCAGACGACTAGGCTAGATGGGATTCAGGTTCACAAGGAGGAGGTGTTAGCAATTTTGGAAAGTGTGAAAATAGATAAGTCCCCTGGGCCTGTTGGGATTTATCCTAAGATTCTCTGGGAAGCCAGGGAGGAGATTGCAGAGCCGTTGTTGTTGATCTTTATGTCGTCATTGTCGACAGGAATAGTGCCGGAAGATGGAGGATAGCAAATGTTGTCCCTTGTACAAGAAGGGGAGTAGAGACAGCCCTGATAATTATAGACTTGTGAGCCTTACTTCAGTTGTGGGTAAAATGTTGGAAAAGTTTATAAGAGACAGGATTTATAATCATCTTGAAAAGAATAAGTTCATTCGCGATGGTCAGCACGGTTTTGTGAAGGTAGGTCGTGCCTCACAAACCTTATTGAGTTTTTCGAGAAGGTGACCAAACAGGTGGAAGAGGGTAAAGCAGTGGATGTGGTGTCTATGGATTTCAGTAAGGCGTTTGATAAGGTTCCCCACTGTAGGCTATTGCAGTAAATACGGAAGTAAGGGGTTGAAGGTGATTTAGAGCTTTGGATCAGAAATTGGCCAGCTGAAAGAAGACAGAGTGTGGTGGTTGATGGCAAACGTTCATCCTGGAGTTTCGTTACTAGTGGTGTACCGCAAGGATCTGTTTTGGCGCCACTGCTGTTTGTCATTTTTCTAAATGACCTGGATGAGGGTGTAGAAGGGTGGGTTAGTAAATTTGCGGATGACACGAAGGTCGGTGGAGTTGTGGATAGTGCCGAAGGATGTTGTAGGGTACAGAGGGACATAGATAGGCTGCAGAGCTGGGCTGAGAGATGGCAAATGGAGTTTAATGCGGAAAAGTGTGAGGTGATTCACTTTGGAAGGAGTAACAGGAATGCAGAGTACTGGGCGAATGGGAAGATTCTTGGTAGTGGAGATGAGCAGAGAGATCTTGCTGTCCAGATACATAAATCCCTGAAAGTTGCTACCCAGGTTAATAGGGCTGTTAAGAAGGCATATGGTGTGTTAGCTTTTATTAGTAGGGGGATCGAGTTTCGGAGCCACGAGGTGATGCTGCAGCTGTACAAAACTCTGGTGAGGCCGCACCTGGAGTATTGCATGCAATTCTGGTCACCGCATTATAGGAAGGATGTGAAAGCTTTGGAAAGGGTGCAGAGGAGATTTACTAGGATGTTGCCTGGTATGGAGGGAAGGTCTTACGAGGAAAGGCTGAGGGACTTGAGGTTGTTTTCGTTGGAGAGAAGGAGGAGGAGTGGTGACTTCATGGAGACATATAAGATAATCAGAGGGTTAGTTAGGGTGGATAGTGAGAGTCATTTTCCTCGGATGGTGATGGCAAACACGAGGAGACATAGCTTTAAGTTGAGGGGTGATAGATATAGGACAGATGTTGGAGGTAGCTTCTTTTCACAGAGAGTAGTAGGGTCGTGGAACGCCCTGCCTGCAACAATAGTAGACTCGCCAACTTTAAGGGCATTTAAGTGGTCATTGGATAGACATATGGATGAAAATGGAATAGTGTAGGTCAGATGGTTTCACAGGTCGGCGCAACATCGAGGGCCGAAGGGCCTGCACTGCGCTGTAATGTTCTAATTCTGATTCTATTTCCAAAGGAGACCATAACAGCACACAATATTCCCGGTGTGGCTTCACCAAAGCCCTGTATGATTGCAGCAAGGCATCCCAGCTTCTGTACTTGAACCCTCTCGCATTGAAGGGAGGTGGAAGAGCAGATTGGGAAACAGATTTTGGAAAGGAGCAGAAGTCACAGGGTAGTAATTATGGGGGATTTCAACTTCCCAAATATTGATTGGCAACTCTTTAGATCGAATAGTTTGGATGGGGTAGTGTTTGTGCAGTATGTCCAGGAAGCTTTTCTGACTCAGTATGTAGACTGCCCGACCAGAGGGGAGGCAATATTGGATTTGGTACTAGGTAATGAACCAGGGCAAGTGATAGAGCTGTTGGTGGGCGAGCACTTTGGAGATAGTGATCACAATTCTGTAGCATTCACTGTGGTAATGGAGAGGGATAGGTATGTGCAACAGGGCAAGGTTTACAATTGGGGGAAGGGTAGATATGATGCTGTCAGGCAGGAACTGAGGAGCATAAGTTGGGAGCATATGCTGGCAGGGAAGGGCACGGTCGAAATGTGGAACTTTTTCAAGGAGCAGATAGTAGGGGCCATTGATAAGCATGTCCCTGTCAGACAGGGAAGGGATGGTCATGTGAGGGAACCGTGGTTGACAAGAGAGGTTGAGAGTCTTGTTAGGAAGAAGAAGGATGCGTATATAAAGTTGAGGAAAAAGGGCACAGGCATAGCTCTGGAGGGATACAAGATGGCCAGGAAGGATCTGAAGAAAGGGATTAGGAGAGCTAAGAGAGGGCATGAAAAATGCTTGGCGGGTAGGATAAAAGAAAACCCCAAGGCCTTTTACGCGTATGTCAGAAATATGAGGATGACTAGGGGGACCGTAGGTCCGGTCAAGGACAATAGCGGGAGACTGTGTGTTGAGCCGGAAGAGATAAGTGAGGTTTTGAATGAGTACTTCTCTTCGGTATTTACGAATGAGAAGGGGTGTATTACTGAAGAGGACGGTGTGAAACAGACTGGTAAGCTCGAGGAAGTGCTCGTTAGGAGGGAAGATGTGTTGGGGTTTTTGAATAACTTGAAGATAGACAAGTCTCCCGGGCCTGACGGGGTATATCCAAGGATGTTATGGGAAGCAAGGGATGAAATTGCAGAGCCGCTGGCAATGATCTTTTCATCTTCTCTGCTGACGGGGGTGGTACCAGGTGATTGGAGGGTGGCAAATGTTGTGCCCCTGTTCAAGAAAGGGAATAGGAACAACCCTGGGAATTACAGGCCAGTTAGTCTTACTTCGGTGGTAGGCAAGTTGATGGAAAAGGTGCTGAGGGATAGGATTTCTGAGCATCTGGAAAGACACTGCTTGATTCGGGACAGTCAGCACGGTTTTGTGAGGGGTAGGTCTTGCCTCACAAGCCTGATTGAATTCTTTGAGCAGGTGACCAAGCAAGTGGATGAGGGTAAACCAGTGGATGTGGTGTACATGGATTTTAGTAAGGCATTTGATAAGGTCCCCCATGGTAGACTTATGGAGAAAGTCAGGAGGCATGGGATAGTGGGGAATGTGGCCAGTTGGATTAAGAATTGGCTAACTGATAGAAGGCAGAGAGTGGTCTTAGATGGTAAATACTCAGCCTGGAGCCCAGTTACCAGTGGCGTGCCGCAGGGATCAGTTCTGGGTCCTCTCCTGTTTGTGATTTTTATTAACGACTTGGATGAGGAAGTCGAAGGGTGGGTCAGTAAATTTGCAGATGATACAAAGGTTGGTGGAGTTGTGGATACCGAGGAGGGCTATTGTCGTCTGCAAAGGGACTTGGATAGGTTGCAGTGCTGGGCTGAAAAGTGGCAGATGGAGTTTAACCCTGAAAAGTGTGAGGTCGTCCATTTTGGAAGGACAAACATGAATGCAAAATACTGGGTTAACGGTAGGGTTCTTGGGCATGTGGAGGAGCAGAGAGACCTTGGGGTCTATGTGCATAGATCATTGAAAGTTGCAACTCAAGTGGATAGGGCTGTGAAGAAGGCATATGGGGTGTTAGCGTTCATTAGCAGAGGGATTGAATTTAAGAGCCGTGAGGTGATGATGCAGCTGTACAGGACCTTGGTAAGGCCTCATTTGGAGTACTGTGTGCAGTTCTGGTCGCCTCATTTTAGGAAGGATGTGGAAGCCTTGGAGAGGGTGCAGAGGAGATTTACCAGGATGTTGCCTGGAATGGAGAATAAGTCTTACGAGGAAAGGCTGAACATTCTAGGCCTCTTCTCATTAGAAAGGAGAAGGATGAGGGGTGACATGATAGAGGTTTATAAGATGATCAGGGGAATAGATAGGGTAGACAGTCAGAAACTTTTTCCCCGGGTGGAGCAAAGCGTTACAAGGGGTCATAAATTTAAGGTGAAGGGTGGGAGATATAAGGGGGATGTCAGGGGAAGGTTCTTTTCCCAGAGAGTGGTCGAGGCATGGAATGCCTTGCCCGGGGAAGTTGTTGAGTCAGAAACTTTAGGGACTTTCAAAAGGCTTTTGGATAGGTATATGGATAAAGGAGAATGATGGGGTATAGATTAAATTGTCCTTGACAGAGGACAAAGGATCGGCACAACATTGTGGGCCGAAGGGCCTGTTCTGTGCTGTATGTTCTATGTTCTATAACGTACCATTTGCCTATTTTACCACCTGTTGCACCGGCATGCTTACCTTCCGTGACTGGTGTACGAAAACACCCAGCTCTCGCTGAATCTTTCCCTCTCTGAGTTTATAGCTATTCAGATAATAATAGGCCTTCCAGTGTCTGCTACCAAAGAGGAAGACCTCACATTTATAAGCATTATTCAGCATCTGCCATGCATTAGCCCACTCATCCAACTTGTACAAATCATCCTGAAGCCTCTCTGCATCCTCCTCACAACTTACCCTCCCACCCAAGGAACAAAGAATAAAGCAAATTACAGCACAGGAACAGGCCCTTCGGCCCTCCAAGCCTGCGCCGATCCAGATCCTCTATCTAAACATGTCACCTATTTTCTAAGGGTCTGTATCCCTTTGCTTCCTGCCCATTCATGTGTAAGTCTAGATACATCGTAAAAGACGCTATCGTGCCCGCGTCTACCACCTCCGCTGGCAACGCGTTCCAGGCACCCACCCCCCTCTGCGTAAAGAACTTTCCACGCATATCCCCCCTTAACATTTCCCCTCTCACTTTGAACTCATGACCCCTAGTAATTGAATCCCCCACTCTGGGAAAAATCCTCTTGCTATCCACCCTGTCTATACCTCTCATGATTTTGTACACCTCAATCAGGTCCCCCCTCAACCTCCCTCTTTCTAATGAAAATAATCCTAATCTACTCAACCTCTCTTCATAGCGAGCGCCCTCCATACCAGGCAACATTCTGGTGAACCTCCTCTGCACCCTCTCCAAAGCATCCACATCCTTTTGGTAATGTGGCGACCAGAACTGTACGCAGTATTCCAAATGTGGCCGAACCAAAGTCCTATACAACTGTAACATGACCTGCCAACTCTTGTACTCAATACCCCGTCCGATGAAGGAAAGCATGCCGTATGCCTTCTTGACCACTCTATTGACTTGCGTTGCCACCTTCAGGGAACAATGGACCTGAACACAATTTTCCCCAGGACTTTTCCATTTACTGTATAGTTCACTCTTGAATTGGATCTTCCAAAATGCATCACCTGGCATTTGCCCTGATTGAACTCCATCTGCCATTTCTCTGCCAACTCTCCAGTCTATCTATATTCTGCTGTATTCTCTGACAGTCCCCTTCAGTATCTGCTACTCCACCAATCTTAGTGTCGTCTGCAAACTTGCTAATCAGACCACCTATACTTCCCTCCAAATCATTTATGTATATTACAAACAACAGTGGTCGGTCTGTCTTACTTTGAGGCTCTGTATTAGTTTCAGGCTCTGTGTTAGTTTGACTGTATGTATTATTTTGTGGGACTGTATGCGTTGGAGAGTCTTTAGCAGATTGAGGGCCTGTATTGGTTTGAGGGTGTGTATTAGTTTTAGGATCTGTAACAGACGGAGGGCATGTATTAACTTGAAAGGCTGTATTAGTCAGAGGGTTGTATTCGTTGAAGGGGCTGCATTCGTTTGATGATCTCTATTTGTTTGAGGGGCTGTATTAGTTTGACCAGCTGTGCTAGTACGAGATACTGCATGAGTTAGAGGCGCTGAACTGGTTGGAGGGACTGTACTTGTATGAAGGACTGTATTAGATTGAGGGGATGTATTAGATGGAGGGTCTGCATTTGTTTGAGTGTCTGTATCAGTTTGAGGGGCTGTGTTAGTTTGCCATGCTGTCTAGATTAGAGGGGCTGTAAGTCTTGAGAGAATGTTAGTTTGAGGTGAGATGTTCGTTTGAGGGACTGGATTAATTTGAGGTCCACTATTAGTTGGAGGGACTGTGTTAGTTTCAGGTGCTGGATTGGCTTGAGGAGCTGTATTAGTTTGAGGTGTTGTATTAGTTTGGGGTGCTGTATTATTGTGATGTGCAGAATTACTTTGAGGGATTGCATTAACTTGAGAGAATGTATTCGTTTGAGCTGCTGTATTACATTGAGGTTCGACATTAAGTTTAATCTGTAACCCATTGAAATAAATTGCACATTTGTAACTGAATTGCGGCATATAACGAGGGCAGCTACATCCCAGAGTACAGTGCTGCAGTTACTTGTTAAATGGACAGGATTAATAATGAACAGGAGAATAAATTCACAGTTGACAGTTAAATTGAAAAGTCTACTCAATATACATGGGAAATGTTACAATAAGTTTCTTCTGTGTTAAATTACACCAGATAAATAAAACACTGGGTATAAAGTTATAATTAATTGCGTATAGTGCCCTTGAAACCTAATACACAGGTTAGACTTCCAAAACTATTTGTTAACAAAGTTACAGCTAATTCTTGCACTAGATGTGATAATGAATATCTATGGGAATACATGTATAGTTAATTAGAAAATTGGACATAATAATAAATGCGTAGGTATATAATGCTACAGTTAATTGTTAAGTTTGACATGACAAACATTACACAGCGGAATTAACTTGCAGCAAATTGATACATTGCACCTGATAAATATTGCATTCAGTTAAAAAGGTATATGTCATTGCAATATAATGATAACTAAAACACTGGCTTTCAATGTGCAACTTTGGGCTTGCTAAACACTACACAGTGGAACTTATTAGCAGTTAATTGATAAATTGGACAATACACATGGAATAAAGTTAGTATCAGTTGTTAAATTGAGTGTGAGAAGCAGTTGGGGTTAATGTTAAAGTCAATTTATAAATAAATACGATCAGTACACTTGCAATTAAAATGAATGAACTTTTGAAATGACCTTGATAATGTACACATTGTAAAACATACTGTGTATTGATAAATTGTTTTGTTAACCAAAACAACATTTATAACATTGTCGTCAGTTTTTATGTTTGGCTTTATACCAATACACATGGGAATAAACTCATCCAAAATTAGTAAAGTGGTGATATTAGCCAAACCACCGAGGAAAGCATTTAAAATCATATTTACATTGCTCATGACAACCATCACACAATTAAGTTTTAGCTAATTGTCGAATTAGATAATATAGCCAATGTTCAGGGGAATGCAAGTACAGTTAATAGTTCAATGAGGAATGATAACCAATAGACATTCAGGTTGCACTTAATTGCGAAATGGGACGTGAAAGCAAATACAAAGAGGTTAAAAGGTGTAGTTAATTGTTAAACTGAACATGTTATCCAAGACATAGACGAACAAAGCTGCAGCTATTTGTTAAATTGGTCATGATATCGGATACACTGGGGAAAAAGTTATGATTAAATATAACCTTGAACATAACAATCAATGGGCAGTGAAATAAGGTTGCACGTAAATGACCAACTGCATCTTCTAAATGATGTAATCGTTACAAAGTTATATTTAATTGTTATTGTTGCTTTGATAACTAATGAAAACATGTTTAATATTACAGCTATTTGATAAATTGTACATGCTTTCCAATGCACAGGGGAACAGAGCTAAATTCAATGTTTTTTTTAAATTGCAGATGCTAAATAATGCACACGGTGTAAAGTGACATCCCAGTGTTTCTATTGC